>NC_067156.1:27958546-28281433 GCF_903995435.1 Acomys russatus | reverse complement strand
TACTCCTCGTTGTTGGTGAGTATCATTTTTAATCCAGCCAGAACCGGCTGCTCTCAGATCTGCTAGAAGTGTTTCCAGGTAGAATAGCAAACACTGAACTCTATGTCTGGTGATCTGATGCTACAAATCACCATGACTCGATTCTGAGAGTAGATGTTATCATCTCCCCAGAGTTACAAAAGCTGACGTTGGAATTCACAGAAGTTACAGTAACTGTCTGAGAAGGAAGAGTTGACCAAGAGTCGAAAGGTCAAAATACAAAAATGAGAGGTCTAGAATCCTCACAAGGGGTGAAGGAACACCCAGGAATGTAGGAATTCTAGCTCCTCAGGCTGGTAAACACAGTGCTCTATCCCTCCCCGCTTCCCCAGTGCTGCCTCAGGGTGTCCCAGGATGTGCCTCAAGTCCTCATTTGTGAGGCCCCCACAATCCTCTACTCCAGACTGCCTGATGCTCAGACTGCCTTGAGGATGATGCCTCAAGTCCTCCTCTCTGCCTGATGCTCAGACTGCCTTGAGGATGATACCTCAAGTCCTCCTCCCTAACATTCTTCTCTTCCCACAAAGCATCATTTGGATGTTAGAGGAGAAAGCCGTAGAATCCTCAAAGAATTTCTAAATTGGCACCATATTTCTTTCCACTGTGTTTTCTTGCCCTGAATCCTGTAGCATGGAGAAAATAGACTGTCTAAGACCAGGACCCATTCTGCAAGTTCTTCTTGTGGGGAAAACACACACACACACACACACACAAAGATCCAGGCCTTTACCTATAAGCCATCCAAACTCTTCTCCCGTGGAGTAGAGGAAGGTATTCTTGGTTCAGCTGATTAGGGGCCCCTCAGCATCTGAATCCTCTGTACACAAAGCTCACAACCATGCTTACTTGCAACCATCACAATGGAGTCACTTTCCCACCATCCACCAAACTAAAGGCAGGGGCTTAAGATTATTGGTCACAATTCTGTGTATTGACTAGACATGGCTGCAGGGTTTATTTTGGTTTATTGCTAGAGTTTGTTTTGTTTTTCTTTTTTCTCTGTTCTTATTTATTCCTGCTTTTTGTATTAGCTCTCTTATTCGGTCATAGTAAGGGAGGAACCAGGCTGGCACGTGGAGGAGGATTTCACTCCATCTCTCCTGCTCCACTTTCATTCTTACCCCTCAAGTCTCTGCAAAAGTGTTATTTCCTGTTAGAAGACTTATTTGATTCCTAGCCTATGTCTGTTCCTTTTTACCCTGAACTTTATTCTTATAATCTTTACCTAGTTTGCTGTTCATGTCACTCACAAGTGATGAATGTCATAAAGGCAGGTCCAGCTCCCATTTATTCATTATTGTCTTCAGCAATACAGATGCACTCTTCCTATAGTGTATCGCATATAGGTCAGTGAGTAAATGACCATGTCAGAGCCACTTTGAATGCTCAGAGTTGTTACTTTTCTCATCACCAAACATCTTATATGCTTTTAAAAATTATTTATTTTAATTTTTGAGGTTATAATATAATTATGTCATTTCCCTTTTCCTTTTCCTCACCACAAACCCACCCATATTCCCTTCCTTGGTCTGTTTCAAATCTATGTCCTCTTTTTACATTAATTGTTGCTACATGAATATATATATGTGTGTGTGTGCGTGTGCGTGTGCGTGTGTGTGTGTGTGTGTGTGTGTGTATTATATACATATATATGCACAAATACAACCTTCTCAGTCTATATAATGTTACTTATAGGTAATATTTTCAAGAATGACTATCTGGTATTGGAGAACCAGTTTGATTACTCTTCCCTGGGAAGACTGTTACTCCATTTTTGGCATCCTGTAGCTGCCTGTACTTCTTTGTTTAGGGTTGAGTGCTCCAAAGCTTTCCCCCATCCTCTGTAGCATGCCTACTGCTGTTGTCCTTGTTCAGTTCATGTTTAAGCAGCCATGTTGGTGAGACTTCTGAGAGGTAGATTCTGACATTCCTAGGAGACACAGTCTCACAGCAAACTTCCTGATCCTCTGGCTCACATCCACCCCTCTCCCATAATAATCCCTGAGCCTTCGGTGCAGGAGTTGTATTGTAGATGTTAGGCTGGGCTCCACAACTCTGCATTTTGATTGGTTCTGGTTTTTTGTTTTCTAAATTCTTGAAAAGAGACCTCCATGAACCAAAAGAGAAGGATGGAATACTCCCCAAATGTCCCAACAATAGTACAAGTCTCTCTACTCTTACAAACTACAAACAAAATTGGAAATTAAGGTGCAGATCGCATGTACAAGATCACTTCAGTTAATGATCAATTCATTTGATTGCCCATCAAAACAGAAAAACAAATATTTGCACTAGGCAAAGTTATGGTTTTTAAAAACCTAATTCAGTCTACCAGCAGGAAGTTTGAAGAGAATTAGAGCCGCTGTAGTAAAAACCATATGTCCCCATGATTCTTGGGGATGACGACGCAATCCAGAAAGTGTTTTCCAGAGAAGCGTGAGAGCCTGAGTTTGGTCCCAGCATCCACAAACAAAGCTGGGCATGGTAGCACAGGCTTATGATACCTTTGTTGGAAAAGCCATGATGGGAGTATTCCTGGGTCTCACTGGCCACCAGCCTAGCCTAGCTGAGGAGCACTAGGTCCCAGTGACAGACTGTCTCACAAAACAAGGTAGATGGCTCCTAAGGAAAACCACTCAAAATTGATCTCTGTCCTACAACACACACACACACACACACACACACACACACACACACACACACACACACACACAACCTGTTTCCATTGAGTCAAATGTCACACTCCACCTTGGGAAATGCTAGATCATATGGAGAGGTGACTTGCCATTTTGCTTTGATAATTTCATCCAACCTACTGACTTTTTTTTTGTCAAGGATTTTATCCTTAAAGGGCTCAATACAAAAGATAAAGTCAAGCAGAGCAATGGTTTCTTAACCACCACAGGACTCAGGTGTGTCACCTTTGTTTTGCTAGAGACCTTTAGATAAGCAGACACCATCTTTATTCATACCATCAGGCTTGCTTCTAGCCCTTATAGCCTCCTAAATGTGAAGTGTGCTTGTTACTGGAATATTTTATTGCAGTTGAAATTGTCTTTAAAACCATCATGGGAGATCCAGTTAGTAATATAATATCAGTGAAGCACATGTGTAATTTCATCAAACCAGCCAGTTCTGCATATCAATTGCTAACTCATGAAACACAGAGATAAAAACCGGAGACACATACGTGAAGAGTAGCCATCTCATAGTACCCAACAGAGTCACTATGCTCACCCACACCTGCAGGTATTTGAATTAAGCATCCTTACTAGTATCCTGGCTTCATTGTCTTATCTTTTTTTTTTTTTTTTTTTTTTTCTTCCTGATGCTCATTTTTCCTCTGTCTCTCCAGGGTGCTTATGACATTTTACCCTATTCATTGAGGATAGGGCAGTTTAGAGTTTTATATTTGGTTCTCCGCAATATGTATATGTGTGTTGTCTGTCTGTGTGTGTGTGTGTGTGTGTGTGTGTGTGTGTGTGTGTGTGTATAATTGAAAGTAGATTCTCTTATACAGTACATCCTAACCACAGTTTCCCTTTCCTCCACTTCTCCAAGCCCCACCCCCCATCTCCCCTCTGCCCCAGATCTCATTTCCCTTCAGAAAAGGAGCAGATCTCCAAGAGACAACAACCAAACACAACATAACAAGATACAATAAAATAAGGTTAAAAAGCCTTCATATTGAGGCTGAATAAGGCAATCCAATAGGAGGAAAAGACTCCCAAGAGCAGGTAAAAGAGTAAAAAATATACTGCCTCCTCAGTTAGGAGTCCCACAAGAACACCAATTAACAGCCATAACATATACACAGAGGACTTGGTGTAGACCCGTGCTGGCCCTGTGCTTGCCGCTTCAGTCTCTATCGAGCCCATATGAGTCCTGCTTAGTTGATTCAGTGGGCCATGTTCTCCTGGTATCCTCCATCCCTTCTGACTCCTACAAGCTTCAAGGGGAAGGACCTGATGGGGACTTGCAATTTAGCCTGTCTCTCTCTGCATAATGTCTGGCTACGTGTCTCTGCACCTCCTCCTACTTGCTGCTGGAGGAAGCCTTCTGCTTTGGATGTATATATCAGAAGCAGCCGATGTATTATTGAAACTTAATTGGAACCTAATAATTGGCACACCTAGGAACAATGAGAAATTGTCCTTTCAATTCCTTTCTACAATTCTAGCAGCTAAAACAACATACAGTACAATACAATATTCTATAGAGATCCAATAATATTTTTTTCATGAAGAAATGAAGAGGTAGATGAGTTATAAGGGCGGGAAGGGAAAACTGTCCTCATTCAGAGCTTTGTAAATGTGTCAAATAAGAAATGAGTGAGTACATTTCACCATTGCTTGTCATCCATTTACCAGACGAACAGACTAGATCTCAGGTTCTTATGGCAGGATAAAACACCATTAACATTCAGCATTTTCTACTGGCCTGAAATTTTTAGATAAAAGGGAGGAAAGAGAATGATTTCAGTTCCAGAGTCACTTTAGAAGGAAGGGCTTATAAAGCCCTAGTACTGGTCCTCGACCCACTTTAATTTGCTCCTGCAGTTTAATTTCCATTTATTAATAACCAAGACACAAACAGAATTTTGGCTTCCAGAAATGAACCCCTGAGCCTCAGCCAAAGCTATCACCTCAGATGAGTCCTCCAGAGAAGAATTCATTTCCCTCTCTCCTCACTGTTCATAACAACAGGGTTGAAGACAAGCTTGTCCAGACTCTAATGACTTTCCTCTGGACTCTAAGACATAAGATGTGGAGTGGTGACTTAAAGATAAAATCTGAACCAAAATCGCATCATTTTATTTTTTCAATTTTACAAAATGAATTAGCTACCAATTCAAGAGTATGCAAGAGCAACTCTTTCTCCTTTTCTCTCCTCTCCTCTCCCTCTCTCTCCCTCTCTCTCTCTCCCCCTCTCCTTTCTCCTACCCTAAACTCTCTTCCTCTCCCCTCCTTCTCTTCCCCTCTCCTCCCCTCCTCTTCTTTCACCTCTGCTCTCTCTTTCTCTTCATTCTTCCCTGGCTACTTTTGTCCTTGTTAAAAGAAAAAGAAAAAAGAAAAAAGATGTAGCAACTCTGGTTCTAAAATTCCCAAATTGCAATGGCTGATGTTGAAAGACAGATTACAATAGTATTCCCTTGTGTTGCTACAATACCTTCCCTGAAGAAAAGGGTAAGCAACACCCACTCCTCATTTGGGACCCCAGCAGCGAACCAAAGTGTGATTCCACCAAAGCTTACTCCAGAAAAAAATTTATTATGGTTACCTACAGAGCAGAAGGACCAGGGTTGCAGGTGGGTGCATGTTCCTGTTAAAGCAGTTACACTCAAGGTTCTGTGTCCAGAGGAAATAATGACTTGCATGTGACCTTTTAGCCCTTCCCGACTTCTGTCCTAGGCCTTCTCAAAGACTACCTGCAATTAGGACAAAATTGCTTACATCTGGCTGGGAAGGATCACAGCTGGATATTTAGATGAGAGTTTCATAACCTCCTCCACTTTTTCCTTCCAAAAGGGAACATCAATGGTCAGCAAAAACAGCTGTTGTGATCTTTGGAGAACAGGGGCAGCTAAGCTCTTGAAGATGGCAGCAGTTTGGCTTGGAGGATAGTCTTGTACAAAACCTTTTTTGAGGTTTTCGCTGCCCACAGTCAACTGGCATCATCAAGGATGGATAACACCATAGTCACCCCCTGCGTGCCATCTCATTATGTAGACATTGTGTGTTTTTACATCATGACAGCATGACAGGAAATCCAAATAACATAAGACCACATCTGTATGTTTATTATAGCCTATTTTTGTAATTATTCTATTACTGATTATTATTTGGTTTTTAACTATACCAAATTTATAAGCTTCATCAGCCCTCTTACTGAGTTTTATCCAGTTGTCTCTGGGAATATGGAAGTGTTCTAGCTATGATTCTGTCTATATTGTTCTGTATAAACTGTCTAATTTCACTTAAAGGACTTAGCTCTACCAAAATCTCAGTAAACATGTGGTTCCTAGGGCTAAGCATGTTCAGCAAAGAGGTAGCAGAGTGAAGGATAAGTCTTTTTTGTGAGTGGGAGTGCAGATAGGGCTTCCTGATAAGCCTAGCTGAGTATTCAGAGTGACTCCTAGAAACATGTGTAACATGAATGTAAGTGATAAGCTCCTAGCAAAAGAGAAAAACAAGCTCAGTAGTAAGAGAGGAGGAAGATAAAGTTTTTTGATGTACATAGTGTCTACTTTCATTTGAGCATGGCAGAGTGCTCTCTCTCTCTCTCTCTCTCTCTCTCTCTCTCTCTCTCTCTCTCTCTCTCTCTCTCTCTCTCACACACACACACACACACACACACACACACACACACACACATGCACACACGCACACAGCATTGTCTTCTTTGGAACAAGTTAAATTAATTTTTTTCTTATTTCCTTGATCTCTTGAACTCTTTCTTTTTTATATTGTTTATGGTATAATGGTCTCTAAATATTATGAGCATGAAATTAGAAATTAATATCTAAGTGTATAGAAATTTTAAAATACAAACAAAATGACAAAACAATACAATTTCAATGACTAATACCAACTTATCATTTCAATATAAAATCCTGTTGGAATAAGCATCAGCAACACAGAGATGCTTGCTATTTTGTTGGAGAAAATCACACTGTATTAGTCCATCATGACTTCTGTGAAGTCCCTGGAATGAATTCATGAAGGCTTGGCATATATCAAAGGCTTTTCAAGGCCTACTTATGTCCTAGCTGCTTTTCTTTTCTTTTTAAAAATTATTTATATATATATTTATTTGGGTTTTTGAGACAGGGTCTCTCTGTGTATCCTTGACTGTTTTGGACTCACTTTGTAGACCAGGCTGGCCTCAAACTCATAGCAATCCACCTGCCTCTGCCTCTCAAGTGCTGGCATTAAAGACATGCACCACCACTGCCTGGCCTATTTATTTTACTTTATGTGCATTGGTGTTATGCTTGCATGTCTATCTGTGTGAAGGTGTTGGATCCCCTAGAACTGGAGTCACATACTGCCATGAAGGTTGTATGCTGCCATGTAGGTACTGGGAATTAAACCTGGGTCTTCTGGAAGAACACCCAGGCCTCTCCACTATTGAGCTATCTCTCCAGCCCCACTAGTTGCTTTTCTTTTCTTTTTTCCCCCCACTATTTGCTTTTCAATACTGAAAAAAAAATGCTAAGTAAAAGTGATTTGTATCTATAAAGATTGGATATCTCTAACCATGGTCTCTAAGACATGTGACAGTTTTTCATCTCCCACCAATACCTCAGTTCTAGGTAGTAAAAATGTGAAAATAATCAAACCTAGATCTTTTGAGGTCTTGTAACTCAAACTTTCCACTGGCTGGCTTGTTCCCATTGGCACGAACAGTGAGTTTCTCTCCATCTATATGATGTCATCAAGTGGAGTTGGCACATCACAAGTAAAGGCTCCACACCATGCTCCAGATTCATGATGAGATTAGGACAGTTGGTAATTAGAAAACATTTAAATAACAATACTCTGAGCCATTTGTCCTGTGTTTATCACCAGAGAACAGGAAACTGTGTGAAGATGGAAAGGAGAAGAGGCTTTGGGGTAACCGTTAATATCTGTTTGTGTCACTGTTCATCACATGTGATTTAAATCTGTCATCTGGTAAACTCAACTTCTTCCTGCTGCAAAAGTGCAACCTTGGAGAGCAAGGAGACCATGCATTTTAGGAGGCCATTTTATTATTCAGTGTGACTGAATATGCTCTTGTAAGCACTCCCTCTCTGCCCCCTGTGACTCCCACGTGTCTCATTAGAATATCCATTCAACAATGGACTGTGAATCCATGACTCATGTTTGTTGCATGTGTCATGACATTTGGTGACCTTTTTAGTTGGCACCACCCAGAAGTTCAGGCTGCATCAACACTGAGCTCTCCCAGAACCCCATGAAAGGATCTGTTAAAGAAATAACGAACCACATATTTAAAGTGAATCATTGGCATTTTTGTTTATTTTCTTTCTTTCTTTCTTTCTTTCTTTCTTTCTTTCTTTCTTTCTTTTAATTTGAGACAGAATCTCACTATGTGGTCATGACTGGCCTAGAACAAACCACATAGACCAGGTTGGCTTCAAATTTGCACTAATACTCCTCTCTTTGCCTCCCACATTTTGAGATTATAGACAAGACCCACAATGCCCACCTCTATTCTGCAATATTCAGAAATGAAATATTCACACCCAAATCCTAATAGATGTTTGTTCTGAAAAAGGAATTCTGCAGCTGACCTACTCCTGGAGTCTCTCTTCCTTGGTGGCTATTTGCTTGACTCTAGTGGCATAAAGATAAATTGCTCAGGTGTCTAGATTCACTCTTTTGAGTTATGCTGGACATTGTAAGTTGAAAATTGTCTCTGTTTAAATGACAGTAATAGTACGAGACTTTCCATATTCCCTTTAAGAAAGTTGATGTCACGTTGATATAAAACTTGAAATAAATAGAAACTAAAGCAGATACTTTCCACCAAAATCTCTCAAGGGTTTTTGAAGATCACCTTCAATTATATAAGCATTGCAGAGGGAAGCTTTTTCTGTTTGCGTCTTTAAAACTGGTCTAGCAGTGTAGTGTCTTCAGCTCTACATGCATTGACCTCATCCCCAACACTCAGTTCCATTCAACTTAAAGAACAGCTTTGACTTCCATGGGCTGAGATGGAGAATTGAACGTGTCATCCCTTAGACTCATACACAGCCCCGTGCCACTGACATGTATGTTCTGCATCTGTGGTTAGTTTACAAGGTTAGCAGTCGAGTCATCCATTTCAGTCTTGGCTGGCTGGAAATATTCATCTAACTTTGCAGGGGGAACACCCGTGCTTCTCTTTTCGGTGATACTGTGGGGCTAAGAGTAACTGTGAGAACCTGAAATTGAGCTTCCTCATCCTAAGAAAGGAAGCCTGTAGCTTCTTCTCGCCTCCCCTTCCTTTTTCTAGACTCTGTTCACCAGAGTTTGTTCGAGCTGAGTCATCCTAAGCCTTTGTCTATTCTTCCAGAATCCCAGAAGTTGCCTAAAAGTTGGAGAATCTTGCATTTACATTTCTATTGTGTACCAGGGAAGGTTCATTCCCAAGTCCTTGTAAATTCTTTCTAAAGAGAAAAGAGTCGCATGGGACTACAGTTGAAAGGAAATGAGGAAATTAGTATTCTAAAAAAAAAACAATCTAGTAGAGGAACAAATGATGTCCAAAAAAGGGAGGAACACAAATTAATTTTTGTCCTGGCTGAGGAAAGGTGATGTTAATAAAGGGAAGAGAGTCTCAGGTAGGGAAATGAAAGCCAACATGCTCCTGGCTTAATGAGGATACCCCCCTGAGTTAATTAATTACATGCGAGGGGGTTGTGAACCACGCTGTGAACTTCTCAATAAAGAAAACAAGGAAGAACCATAGTGTGAGTCTATTTTTGAGAGTTAGAAATTGGCTCTGTAGAGAAATTGTTGAGATACTGGAAATGGAATAAAGGATAAGTTATTCTCCACAGTACTAAGCTAGAGGAAAACTACTTAAAATAATAACCTTTGAGATGGCTGCTGCCATCCCAGCTGGAGCCTGTGTGTGTCAGAGCCTCTCTCTCCCTCTCCTGTTGCTCCTCTCCCCCATCCTCCCTCCCCTTCTAGCTCCTCCTCTCTTAGTGGTTACAATTCTGCTGCATGATGGCTACTGCCTCATGCTCGAGAAAGTGGGGCGAGATACCATCAACACAAATGAAACTTACGAGAATGACAGGGAGAACACTCCTTAAATCAAATTTCTCCTAAGAAGAACATCGCTCAAAAACTTGTTATACAAAATCTGGAGGGAAAGACGGAGTAAAAAATGAGAGCCTGACAGGTTTACATGTGTGTCTATTTACATGTCTCTATATGTATATGTGCCTATATATACATATATACGAATATGTGTATGGATATGTGTGTATGTATATACATATATGTATATTGTGTATATGCATATACATGTGCATATAAATATATACATATACGTACACATACACACGCACATATATATTCCAAGATTAAAGATGAATGAGCTATAGGGGCAAAGAGAAAGCTTCTCCTTTACCCTCTGTTGTTTCACAAAAATTAACCAATAATGGACAGATACCTAGAGAAGAAGCCATGCAAATATATTCCTGTTCAGGCAACATCATGGAAAGTGAGTACCAAACAACACAGTGGGCTCAGGGGCTTACCTACTACTCATCTTCATATAGGAGAGGGAGATGAGAACGATGGGCAATTGTAAAGGATTCACGTAGGGATCCAGTGTGTCCAATCCAGACACTCCAGCTTGTGAAGGACTCTTTGGAAATTAAACATAGGCGATATATATGAGCTTGTGACTAAGCCTATGCAGACGTGGTGACATTCTTCAGCCTTCCTTCCTGTGGTGCAGATCTAGGTAGCAAAACCTCAGGGAAGGAAGTAACAGCTGCCATTTTCCTCTTCAGTGGGACCCACCCTTACCTAATGAGGGACTATCAAAGTAATCCACCAACTTCTAACTCCAAACTGCCTTTCCAGTCAGGATACCAGGCTCTCGTATGCGAGGGTCATATTCACTGCACTTCTTGGAGGGGAAGAAGGAAGGAAGGATAGTACAGTCAAGATGCAGAAACTCCTGACCTCACAATGCACCTCTTTATCAAAGTCACAAAACGTCCAGTGTAGACATGTCACGGGAACTAGTAAAGGAGCTGAGCTGTGTGTTTAAGGCCTCCTGAAGCATAAGAGAAACCAAGATGCCAGCAGAGAGTAGAAGGAACTATGGACAACATGACAATACATCTATGGGGAATCATGGCAAAGGATTTGTATTCCATAGGCCAATATTGAAGTTTAAGGTGAATCTGACAAATACCAATGAAGTTCTATGTTGTGTTGAAATTTTAAACTTAATTGGTCACAGGAGTGCATTTGAAAGTCCATTAGCCCATCATACGAGGATAGAAAAAATAATGATCAACTGCAAAATTCAACCCACTTGATGGTAGATCAATAAAGTTGTCCATGGAAAATGCTTTATGTCATGCTTAATGAAAGCTCAGGGCTCCCACATATGCATATGTAGTTACCAAGAGATTCCACTAATTCCTTGAAACTATATGTGAAATATTGTGAAAATGTATTTAGATATATCTGAATATTTAGGAATACAGTTCTTACCGCCCCCTCCCCCCAGGTGTGGTAGCACGTGTTTATAATCAAGCATTCAGAAAGCTGAAGTCTGAGGATTTTCTGATATCAGCAGAGCCAGCCTTGAGGTCAGCTGTGAGGTCAGCCCTGAGACATATAGCGAGGCATGTACATGAAAAAAAAATCACAAGCTTTCTAAAAGACAAATAGTTGCCAATGAAAGTAACTATCATTTCCTGAGTATTTTTTGGTTATTAGTATACTATGGGCTTGGTACATGATTGTTTTTATGTTCATGACAACTTGATGAAAGAAAGAAAGAAAAAAAAAAAAAAACCAACAACCACCCTGCATGGAAAAATCAGGACCTTGGACAAAGTTTTCCTAGGTCATACTACCAGTTTGTAACAAAACAAAAATGTGCACATATCTCAGAGTCATTAACCAGAACTTGTAGAGACATACTCTAAACCTTGCCAGTTCCTGGATTAGGCAGCATCACCATCTCACTTGTTTCACCCTGGTGAAAAAAAAAAAATGTAGAGAAATGAAGATGTGTGCTTGACAGTGCTCAGCTGTACTAATATTTTCTGGGGTTCTGGACATTACAGGAGTTCTCATACATGATGCTCCATACTTTCTCATACCATCCATCTATGACAGTAACATTATCAACGTCTCTCACGCTACTACTTGACTTCATGGTAGTTGATGACTACATTTGATTTATGGAACAGTGGGGAGGTAAGTTTTGCACCCAGGCTTTGCATTTCATTACTCTGTGGATCAGCCTCAAAACTACAGAAGAAGGTTTCCAAAAAGCCACGGGTTTGAACTTCACCCCCCCCTTGTTTCATTTCCTACTTGGTGAGCACTGGGTTGAAGGTCATTCATATGAAATCCAGTCTATCAAATCCAATTGCAATGAGGATCCTACAGAGTGGCCCTCAGGCGTGGCTTCCTTGCTAGTGATAGAGATACAGAGAACACATGTAACGTACTAAGCCAGAACAAAGCAACCTGCTCTTACCCCTGTAGTGGGTGTGGATGCTTCTGAAAACACTGTAAGATACAATCAGTGTAAATGCTTAGATGTCTAAAGCAGAAAACGCAAAATAATCCCCCTCCCTAAAGAAGGTTCACTATTGTTGTTACTGTTGGTTGTTTTGGGCATTGTGTGCATTGTGTGGGTGATGTGGTCTGCCTTCCTAGACTCTGGGGGAAGGGTGCCCAAAAGCTCTGAGAGCTGAGAAGGTATCCCAGCCCTGAGGTAGGACAGTGTCCCAAGGGTACTCTGAGGCAGGGGAGCTCAGGAACCTCACAGCTCTGAGAGGAGGCCTCCTCCACAGAGACATTGTAGCTCCCAGAGAGGGGTTGCCCTTAAACCCTGAGGAACTGAGGATCCTCGGAGCCTCAACCCTACTCCTTTTTCACTTCTTCTCTTCCTCCTCCTCCTCTTGCTCCCTCCTCCTCCTTTTCCTCTTCCCCCGCTCCTCTTCCTTCTCCAATGATGATGATGATAAAGATAATGAAAGAGTCGCAGCAGGCAGTAAATCACTTTATAGAGATTTATTGAAGGGATGAATCTAGGGGAAGAGGCACGAATCCAGGAGTGGCTGTCTCTGCTCCCAGAAGGAGACAGCAGAGAACTGGGCAGACACTGTCATTATGAGGACAGTAGGCTGAAGCAGGAAAGGTTGTTGTTATCATGGACAGTTCCCATTCTGAGGCAGGAAAGTTGTCCTGTTTCCATTGAGCAGTTGGCTGAAGCAGAAATAGACACCATAGACAGCTCCCATGGAGATGGCAGGAAAGAGTCACATGAGGCAGGAATAGTCACCCTGGACAGCTCCTGCTGAGGCACTGACAGGAGCCACAGCCATTTTGTGTCTGACTGCCCTGAGCGGAGGACTGACAGTGAACCACTTTAAATTTTAGTGGCCTGATGCTTCAGGGATACATAGCTCTTGGGAATGGTGATAGTGTTAGACACTCTGGGCCAAACGACTTGAGGAGTGGAGGACAGTGGGCTCCCCACAGCTTGGAGGTGATTGGTAGTATTTGACAAGGAGCATTTCCTAAATTGTGTGTGTGTGTGTGTGTGTGTGATTGTGTGTGTGTGTGTTTGTGTGTGTGTGAGAGAGAGTGATTGTGTGTGTGTATATATGAGTATGTGTGTGTGTTTGTGTGTGTGTGAGAGAGAGTGATTGTGTGTGTGAGTGTGTGTGTGATTGTGTGTTCGTGTTTGTGTGTATGTGAGAGAGAGTGATTGTGTGTGTGAGTGTATGTATGAGTGTGTGTGTGTGTGTGTGTGTGTGTGTGTGTGTATTTAAGATCATGTGAGTGTGCCTGTGTACTGCAGTCTTTGATCTTGTCACTGCCACTCCAGTGGCAGAATCCCTACAACTACTAAGTATAATCTTCTGCCAGATGATTTATTAACTTAATGCCTTGGTTCTCCAAGTGTGGTCGCTAGTCCAACAGCAACAAGTATCACCTGGGAAGACGTCAGAAACAACTTCTCGGGCTGATGCCAAGCTATCTGTTCCAACCAACATCAAGATTCTGACATCCATCTTTTATATTCGCACAATTATGAGCATTAAACTATCTCATTTCCAAGTTTAGTGAAGTCCATGAGCAATTGGTGAGAACTCAGCAATTAGGTGCCAAGGTCATGGGAGAGATACAGTCACCTAGAACTGTCCATAGATAGAGTCCATGAACACTCTCCTGGCAAGAGAATGGGCATCCTGGGCAGTTATTCATTTGCTTGTTCCTTTGCACTGCTTACTAATTATACAAGTGTCATTATGTTGTCTGAGCTTAAACGGTTTTTAAGCATTCTGTGTCTGTGATGATTTCATGCATCACAACCTGGCCATATTAGTATTAGTCTTGGTACACTAAGATCAGTCCATTGTCCGAGGAAAAAAACAACATGCTCCTAAATACAAAGGACTTGTCACTTAATCTTCTGTCAAGCATAGTCTGGGAAATAGTTTCATCAATTTCTGTGATGCAGGAACAGGCCATCCCCATAGTACCCTGATTCACAAATACCTGTTATTTTGAAGTAATTGCCTTTTGCTTGTTAATATGCAGTTGTTCTTGTGTGATCTCAAGAATGTGCCCCATTAGGGCTCTTTATTCTCATATTGTACCTGAGAGAATTAGCAGTCTCTCCAACGCCTCTATGTTGCTGCTCCTTTCTGAGACAAGTAGAAATGCTAAGAATTTGAATACAGTGTGGAGAGCCACTACCTCCCAGTGACTGGTTTGTAAGAGCTCATAAATTGACTGCTGGGCTTTCTGGGTGATGTGCAGTATAGAAAAACGCATCAAGGAAAACTCATAGCACAGAGGATATTTTCTCATTTATTTCAGAGTTCATTGTATAAGATATTGAGTTAGACTGTATTCACTATAAATGTTTGCATGTCCTGTCTTTGGTCTCTGAAAAACCACATAAAGGCAAATATGTGTGCATACATATTTGAATTTATATATGTGCATTTCTTATGTAATCATAATGCATTTGTATATAACTGGATTATTTAGGACGTTAACAAAAACTACACTAAGTTTTTAGTGTACTGCTACAAATCACATCAGATTTGGGAATTCTCAAGAAAATGAGGGAAATTTCCCAGCGTACCTGACATTTTCTGATTCTCGAGTTTCTAGCAGGTAGATTGCTCTATTAGATGTAAGTCCTGCTTAATATCTTTAACAGTTACTCCATAATTGGGTTTTTTTTTTCTTTCTTTCCTAGTCATACAGTAGTTGACACGTTGCCAGGTCAGCAAGTATTTCCTAAGAATCTCCAATTTGTCAATCATTGCACTTAGCATGTGCACACCCACCCAATCCACATACACCTGGGTCCAAAATACCTGGGTGTGGATAATGGACATGAGTTACAAAAAAAATAAAATTTTATATATATAATTGTTTTTCTAGTTCTAATTCTGTCATGGATTGTTTTATTTTGTTTTGGGTTGTGGATAAGTGCTTAATTACATTCAATAATAAACATACAAACTTTAACATGAGACTCCACAGCTTCTGCTTGAGATAGCTATGCAAACTGTGTAGAAGTTTGTGAGTTGTATGGACTTTAGGTCTGGTTTATTTGAGTGCATGATGTTTTTAATTGATTTGTAAAGTTTTTATATAATGGAGCATATAAAAATTTTTAAATGCAATGAAAATTTAAAAGTAAAAAGGTTTTCATTGGCTGTCTAGGTAAACCAGAGACTTTGTTCTGGCTTGTAAAATTGACTGAGTGCTTATAGCCAGAGACTGCAGAGAGCTTAAAGCCTAGCTAGCCCACCCCTGTGCTGTAAACACACCGAAGGCCTGGGTTACTGGTTGGTGCCACTCCATCACAGTGTGCATAGGCCACTGAGCCTAGCTTTTCTGTACATAGCTTTGTCTTTTTCCATGCCCTTACCACTCTAGATAGAGCTCTAGGATCCTCCCATGGAGGACCAGGTCCTGTAGTGATAGTCTTCAAAACCCAGTTGTAATCCTGGTCATGTGCTCATGTGAATGAGAGCGGGATAGCACAGGCTTTTACCCTGCCCCTAAACCTAAACTTCATCAGTTTTAAATAATTCTGACCAGAGAAATGTTTGCAATCTCCGCAAGCCTCACCCTGGGGTAGGGGACCTTGTCATTCCCATGGGTCTGAGGCTTTGGCTCCTTCACATGGCTGTAACCATGTCAGCATATGCAGTCATCATGGACTTCATCATACGGACTTCACATGAAGTTATCATGACTTCATCTATTCTTTGCACATTCATTCAGGGCTCCCTCAGCTCCCCCACAGACCTGTTACTCTGTGCGACATTTGCTCCACCCTTACTGTGCAGCTATGTGAAGCAATCTACATGGCACCAAGCTGCCAATAAGTCTCTGCTCAGCATTACAATGCTTTGGTATAAGAATCTCGGTAGCTGTTCTTCATTGTCAACTTAGAATTACCTCTGGGTATTTCTGAAAGAATGGGTCTATGCAGGTTTAACTGGAGTCGGAGGACTTATCCTAGATGTGGTCAGCCTTGTGTTAGTGGCTTGGAGATCAGACGGAATCAAAAGCAGAAAGGGCAGTCAGTGCACGCTGAACGCCAGTCTTCATCTCTCTCTCTGCTTCCTGATTGAGAACACACAGTGATCAATGGCTTCACATTCCTGCCACCATGCCTGGCCCTCCGTGGTAGACAGCACTCTGCTTCTGTGAACAAAAAAGAAACCTTCCTCCCTAAGTCACTTTTAGTGAAGTGTGTAGTTGTAGTGATGAGAATAAAAAAGGAACTACTACCGGCTCCAAATGTCTCCAATGACCAGACAATCTCTGCCTTTACCAGGTTAGTTTTCTACAAGTTGTTCATTTTTTAAAGACAGATCTCAACAATTTTTTAACCATTCTCCTTCACTGAATAAAATGAAGTATCATTTGAAACTGAAAACTCTTTTGTGGGCCAACCTAGATCTAAGAACTTACAAAGAGCCATCTAGTTAGTTGAGAGGAAATACAGATTCCAGGTTCAAACTTAAAGAAATGATGTTACTACAAAAGTGAGCTTTTATATACATTGCTAAATCCAGAGTGTTCAGTCTGGACATATATACATATATGTACATACAAGCAGCACGAAACAGACTCAGTAAGGTGTGTGTGTGTGTGTGTGTGTGTGTGTGTGTCCATAATAATTATAAAGAAGGTCATGAATTTGCATAGGAGAAGAAGGACACAGAATTTGGAGGAGAGCAAGAGTGATGCAGATACAATGCTCATGTGTAAAATTTGAAAAAAGTTTAATGAAAACAAGCAGGAAGCAAGGGGGGAAAAGAGATGGCCTTGAGAAATTGAGAAGTCAGCACTTTAAGCAGCAGGAGTGCCTCTGCTGCCATGGTGTAAACAGTAGTCACAAACTTCAGAGGTACTCCAGTTCTCCTTGAACGTTGCTTATGACTTGGTGATGTGTGATCTCTGTAATGCTGCTCTTAGGAGTGAGCTAGCATGTGAATATACTGGCCATTTTCAAAATAGAAGACGGCTTTAAAACTTTAGTCTTCTGAAATGATCCTTCCTCCGCTTTAACTGAGCAGGGTCTTCTGAAGGAGTGGGATACAGATGCAATGTGGAATGAATGGCTATGTCAACCCTTATCTTTCTTCCATCTGAGCCCCAGCATCAGAACTTTACTGGCAAAGAATGAAGAAAAAAAGCGTGGCCACCAAAAAGCTCTGCATGGACTCCCATCTCTTTGATGCCAGCCACATAGACCCCCCCCCCTTTTTTTTTTTTAAATCAATGCCTGTGGAAACCTTTCTCTTAATTTTTCAGTGTGGCTTCCAAAGCAGAGGCAGAGAGAAGAAACTACACAGGAAGGGCACTTGTGAAAGCTGTGAAGGGCACTACTGTTTTAAGGCTAAGGCGGGGAAATAGACAACTGGCTCTATATTTGAGACAGACTCAGTTCTATTGAGATGCCCCACGATGGGCCCAATGATTCCAGGGTCTAGAGTTGAAGCTGTTTTGCGCTAAGGCCAGTTGATGAAGCCCTTACCACTGAAAATATTAAGGCAGCCAGCCATGGATGGAGAATTCTAAGCCTATTTTTGACAAGTCTCCAAAATACAAGCTTTTTAAAAAATCCATTAAGTTAAATGTTTTCAGAAGACCAACATTTCTCTTAGCATTGCTGAATTTTTTTTAAAAAATGGGCCTTTCTTGGAGCCACAAACAATCGATGCAGCTTTAATTTGGAGCCCTTCCTCTCTGGCAGTGGGCAGATTGAAAACTAATCTTTCGAAAGGCAGTCTGACTAATCAGGTCAGGGGGAAATGAATAGTGTTCCTCATAGCCCAGCCAGAAAGCCTCCTTCTGCTCTGAGTTTTAATTTAAGGGGTGAGGGGAGGGAAGAAAGCAGAGAAAGAGCAGAAAGTGTTGCCATTGCTCTTTCCAATGATGCTTTGGTAAACCTTCCATATAATATAATATTTTTCTTTGTTTTCTACATCTGGGGGCATTTATAAGATAATATAAGCCCTCTTCACTTTTGTCTTTTGTTTCTTTCATGTAGATGTATGTGATGTCTTTGCAGAAATGATGTCTATGTGGTCCATTTTGGTTTTTTGCTTTTTTTTTTTTAATGGAATCCGCATAATCTTCAGTAAGGACTTAATATAACTGCATTTCTTGGTATCTAGTGCTGAATCATTGAACTGGAAAGTTTTAAAGTTGTTGGTTTTCATTCAGATTTTCTGCATTCCACAGAATCAGCTTTTGGTCAGAGAATCTCTTTATACAAGGAATGCTTTCGGGGGAAGATGCTATGAGCCTTTCCCTAAAAGAACTACGGCCTTTTGTATCAGCCGGCTTAGGAGGCCTAAAATGATTTTCCCAATTATTTACAATGATGTGTCATTAACTAAAACCTTAGACCATGCTCTTCAGCATCGATCGAACTGCATTTTCACCTTCTCTTTTGTACTAAGGAGATGCCTGATGGGAGTTATAACCAGCCACCTGTTAAATCCTTTCAAAAGAGCAGCTTCTCTTTAAACATTGCCAATATCTTTTCAATGTGCTTCTCTGAGGCATAAATGATCAATGTATCCAATAAATAGGATTACTATCTCTTTTTCATCAAAAAGTAGAGATTGGGGAAAGGTGTAGAAATTACTACAATGTGTGATTTAATAGTTCATTGAAAGTAAGATCAATAATTTAAAAACATGAAAATTAGTGGTAATTTCAAAAACATTATTGAGCCACAAGGATTTAAAATTAAAATCGCTCATAAAAACCACCCTCTACTTTCTAATGATTTATGGGGGGTGGGGGTGAAAGACACTTTGATGATGGTTTAGTATTTCTATTCTAAGTCATTGGGAGCATAACATGTCATGGTCCCCAGCTCTCCGAGCTCATGCATACAGCATGAGATCAAGTTGTTCAGTGTCTTGGTGACTTCTTCAGAACACTCCAATACAAGTTGAGAATCAGTGGCAATTAGTCAGAACTCCACAGCTACTTCTTGCAGATGTCATGTGGTAAGCATATGCACTTGAAAAGCCTATGCATTGCCCATGTGGTGTTTCTGCCAGGGGAGGTGCCATTTTTGTCATGTAACCTCATAAATGATGAGGAACATAAGGGCTCAATGACTCTCAATGAAGAAGCCAGCAAGAGTAACTGGGGTCTTTCTGCTTCACCACCACAGAAAGCGCCTTCCAACTTGGCAGGTTACAACAAGCCTTCCTGACAGACTCTGCCACATGGTGCAGTTACCTGTTCTCTGTTTACCTAGCACTAATGCATTTACAGAGCTTAGATTTTATCAGCAAGGCTACCACTCAGCACTAGGCACTCCTGCTGGCCTATCAATTACAGGGGCTACTGACTTCCCTACGTACCTGGGCAGATCACATGATTTATCATCTGTGCAAGGACATTTTGAGAGGGAGTAGAAATAGTGTTAAGCATTGCCCTGGGAACCAAAGAAAGCACTGACCCTTCTTATAACCTATGTGTGGGTAATGTGTCATGTAGCATGGTGGTTAATCATTGTCTGTGACCAGCAGCTGGTTAGTTGCATAGAAAACCGGGGTTATGGGGAACCTGTGTGAGGAATTTACTTTGAAGAGGAAAGCTTTCAAACTAGCCTGAGGATATTGCATGGTCAACCAAGTGTCAAGTCTTGTTGGTTGCAGCTCCCTGCTCCTCACATTCTCTAGCTTTACCTCTCTCAACTTGGTCACTGCAAATACCATCGCTCTTTCCCTCCTTTCTTGTACCACCCTCCTTCGTTCTAACTATGCCCTCCTCCAATGAGTCACCTAGAGGTCAGCTGGAATAATTCTTGTGAAATGCAAAACAGAGGCTTCTGCACACGGGGAGTTCAGCGTTGAATGAAGAAGTCAGTATACACGCTGAGGTGCCCACTTTCCAGAGCAGAGATGGGTAGTACATAAACGACCTCATTAACAGTCATCTCAGGCCATGATAGACATCCTCAGTGTAACACAGAGTGGTGATAGAGAGCCAGATGCTGTCAGAGAGGAGGCAACGTCCCATAGGAACTCTGGGAAGAAGGTGAGATCGGGCTGGATTTGGGTGATGAGACAAGATAATTATGTTAAGGACTAGAGAAAAGTCCTCGCAGGCCATGGAGGGGAACATGAACATCCTTGGAAAGGACACTGGGAAACAGAACTGGAAACATGGATGCTACACAGCCACCAAGGGGAGAGGGCTTTGTGATCAAGTTGAAGATAGGAAAAGCCCTGGCCATGTGTGCTTTGCAGCTCTATCTTTAGATCCTTATTGTAAAAACAATGAAGAGCCCTTCAAAGCAGAGGAGGTGATTGATCAAGATGACTCTCTCAAGCTGACTCTTGCTTCTGGTAGGTAGGTAAAATCACCTAGGTGTAAAAGGATCCTGATTTCGAAGCCTCAAGTCCCAGTTTGGCAAAAACAGCAGTGCCTACAGTGGTGGAAATGGACCTATCTGGATTTTGTCATGCTGGTGGCATTTGTGACTATCTAGATAAGCTTAAAATTAAATAAGCATCTTTTTAAATACCCCACTGTAACTATTTTCTTGAATGCCACATGTTGGTTATTTCACTTGGTTTGTTTTTTTTTTTTTTTTTTAATTGAAGCATATCTTCACAAAAACAGAATTTTAACTTAGAGTTTTATTCAAGTACCTTTATGTATGTGTATACATACATACATACATACATACATACATACATACATACATACATACAGAGAGAGAGAGAGAAAGAGAGAGAGAGAGAAAGAGAAAGAGAGAGAGATGTGTGTAGCTTATTTAGATATGTAGGTATGTGTGTGACATGTTTTCATGCCCGTGTGGGTACACATGATCATGGAGGCCACAGGTGGATATTGGGGTCTTCTCGTATAGCATTCTACATTAGTTTTTGAGACAGAGTCTCTCTCTAAACTTGGAACTCATGGATTCAGCTAGCCTGTCTGGCAGATGACCTTCAGGCATCTCCTTACATCTATCCCCTCAGCATTGGAAGTATAGACATACACTACCATGCCTGGCTTTCTGTGTAAATACCGGAAACCTGGGATCAAGGCCCCATGTTGGTACAGCAATCACTTTAATGACTGGGCCATCTCCCCATCTCCCTTTTGTATGTTTTATATGATAACCAACTGTGAGCTATAAGCTATTCAAATACATAGCATGAACATTCCAGAAAATAGCTAAAAAAAAAAAAAGAAGAAAAGAAAGAAAGAAAGAAATCTATTCTGTGATTCAAAACTCAAACTCCCAACACATTTTAATCTAGTTTCCAAAGTCATGATGCAAGTTTGTGTGGGGGTTGAATGAGAATGACACCCCCATAGGCTCACATGATTGAATATTTGATCCCCAGTTGGTAGAACTGTTTAGAAAGGATTAGGAAGTGTAGCCTTGCTGAAGAAGTGTCACTGTGCTGTGTGTTGAGGCTTCAATACCGTGCCATTCCCAGTTAGCACTTTTTCTCCGCTTCACATCTGAAGATCAGGAGTAAGCTTTTTGCTCCTGTTCCAGTGTCATTCCTGCCTGCCTGCTGCCATGTTCCCTGACACGATGATGGGTTCCACCTCTCCAGAACTGTGAGACCCAGTCAACGTTTTCTTTTATAAGTTGCTTTGGTCATGGTGCCTTTTTGCAGCAATAGAAAAGTAACCAAGACAACATTCAAACCTATAGGTCTCAATGTTTAACTCTGTCCACGGTGGCACTTGGAGTGGCTTTCTGATTCCGAACACAATAAATACCATATGGAATTTTGCAAGAAATAGCAAGGTACTTCAAGATAAAAGAACTAGAGTCTTCAAGCTGAAGGAATAACATAATGTCAGGTGGATATAAATACAGGCAGGAACAAAGATGTGAATGTATACACACACATACACACACACACACACACACACACACACACACACACACACACACTCCACACATATTCTCAGATATGCAGACTTAAGCAATGGACGATGAGGGAAAGGCATTACTTCTAGACGCCGTGAAACAATTTAGTCTTCTGTTTACCTCTCATTCTTTAAAACTGAAGACCTGTGTCCTTGATATCTGTCCTTGCTTTCTCCAAGGAGCAGTGTTAACATTTCGTGTGACCTGCTGCTTGACCCCGGCTTTGATCCTGTGCAGAAGTCAAGTCACTTACTCACAGAGCTACAGAACTGCGTTTTGGGTCTGCCTTGTGATGTCACTCTGTGAAGGATTACACATGCCATGCAGATGTGTCTGGGCCCATCTTCTGCATGCTGGCTGTTGGAAGTCAGCAGGAGGAAATGCCTTCTTGATTAAATTCTCCCAGGCTGACATTTTTGCCTCTCAGCCTGCTGAGTGATTTCACATTTGCTTTTTGCCAAGTCAGAGTTCCCCAGTGATGGACAGGATGGTTATTTTCTGGCACTCTGGAGTTTTTTGCCACCAGGGTGGGGAAGTTATTTTAACTGTGTGAATAACAAGCAGTTGCAGTTGGGAAGAGAGACCAAGTGTTACCACTTGGTTGTTTAAAATATATTTTAGGTCAAATAATTCTGACCCGAGGAAAAAATTGCACCATCACTGAATGGATCTCAGACTTTCATGGGTGGTGTCCTGCAACCTCCTCTTCCTAATGAACAGGACTAAAACAACTTTAAACGATTTTAAGTCTCTCATTCATCAGGTTCTGTCCATCTCTCACCCCACCCCCAGAATGTGGCACTTTTATAAATAACGTTATACAGACATAACTTGCAGGTCTTATCCTTGGACTATTTTTGCTGGCTGTGGTCCTGGGAAAGATATTGTCCAAAAATGTAGTCCTATGCTGGACACACCCAGAATGACATAATAGTAAGTATTTTCAATATTGGACAGTGATGCTGTTTTGAGAACTCACAGCAGGTTTGCGTTCGGTTGTGTCCAAGGTTTCCTTTATTTCTTCGTTCTAATTTCCCAGATGCCCACTACTTTTTTGCTTCCCTCCAAACAGCATCCTTTCATCAACAAATGCTAGCTGGTGTATTTAAATCATTAAGGGGCTCAAAAAGAGAGGCTCAGTTACAGACAGAGATAGCACAGCCTTTTTATTAGCTGGGAAACCTGGAGTAGTTTGGACACTGGGGACAGCAGAGATTCTTTTTCCTAGTGTGGGCTCTGTGTGTGCTTTGCCTCCAGCTTCCCATATCATCTCTCCAACCTTCAGGAATTCCCTTGCACTGTGCCAACTGATGATGCCTCGGTTACAAACAGGGACATCAACAGAACAAAAGAGAAGAAGTTAGTCACCTGAGAAACACCCCTCTAAGTTGTCTGAAGCCTGGTTATTCCTCGCAGTTCTGAGATTAGGGTTGTGATGTCCTCCTCACCTAAGCTTTATGTTTGGAGGCTTAGCTGGATAGGCTAAGATGGGCTGCCTGGGCCTACAAGAGACACCTAAGCTATTCAGTCCATGAGGTCTTTTATCTCAGTATATCTCATACACTGGACCGCAGGGGACCATAAGAGAAAATGAAAAAAACCCATCAGGGTTCCCAAAACTGTGCTTAGATGTCACATAAAGCCACTTCTGTAACTGTAGTCATCGAGACATGAGGCCAGCCCAGTGTAAGGTATGAGAAAACAGAACTCAGCTCACCTTTCTGTAGAGCAGTGGTTTTCAACCTGTGGGCTGTGACCCTTTTGGAGGTCAAATGACCCTTTCATAGGAGTCACCTAAGACCATTAGATAACACAGATGCTTCCATTAAAATTTATAACAGTAGCAAAGTTACAGTTATGAAATAACATTAAAAATAACTTTCTGGTTGGGGGTCACTACAACATGAGGAAGGGGATTAAAGGGTCACAGCATTAGGAAGGTTGAGAGCCACTGATCTAGAGGCTCTTGGGAGAACAGCCATTATAAAGCAACCCTAGACCCATCACACCTGTTAGCATTCTGAGAGTCAGCAAACTTATTGTAGTTTCTTCCCAACCACATAGCTCCTAAGTGGCGGATCTCGGGTTTGAACTCAGGCCTGTGTGCCTACAAAGCTCATGTTCTGAACAACCTTGCCTTGATGCTTCCAGAAAAAATGAAATTACAGTATCCTAGCTTCACTGGGATTGCATGGTGTGCTGTCCCGGGGAAGGAAGATGAGAGAGGCAGAGAAGCCATGACTTGTGATGTCTCATATCACAGGCATTTGTCCTGTTTCTAGTGAGAACACAACCCATGCCCGCCTCATAAGACGTCTGTGCCCCATCTGTCTTCCTCTCCCCTCTTTGAGTACTGTCTTATTATGCAGGGCAATTTCTTCTCAATGCTGTACACATGCAATATTCTTGGTCCTGATGCTCCTGTATTCTGGCTTTGTGCTTTTTCTATGTCAGCCTTCAGGCCACTTGTCCTAAATAATTTCTAAATGTGAGAGTGGAAGAGATCCATTCAGAGAGTCTTTGAGACCAGGAATATTTCAATGGTTCTGGAATACTATTGGCTTGTCTTCACTATTGGCTTTGTAACACATAAGAAACTGTTCCAGAAGCCATGTGATCTATGTGATTGCAACGCATTGTATCAGAAACAAAAATGGAAACTTCTCTGTTTTCTACTAATATTTGTATGAAATAAAAATTTGTAGAATTAAGTCGAGGAATAGGATAGTTGCTTAGCATGCACAGACTTTGAGTTCGATCTCTAGAACGATAAAAAAAAAACCTGAAATGTATAAAGCCACACCAATTTTGTTATTACTTATTATTGTTCTTTTGAAAAACATATGTTAAAATACTACTTATAGTGGAAATGCTAGCTGTGATTTTAAAGATGAATTACTATACAATTTTAAAACTTCTCAGTAAACATCTTAGTGGTGACTACCTATCAAAAATGCATATGAATGAAAGCCCTTTGTGGCCCTCAGTAATTTAATATGGAATTTCCAAGCAAAGGGTTGACAATGCATTTCATTGCCCTCTTACCTGTGGTTTTTCCAGGCTGATACTATTCCTAGGTCATTTTCCACACATTTTGTGTCCTCACTAAGGAGCAAACCTCATCCCAGAGACATCTGTTAATCTCCTCTCACCAGAGGTGTGGCCAGGGCTCAGCACTGCCAGTCATACCCTCTTGTGAAATATAGTTGTTGCTTTTCTAACCAGAGAGAGAGAATAGTAGGTCAGCCCATACCTCTGATATGATGGATGATGTTTGGGAGATGACACAGGCAATAAGAAACTATAATTTTCTGCTAGGGTGTCTTGTGAATAAGGGTGTTCATCTTGACATACCAGTTTCCTGCGAAAGGAGTTCCTTCACATTTGAAAGATATTCTGAATTTTGTGGGCTTTTGTTTCTCTTAGGAACAACTTCTTGGTAACTCATTATGCAAACTCTACTGAGCACTCCAAAGGAAAAAAAAAATCATTTTTTGTCCAATTATCACATCCCCAAACAGCAGAAATAAATGTCGATCACCTTAAATAAATTTCCCAATTGCTCTAGAGATAAGATTGTGCTGTTCAGTTGTTTGGATGTCATTTACAATAGTAAGGCTGTAATTGCCACCACTTCTTGAGCGTATGGATTCTAGGAGTTGACAGACTTTAGATAACATGCTACCATGTTCTTCTGCACACAGACCCCTCTGAGGCCAGTGTATTACAATCTGTGCCTTAAAACTTAAGGATGTGAGGCTCCCAAATGCCCGTGTCACCCAGGTGTTGAGACAGAGATGGAACCTGGGTTGTGCTCAATATCCAATTAGCCACTGTGCTGTGTGAGGCTCTCAAAGACAAGGCCATCATGGTCAAGGAAAGAAATTCTCCAAAACAGACTTGAAGCAGCAGAAATGTTGGAAAGGGGTGTTATTCTAGAATCAGGGATTTTTTTTTTAAAGGAAAACCAAGAAATGGAACCCATACATGGAGTGAGAAAACAGACAAAATTTTAACTTTGTCTCTGACTCTTCACTTACACCTGGCAGTGTGCGCCATAAATAGCAGGTACTGCCTAGGCCTATTGTAGGATGACTGACAGCTCTGAATCTGGGGATTATTCATGTCAGACTTCTTCTTTTTGGCCTGCTATGGCTATCTCTCCGTAAGCTTTAAAATGTCATGACTGTTCCCAGAGTGTGGGAAATGATGGGAAAGCTGGAGCTCCAGATGTGTCAACAGGTGCAACATCCTCTGGAACCCTGGGAAAAGAGTGACTGGATTTCCCTCAGGGCTACATTCCAGGTGCTCTGGAGGGGATGAAGCCAAAGTGCCTTGTCATTTGTCAGCATGCCCAGCTAACCAGGTGCTCTAGGCAGGAATTGCCTTGCAAATCTGCCCTTTAGAAACCTTCTGATTCCTGATAAAAATTGGGCTAGCTACCACTGCCAGGTAGCTTGGGATCTTGGCATAGGCAAGGCTTTTCTGTAGGATTGCTTCTTATCTAATTTCATTGGGTTTTGTAAAATGTTTCCCAGCAATAATGTGAGGGCATTCAATGCACTGTTAAGATGTAGCTGAGCAGAACAGCTTGCCTGTTGCTTAAGAAGCTAATATTAGAGATGGGAAACAGGCTTTGTCTTTCTAAGTCCATGTACTTAATTATCTCCACCCTAAACCAGTTCTGGAAACAGACACAAATGACAGTACACAAATCTGTACAGTGTCAGCAGATGACCAGAAGGTGAGGAGTTCCGTGGTCTGTGACCATCTCCTCTCAGCATCTCTTGTCCTTTCCTACCTCCTGGTCAAGAAAGTCAATTCACCCATCAGAGTACACTATATGCAAGAAAACTATTTGCACAGTAATGCTTGTGGGGATCTTTCTGGAATTCTGGTTTCTGGGCAATTTTATATAACTCCATTAGTCCTTGTAACTTTTTTTTTTTTTTTAAAGAAAATTGATTGCAACACCTGTATTCATTCATTTGCACTTTAAAAAAATTAATTAACTAATTTACTTATTCACTTTACATCCTGGTCATAGCCTCCTTCTTCCTCACCTCTCAGTCCCTCCTTCCCTTCCTTTCTCTCTCCCCTATTCCTCAGAAAAGGGGAACCCCACTTCCAATCCACCCCAACTCATAAAGTTGCATCAGGACTGAGCCGGTCCTCTTTCCCTATGGCCCGTCAAGGTAGTCCCACCAGGGGAAGTGATCAAAAAGCTGGCAACAGAGTCTATGTCAGAGAAAGCTCCTGCTCCCCTTACTAAAAGACCCACCTGAAGCCTGAGCTGCCCATCAGCTACATCTTTGTAGGGGGCCTAGTTCACTCTATGCATGGTCCTTGGGTGATGCTCCAATCCCAGAAAGCCACTCTGGGCCCTGGGTAGTTGGCTCTGCTGGTCTTCTTGCAGAGCTCCTATATCCTCCAAGTCCTTTTTTTCCTTCCCTCTCACTTTTTCACAAGTCTCCCTACGCATTGTCCAATGTTTGGTTGTGAGTCTCAGCATCTGTTTCAAAGTGCTGCTGGGTGACGCCCCTCAGAGGACAACTCTGGTAGGCTCCTATCTACAAGCATAGCAGAGTGTCATTAATAGTATCAGGAGTTATCTCTCCCCCGTGGGGTGGGTCTTCAGTTGGGCCAGGCATTGGCTGGACACTCCCTCAATCTCTGCTCTATCTTTATCCCTGCACATCTTGTAGGCAGGGTGAGTTCTGGGTAGAAGTTCTTGTGGGTGAGTTGGTGTTCCCTCCTCTCTACTAGGAGTCTTGTTTAGTTAGAGGGAATCCTCTTCAGTCTCTTTGGCCCCTGCTACTATGACTGTCTGCTAGCGTTGCCCTCATGTTCTCCCAGCAGCCTACCCCGATCTAGGTATCCAGCGTGTCACAGAGATGCTCCCACCCACAATTTCTCACTTTTTTTTTTATAGGTCTTCTGTCCTTCCACCCCCACTCTCCCCAGGTCAGATCTCCACCCTCATATCTCTCTGTTCTCCCTTTCCTACCTTGTTACCTCTCGTCAATCACTATCTCTGACTATTCTATTTTCCCATCCCAAGTGAAATTTAAACTTCATCCCTTGAATTGTCCTTGTTATTTATCTTCTTTGAATCTGTTATCATGTACTATATGGCTAAAACCCACTTGTAAGAGAGTACACACCCTGTGTGTCTTTCTGGGTCTGGGTTACCTCACTCAGGATGATCATTTTTAGTTCCATCCATTTGCTGGCAAATTTCCTACTTTGTTTTTAATAGCTGAGTAGTATTACATTGTGTAAATGTGCCATAGTTTCTTTATCCATTCTTTGGTTGAGGGACATCTAGGTTGTTTCCAGATTTTGGCCAATACAAGTAAAGCTTCTATGGACATAGTTGAGCAAACTGTTGTTTAATTCTATGGACAGTGCCTTTGTATTACAGAAGCTTTCACTTTTAAAAGGTCCCATTTGTTAATTCTTAGAGCCTGAGCAATTGGCTGCCTGTTCGGGAAGTTGTCTCCTGTGCCAATGATTTTGAGGCTCTTCCTCGCTTTCTTTTCTAATAGATTTAGTATAACTGGTGTAATGTTGAGGTCTTTGATCCATTTGGACTTCAGTTTTGTTCAGGGTGATAAATAATGATCTATTTGTATTTTACTACATGTAGACATCCAGTAAGACCAGCACCATTTGTTGAAGATGCTTTTTTTCCCATTGTATGGTTTTAGCTCCTTTATCATAAGTCGTGTCTTTAGATGTAGACGTTTATTACTGAGTCTTTTATTCCATTAATCAACCAAGCTATTTCTGTGCCAGTACCGTGCAGTTTTTTATTACCATTGTTCTGTAGTTTAGCTTGAAGTCAGGGATGGAGATACTTCCAGAAGTTCTTTCATTGTACAGGATTGTCTTAGCTATGCTGTTTTTGTTTATGTTTTTCCACAGGAAATTTAGAATTATTCTTTCAAGGTCTCTAAAGAATTATGTTGGTATTTTGATGGGGACTGCGTTGAATCTGTAGATTGCTTTTGGTAAGATGGCCATTTTTACCATGTTGATCCTAAGAAACCATGAGCATGGAACATCTTTCCATCTTCTGGTATCTTTTTCAATTTCTTTCTTCAGAGACTTGAAGTTCAAATACAGATCTTTGAGTTGTTTGGTTAGAGTTATACCAAGATACTTTATATTATTTGTTGCTATTGTGAAGGGTATAGTTCTCTAATTTCCTCCTCAACCCATTTGTCATTTGTCTACAGGGGGGCTACTGATTTTCTTTAATTAGTTTTTGTATCCAGCCACTTTACTGAGGGAGTTTGTCAGCTGTAGGATTTCTCTGGTGGAAATTTTGGGGTCACTTATGTACATTATCATATCATCTGCAAATAGGGAAACTTTGAATTCTTCCTTTCCAATTTGTATCCCCTTGATCTCCTTTAATTGTCTTATTGCTCTAGATAGAACTTCAAGCATTGAAGAGATATAACAAGAGTAGGCACCCTTGTCCCTGCTTTTAGTGTAATTGCTTTGACTTTTCCCCCATTTAATTTTATGTGGGATATCAGGTTGCTGTATATAGCCTTTATTATGTTTAGATGTGGGCCTTGTATTCCTGATCTTTGCAAGACTTTCATCAGGAAGGGGTGTTAACTTTGTCTAATGCTTTTCTGCATCTAATGAGATGATCATGTGATTATTTTTCTTTCAGTTTGTTTATATGGTGGATTAAATTGATGGATTTTCATATGTTGAAGCATCCCTGCATACCTGGGATGAAGCCTACTTAATCAAGGTGGATGACGTAATTGATGTGTTCTTGGATTTGGTTTGCGAGTATTTTATTGAGTATTTTTGTATCAATATTCATGAGTGAAATTGGTTTGAAATTCTCTTTGTTTAAATCTGTGTGGTTTCAGGGTGACTGTGGCTTCATAGAATGAGTTTGGCAATGTTCCTTCTGTTTCTATTATGTGGAATAGTTTGAGGAGTATTAGTATTGGCTCCTCTTTGAAAATCTGGTAGAATTCTGTGATAAAACCATCTGGCCTTGGGCTTTTTTTGTTTGGAAGATTTTGATGACTACTTCTATTTCCTTAGGGGTTATAAGACTGTTTAAACTGTTTATCTGATCTTGATTTAATTTTGGTAAGTAAAATCTATCAAGAAAAGCATCTATTTCCTTTAAGACCTAACAATTTATCTTTTATTTCTTCAGCATCTGTTATGTCCCTTTTTGATTTCTGATTTTGTTAATTTGGTTACTCTCCCTCTTCCTTTTAGTTAGTTTGGCTAAGGTTTGTCTATATTGTTCATTTTCTCAAAGAGCTACATCTTGATTTTATTGATTCTTTGTATTGTTCTCTTTGTTTTGAGTTATTGATTTCAGCCCTGAATTTGATTATTTCCTGTCATCTACTTTTCTTTGGTGTGTTTGCTTAATTTTTGTTCTAGAACTTTCAAATGTGCTGTTAAGTTGCTAGTACAGGATCCCTTCAATTTCTTTCTGAATGTGCTTAGTGCTATAAGCTTTCCTCTTAGCATTGTTTTCATGGTGTCACACAAGTTTGGGTATGTTGTGCCTTTGTTTTCATTGAACTCTAAGAAGTGCTTAATTTCTTTCTTTATTTCTTCCCTGACCCACTGGTCATTGAGTAAGGAGTTGTTCATTTTTCATGAGTGTGTAAGCTTTTTATTATTTGTTGTTGAAATTTTAGCTTTAATCCATGGTGATCAGAGAAAGACAAATTTTAATTTTCTTGTATCAGTTGAAGTTTGCTTTGTGACCAACTGTATGGCTGATTTTGGAGAAGATTCTATGTGGTGCTGAGAAGAAAGTATATTCTTTTGTGTTTGGGTGGAAAGTTCTGTAGTCATCTATTAGGTCCATTTGATTCATGACCTCTGTTAGTTTCATTACTTCTCTATTTAGTCTCTGTTTTGATGATTTATCCATTGGTGAGAGTAGGTATTGAAGTCTCCCACTATTAATATCTGGGGATCAATGTGTGATTTAAGCTTTAATAATGGTTCTTTTACAAATATGGGTATCATTGCATGTGTGGCATAGATGTTCAGGATTGAGATGTCCTTTTTGGTGAGTTTTTCCTTTGATGAGAATGAAGTGTCCTTCCTCATCTCTTTTGATTAATTTTGGTTGAAAGTCTATTTTATTAGATAGTAGGATGGCTACTCCAGCTTGCTTCTTGGGTCCCTTTGCTTGGAAGACCTTTTCCAGCCCTTTACTCTGAGATAATGTCTCTCATTGTTGTTGAGGTGTGTTTCTTGTATGCAGGAGGATGTTGGGTCCCATTTATGTATCCATTCTGTTGGTCTGTGTCTTTTTTGGAGAGTTGAGTCCATTGATGTTCATGGATATTAGTGACCAATGATTGTCAGTTCCTTTTATTGTGGTGTAGTGATAGTGTGCTTGCATTGCTGTTGTCTTTTGCTTTTGCTGTTGTGAAGTTACCTATACCCTGTGTTTTCTTAGGTGTGATCAACCTCATTGGGTTGGAGTTTTCCCTCTAGTATCTTCTGTAGGGCTAGGTTTGTGCGGAGATATTGTTTAAATTTGGTTTTGTCATGGACTATCTTGTTTTCTCCCTCTTTGGTGACTGAAAGCTTTGCTGGGTATAGTAGTCTGTGCTAACACCTATGGTCTCTTAGTGTCTGCATGATATCTGCCTATTCAGGTTTTCATAGTCTCTGTTGAGAAGTCAGGTGTGGTTCTGAAAGGTCTGCCTTTATATGTTACTTGGCCTTTTCCCCTTGCTGCTTTTAATTTTTTTTTTTTTTTTTTTTTTTTTTTTTTTTTTTTTGTTCCATATATTTAGTATTTTATTGTGTGACAGAAAGGATTTCTTTTCTGGTCTAGTCTATTTAGTGTTCTATAAGCCTCTTCTATGTGTAATGGCATCTCTTTCCTTAGGTTGGGGAAATTTTATTACATGATTTTCTTGAAAATATTTTCTGGTTCTTGGATCCTGGAATCTTCTTTTATGTTTATTACCATTATTCTTAGGGTTCATTTTTTCATGGTGTTCTTGATTTCTTGGATGTTTTATGTCAGAATATTTTTATTTGACAGATGTATTGGCTTCTTCAATTATATTTCCTGTACTTGAAATTCTCTCCTCTATCTCTTGTATTCTGATGGTGATGCTTAACTGCGTTGTTCCTTTTCTCTTCTCTAAATTTTCCATCTCCATGTTTGGGGGGGCTTGTATTTTCTTCTCTTTTTAACTTTTTAATTAAATCTTTTTCTTTCTTCATAGATATTTATATTATTACACATATATACAATAAACTACCTACAGCAAGAAGAACTATGAAACAATCAGGAATTATATAAATCTTACATTCTTAGTGTTTTGGCTATTTGTATTTGCCAGCCTCGAGCAAAACATCTTTCCTATCTTGGTGCATCTAAAATTCTGAATGTAAATCAATATCTATCATATCTCATCATTATCAACTTAAACAGCTATCTAGATCTAAAAACATCCTAACTACTAAATAATTAAGCTTAATTGTAAAACTAAACTATCTGGTCTTCAACCCCATAAGAGACTTGAGAAGGAATAAAATTGACTATCTGAGTATACTGGGAGTTCAGGTTAGTAGCTTTCCAAATGAAAAGATGACAGAGACAGTTTGCTACCTGAATAGTCACCTCAAACTCTCGATAGCATTGCATTTTCTTCATTTATTCTATATCTATTTTCAGATCTTGACCATTTTATTAATTTCATTCACCTGTTTGATTGTATTTTTCTGTATTTCTTTGACGGATATATTCATTTCCTCTTTAAATGTCTCAGAGAACTTTATAAGCATAGCTTTAAGCTTATGTGTTTCAACTGCATTTGAATATCCAGTGTTTGGAGGGATTTCTGGTGGGTCCATATTGCCTGGGCTTTTAGCCGTCTAGTTATCTGTGGCATTGGCTGTTAGTTATCAGAACATGTTGAGTTTCTTGGGCCTCTGTGATCCACTGAGGTCCTCCTGGATCCTCAAGAAAGCTCCTCAGGAAATGAGAGGAATCTGAGGTCTGATTGCAGAGGCAAAGTGCCCATGGAACTGGGGACCCATGCTTGAGAGTCAGAAAGCCTGGTCTGCAAGCCCAGGACCTGGCACTAGTCCTGACCCTGGGAAACTACTGCAGGTGTATGCTGCTGTGTATCCCCAGCTCCCAAGATGTCTCCTCCTGTCCAGGAAGCTCTAACTTCTGTGTTTTGGAGTCAACAAGCGGGTTACTCACAGAATTTGCGGTCTCTGATTTTCCACTTCTCAGATATATGTACACTACCGCCATCTTGTAGCCTTTAAAATATTTTAAAAACCTCAAAGGCAGAATGTGTACATCATTTGCTCCTCCTGTGGGTTATAAATTCAGAGTTGGAGTCTTATCTATCACTTTAATTCCTTCACTCCAAGTATATTGAAAGCTAACAAGAATGTAAACAAGAGTAACAACCACAGGATGCTACGATTCCCACAGGTATAGCAAAGTCTTCTACCAGCTCCCCTAATGAACAAGTGCTTCTGAGATGTGTGCATTATCCCCATTTTACATGTAGTCCAAAGGGCAGCCCCTCTGCAGATGAGCTCTATGGGCTATGCATTTAATCGTTGATACTGCAATGGTGCCAGGCACTTGCAAGTGTCTCTCCTCCCAGAATCACAGTTGTCTGTTTTCTCGTCTAAGTTCACTGGCTGCCATGAAGGTCCACAGAAATCATGTGCATGGTCACCTCTGAAGCTGTCAATCACTTTGGGGTTCAGCAGTTGATGCAGGATCGTTATTTTCTATCCAGAGATTCATCTGGGTTCTAAACTATGCCAACTGTTTCTCTCCTAGCATCCACGCCCAAACCCATGATACCTGAGGACATTGCTGTCCTTTTGACTACTTTTGCTTCTCTCTGCCCAAAGTCAAACCGGAGTAGCTTCGTTCCTCTCCTAGACACCTTTCCCAGGCTTCTTGTATTTCTTAATTTAGTTTGGATTTTGCTTTTAATTGACGAGTAGCATTTTTTCAAATTTTGTTTACTAATTTCAAATATGTCTAAAGTCTTAGATAATGACAAAACATTTCTTGGGCCCAGGGGAGAGTTTTTGGGACAAACTTGTGGGCATATAAAGGCCACTGGAGAATGACACGACAGTAAACCTAAAGCCCCACAGAGGAGATAAAATGGCAAGCTTCATCCCTCGGTCCAACCTCATTTTCTCTCTGAATAAGACCAATCATAACTTATAAGCAACTGCCAATGAAAATAAACATCTGTAGTCCAAGAGAGCAAATATAAGCCTACCCAACCCCCCGCCCCTTAGGGGAAATGGGGTGTTATTCTCTTACGGTTTCTTCTGGCTGATTTGGGGCAGATAGTACCTTTGTAAGGGCCTGAATAAAATTGGGGAACATGGTTAATCAAGCCAGTAGTAGCGTTTGCAGTCCAGTTTCCAAATGTTAAGAAATTTCAGGCTTAATAGAAGTCTAAAATACTGGGCCAGTTTGTATGGAAGCCTTCTTTGAAGCTGTCCTTGGAGCTGTCCTGTTCTGATGAATAGCAGCAACGCAAACACCTGGGGATGGAACCTGAAGGATGCAGGATGTCCAAGTCTTGCATACTGAGAGGACTGATTCCTGTCAGGTCTGATCCAGCTTCAGTGTCTGGTTCTTTTGTTCTGAAAACTTATAAATTTTCACAAGCATTATACAGTCCTAAAATTATGTCTCTCTTCCTCTGTCTTTCTTTCATAGATATGGAGACAGGGCTTGAAAAGAAAGAAGGGGGTATAGATATATATATATAGGGATCATAGGATAAAAAGTAGATTGTTAAACCTACTCCTCAACCTAAGCCCTTGCTGGTTACTGACAAAAAAAAGGCTTTCTTTAACTCGTTGGTATAGAACTTTGTATATTGATACAAAATAAGATTAACTGTGATACATTGATATAGAATTCAAATTTAAGACTATTCTCTACACACACCGTATATATTTCTACTCTAATATGAGGCACTGAACCCATATAACTCAAGTAAAATGTAAAGCTTACTTCCGATACCTGGAAAGTGCTATGCAGGCTGATTAGGATAATTAAGCAATACAAGCCATTCATTAGTCGATCAAATTATGGTCATGTCAACTACCAGCCTATTTTTAATCATGAGAATATACATCCTATGTTTAACAGATAGATATGATCCTATAAATAAGGTAAAATAGTTAATGTCTTCAAAGCCTCAGAGGCCTACAGAATATAGTATTTAAGAAGTTTTTGATATCTTAAAGATTCTTTGACGAGACAAGCTAACTCCTGGTAACACCCAGCCTACCTCAAGAAGATGATGAGCATCAAAGATCCTCCTTATGGAGATGGCTTCAAATGTGGCAAACCAACTACTGGGCAAAACATCTTCATTTCGGCCACAGACAGAATTCTGTCTAAAAATGGGCAAGCTTGGATACAAGCAGAGTCAACAGCCAAACTCTGCCAAGACAGGGTAAGCAAGTCCTCAATAGTTTCTGTCTCACAAATATGCCTGTCAGCTATATTAGGCTAGAAGGCTGAAGATGATGCTCCAATCTTATAGAAAGTTTTGGGTGATTGTTCAGGCAGTAAATTGTCTCTGTCATTTTTTCCTTCTCATTCTGGAAACTGTTAACCTATACTTCTGGTTCACTCAAGTAATTAACTTTCATTCCTTCTCAAGTCTCTGATGAGGTTGAAGTCCTAATAGTTTAGTCTTACAATTAACCTAAGCTGTTTAGGGATTAAGGTGTTTTTAGGTATAGATAGAGATTTTGAGTTGGCAGAGATGAGAGAGGATAAATATTGATTCTCATTCAGAAAGATGTTTTCTACAAGGATGCCAAATGCAATTAACCAAAATACCTTGAATGTAACATTCATATGATCCCTGATTGTTTCATGGTTCTTGCTGTATGTAATTTTTCTACTTACATATAATAATATAAATGTGTATGCCAAATAAATAAATAAAATTAAGAAACAAACACTCAAAAACAAAGCAAAAATCAAAACGAACAATAAAACTGTAAAAAAAAAAAATAGGAAGTTTTTATCAGGATTTACATGTTCCCGCTCAGTTGTCCCTTTTTTTTTTTAATTTTTTTAATTAATTTATTCTTGTTATATCTCAATGTTTATCCCATCCCTTGTATCCTCCCATTCTTCCCCCCCCCCATTTTCCCATTATTCCCCTCCCCTATGACTGTTCCTGAGGGGGATTACCTCCCCCTGTATATGCTCATAGGGTATCAAGTCTCTTCTTGGCAATCTGCTGTCCTTCCTCTGAGTGCCACCAGGTCTCCCCCTCCAGGAGACATGGTCAAATGTGAGGCACCAGAGTACATGAGAAAGTCATATCCCACTCTCCACTCAACTGTGGAGAATGTTCTGTCCATTGGCTAGATCTGGGTAGGGGCTTAAAGTTTACCGCCTGTATTGTCCTTGGCTGGTGCCTTAGTTTGAGCGGGACCCCTGGGCCCAAATCTGCCTATCATAATGTTCTACTTGTAGGTTTCTAGGACCCTCTGGATCCTTCTACTTTGCTATTCTCCCATGCTTCTCTCATTTAGAGTCCCAATAGGATGTCCTCCCCTCTGTCCCAGTTTCCTGGTAAGTGAAGGCTTTCGTGGGACATGTCCCTTGGGCTAGTATGCAGATATAAGTGAATATATACCATTTGATTCTTTCTGCTTCTGTGTTAACTCACTCATTATGATCATTTCTAGCTCAATCCATTTGTCCACAAATTTCTGGAATTCCTTGTTTTTAATAGCTGAGTAGTATTCCATAGTGTAAATGTACCACAGTTTCTTTATCCATTCTTCTACTGATGGACACTTAGGCTGTTTCCATGTTCTGGCTATTATGAATAAGGCTGCTATGAACATGGTTGAGCAAATTTTCTTGTTGTGTGCTGGATATGAATGTGCAGCTAACAAAAGTATAATTCATGAAGATATTAATGCTCCTAAATTAGTTACTCACCTCACTTCTATGACTAAATGCCTGACCAAAAACCAGTAAAGGAAGGAAAGGTTTCTTTTGGCTCATGGGTTGAAGGTATAGTCCATCACCAGGGGACGGTACAGTAATGGGGAGTGTGAGGCAGCCGATCACATTGGAAAACAGAATGGGACAAATGCGGATGCCTCAGCTCACTGTCTCCTTTTTACTGAATGGGAAACCCCAGCCCATGGGATGGTCTAATCCATACTCTGAATAAAGAGAATATCTCCGGAAATTCTTCCAGAGCCATACCTAGAAGTATGTGTGCCTCCCGGGAGAATTCCAATCCTCTGAAAGCTAAGCATCACCGTGACAAACGTCTTCTGGGAAGAATATAGAAAAGTTGAACTGATCCTACTGATGATGACATCCCTTTGACTTGATCTGTCGCTTACTCTACCAAAGTCTCGGTCCTCTCACCTACTGGGAAGATACCACCCTCGTTTAAAAATAGTGTGCCCAAGAATGAGGCCTTAAAGACATGGTCATCATTAAGAGGTAAGGGACGAAGGCTCTCTAGAAGCAGACTGGGACTATCATACGCTGAGCACACACTATGGCCCAGAAAAGATGCCAGTTCGATATTTCATCATATCATCTCAGCAATGCTAAGAGGTACAGAGTCACCTTCTGATACGCAGCCAATGTCCTGTTACTATGCTCTATGACCCTCGTAGGTCTTATAGCAAAAGGATCAGAAGACAGACTCTTGAAAGAGCCCCCCAAAAAGGTCCAGGGTCTCTTGACAAATGCAAAATGAAAGTTCAGTAGTTCAGGGCAACTCCTTCCTTGATTCACTCGGATTCCGATTGTATTCTTCCTCTCTCTCTCTCTCTCTCTCTCTCTCTCTCTCTCTCTCTCTCTCTCTCTCCCTCCCTCCCTCCCTCCCTCCCTCCCTCCTCTTTCTCACTCTTCCTCCCCCTCTCATTCCTCCTCTCCCTCCATTCCCACCTCTACTTCCATAAGGACCCCCACCTTTCCCATAGCCTCAAGTGCAGCTCCTCAGTTCACCCTACCTCCCTGGTTCTTTGCATACATTACCCCTGGGAGATTTTCTCCTTCAGGGACCCTGTTGCTGTTGTACAACATTTGTCCCCAGCACCAATTCTGGTTCCAGGCAAACGGTGTGATTTATACATTGAACAATGATTAGTGAATATGTATATGAATGTGGCTCAGAAGGACTATATCTGCAGACAGTTCTAAGCATCTTCTATATCTGTGATCTGCTACTTGCAAACTGTTATGTTTTCTTAACCTTATGTAAAGATCAACCCTCCTATGCCTGCTATTTAAGCATCTGCTTCAGCCTTGGTACTGGATATGAGGAGGAGATGGGCTCTTCTGTGCCCTCTTCTTTCCACAGGTGGACCTTACAGAGGTAACAAGAACTAGGCTATGTCCTCTTGTGTCTGTCTGTCTCCTGTTGTCTCAGTTTCCCTCATTGGATTTTCCACCTAACAGGAGGCAAGCTAGGGGCCTTTGGGGGTCGTGAAAACAATGGTTTGCACTTTCTGAATGGTTGCTTGCTGTATTAAGACAATGTCCAGGAAACTCGGGGTCTTAGACCAGCAGTGTGCAAAGTAACCGTCTCCCACCACAAATGCAGACTAATTGGTACAAGATAAGTCATCTAGTTGTTCTTTATTCTAATATACAATGTAATATAGAGTAATACAAAGAAAATGATAAGAGCTCATTATCCCTACTTAAATAACGTCTGATATTTTTTCCACTGTGTGAGTTTTTATTGAAGCAAGATTTTTACAATTCAAATTATGTTTCCTTGCCCAGTTATCAATTCTGCTATTGAAATAACATTTTGAGCTATTCAACAATAAAGAATTACAAAGTTAAAAGAATGCTCTAAATGTTTCTACTTGGCTGAAAATGCTTTTCCTGGGGTCTACAAAACATTGGTTTGTAGATTCTACTATTTCTGTTGGGAGAATTGCTGTTTTTAAATCAGTCTAGGCTTAAATCTAAACCTGACATTTGCTCAGTACTTAAAGTTTAAAGTTTCCTTTCCTTTTTTATTTATTTTATATTTTTACCATTTTTTTAAACAATATTTACTTTTTTTCAATGTTTTAGATATGTTTCTCCTGCGAAGTCTGAGTTTCTTTTCCGAGGTCTCTGGTCAGTTTAAACAGTTGGGACACCGGAAGCATTGCTAACAGCTTTCTGGGCAGCCTCTTTCGCTTGGTGGGCTTGGAGTACGGTCACAGCTTCATCAGCCTTAGTACGCAGGGACTCTGGAGACTCAAGCATATGAAGTGGTTCCGAGTTTTCAGTCTCCAGCAACATGCCAGTGATCTTACCGGCCAGAGTCGGGTGCATGGCTTGAATGAGAGGAAACAGCCTTTCTCCCAACATTTGCTTCTGCTCTTGGGGAGCAGTTACTAACATAGAAGAAGTCCAAGGTTCCTGACCCTGTACGCGAACAGCAGGCGGTTGTACCATCTGAGCATTCATGTGTTGTTGGGGGTTCCGGACCCCTGTAGCATACTTATACTGTGGAACAGAGCAAACAGCGGAAAAAGCTGCCGCTGGACATTGAGCCGCTGTTTGTGCTGATGTGTTAGGAATGTGCTGTGCTGACAGGCCTTGAGGAACAAGAGAAGAACTTGGTCTTCCGGTAGTAAACGATGATCTAGGAGCACCTGGGTTGATAGCACCAGGCACACTGGGAAATGGATGAGGCCTGGCACCCTGAGCAGTCCAGCGAGCGCTTGGCCTTGCTTGAGCAATTTGGTTAGGGCAGCATGGAGCACAGTTCAGAGTCTTTGGGACAGTGGCCATGGAGTAACCTGAAGGTGCTGGTTGGTAGGGGTTGATCACAGGGTTCGGCACAGCTCGTAAACTCGCCATTCTCTGAATATACTGGTTAGTGAGGTGAGCCTGGCGCTCTTCTTTGCGCTGGGCTAAAGCTACATACAGTGGCTTTGTGGCCACAATTCTACCATTCATTTCTGAAACGGCTTTTGTGGCTTCTTCCAGAGAAGAGAAACACACAAAACCGAACCCTTTACTGCGACCACCGTCCATCATCACCTTTGTACTGGTGATTGTTCCAAAGGGAGAAAATTCTTTCTGGAGACGCTCATCATCAATACCATCATCAAGATTTTTCACATAGAGGTTGGTACCCTGGTACCTGACTCCCCTGTCTTGAGTCACCTGCTCGAATTTGCGCTTGAGTTCCGTGTGCCGGTCCACTTTCTTCTGAGCTCGACCAACGTAAATGAGTTTTCCATTGAGCTCCTGTCCGTTCATCTCATCCACCGCTCTCTGCGCATCTTTGTGCCTTTCAAAGCTGACAAAGCCAAACCCTTTGGATTTTCCACCTTCGTCGGTCATTACTTTCACACTTAGGACCTGCCCAAACCTGCCAAAGAGGTCACTCAGGGTATCATCATCCATGCGATCTCCAAAATTCTTGATGTAAACGTTGGTGAACTCCTTGGCCCTTGCTCCAAGTTCTGCTTCCCGTTCTTTCCGAGTCTTAAACCGTCCGACGAACACTTTGCGATCGTTCAGAAGCATCCCATTCATTTTCTCGATGGCTCTTTCCGCTGCCTCCTCGGTCTCAAAATGTACAAATCCATGGCCCTTGGAGCCGTTTTCATCACAAACCACCTTGCAGGAAAGGATGTTGCCAAAAGCAGAAAACGTATCATACAGCGCTTTATTATCAATGGTTTTGTTCAAATTTTTAATGAACACGTTGCCTACTCCACTCCTGCGTAGTGACGGATCACGCTGAGACCACATGATACGGACTGGCTTGCCCTTGATGACATCAAAATTCATGGTGTCCAAAGCACGCTCTGCGTCAGCAGGCTGCTCGAAGTTCACAGAAGCATACCCCAGGGAGCGGCGTGTGATCACATCCCTGTACACCCTGATGGAAAGGATAGGCCCCGCCGAGCTAAACTTCTCGTAGAGCATCGCTTCGGTCACGTCAGGATGCAGGTCCCCCACATAGAGAGAAGCCATGGGGCAGCCTGGGGCGCTTGAGTTCATCTGGGCACCACTGCCCTAGGGGCCGCAGGCCACCACCTTCCTGCAAGAGGAACAGGGCCAGCGCTGGGCTGGGGAGGAGGCAGGGGCAGAGCGGGCAAGCGCAGAGGGTCAAAAACCAAAGGGATGGAAACCTCCCCAACGGCCACAGAGCCCCCTACGACCTCAGAGCGCATGCGTGGTGCGCGCTGCCTTAGGAGCGAGGCTGGCTGGAGAGCAAGGATAGCATGTATTCAAGTGTCAGCCCACTGAGTCTCTTCTGGATCCTGCTGTGAATGGGTATGCAGGTGGCCCTTAGATGCCTCACCTTGATGTTTTATAAAAAGAGAGAATAACAAAACAAAACTAAAAGTCAGCCGTAGGAAAGACGTTGATTTTTTTTAAGTGTTTACAGAATTTTAGAAAATTATTTTACTGGATTTTATTTTTGTCGTGTGTGTGTGTGTGTGTGTGTGTGTGTGTGTGTGTGTGTGTGTGTTGAGACTTATTTTTTAAAGACAGTCTCGATCTATAATCCAAGGTATCCTGGAACTCACCATATAGACCAGATTGTCCTGGCATTCTTGGTGATGTGCCTGTCTTAGGCTCTAAGAGCTGGAGCTATTTTTAGACAATGAACTTGTGTTCCAAGGCCACAAGGCACTCTGTAGTCTCAACACTAAGAATTAGAGAGAAGAGGATACTTTTGGTATTAAAACAAAACAAAACAAAACAAACAAAAAAATCCAAAGCATTTATTGGATCATAATGTTTCCATTTTCATTTTTTACTGATTTTGGAACAATGTATTTTACAAGGTCACCCTTTGTTAGGAGAAGTTGCAGTTCATCTTGACTATTGCTAGTATGGTCAGGGTACAGCCTGGAGAATAGATCACTCGAGTCTGTATAGAACGCTGGCAAATGTCCTATGGATCAGTTCTGGTTTCCCCACAAAAGAGAGCTAATCACTACCAACTGTACTATGATGTTTTTCTTTCTCACAGAGATACATTTAATGCACAGAATCAATCAAGATCCATAGTTTAGAGGCTGGCACGATGCCTCAACAGGTAAAAGCACTTGCCAGTGAAAGCCTAGCAACTTCAATTTAATACCTAGAACCTGTGGTGTGGGGGGAGAACCAATTCCCAAAAGATTTCACCTAATCCCCCCTACACACTGTGGTGTACCTCCTCACACACACACACACCATACATACAGCCATATTAATACTTAAAAAAATACTTCAGAGAATTATAAATTAGCTGATTGTCTCATGGTCCCTTTGAATCAGGGAGAGAAAGACTGGAAGGTAGGATGAGGACAACCTTTATGGAGTTGGTACCTGGGTTCGATCCTGCTGCTCCATGTCCTCTCAGCCTCCTGAGCAGCTGCGGACATCCATCCCCACACAGCCCATGTGGAAGTGGTCCCCAGTGATGCTTCATGTTCTATCACTGGGGACTCTCTGAGACTTAGCTGAGTGCCGTGCAATCCATCATGACATTGGACAGGACTTGGGGAAGCATCACACATCCCACTAGGGAAGGTTCTGAATCCAAACCAATCAGGTTGTTGGTAGAATGAGCTCCTCGCTGGCTGGCCGTACAGTCTCACTCTCCCGCTGGACAGCAACAGAAGGCTTCCCAAGTTCCTACCCTCTGTGCAGGCAGAGCAAGCATAACAGCTTGCTTCTTCAAACCCAGCAAGGGGAATTCCCCTACTAGACAGACATTATAACCACCAGTATTGTAATCGGAGAAATCTTGTAATATACATCCTGTAGCCGTATTCCATAGATTAGAAGCAAGCCAAGGTCCTATCCACACTCATCAGGGAGTTGCACTGGCATGAACAGAAGGGAGGAAGAGGCCTGGGTCCACCTTGGAGTGTGTCTACCTTTGTGGCTATGAGGACGCAGCACTAATTGGGTCAACAGGAGTGGCATTAATGGATAACACGCATAACATAATTTCAGTTTGATGGAAGCATCTTTGATGCCAAAAGGTGGTTAATTTAAAAAAATAAAATAAAACAGATTTATTCACAGTTTGAACAAGCCAAGTAAGGAAAGAACCTAATTTATCTCCACTGTGCATGAGAAAGTCTTGCAAATTTATAGAAAACCATGACACTGGCCAGAAGAAAGGAAAGAAAATGTGTCTGTTAGGGTAGGCTGTGCTTTCTGGGAACTATGGCTGAGCCTCAGGTAAAGCAGTTAATTTTTTTAACCCTCATTTACAATCAGTTTGTCAACTGCTCCAATCCTTTCCCTTATCAAGGCTTCACCTTAATCCCGAAGACACAGGTGGCTCTGTCCCACAGCCGTGAACATCTAGAGTCCCAAAGGATGGAAATTAAGTCACTTTTAATTGGGCTCCCTTCTTCACATAAAACTGCTCTGTGGCATTTTCCTTGGCACTGCTGTGTTTGGCTATTTAGCATAACTCTAATGAGGGTATTAGCAAATTGTACGGATACACTAGTTAGGTCAAATCATTAAAACATTAGGGAGGAAAAAAAAAATCAATTTCCTGCCCCTGATTCTTTTCTTTTAATTAGAACTAGGAGAGTCACTGTGTAACACACTTATTTTCAGTAATGTTGCTTTCAGGGGTATATTTATTTGTTCTGTTTTGCTTAATGGGGTACAATTTACAGATGTTAAGACAATGTTTCAGGATGCCTTGAAGGGACAATGGGAGGTTATGGTTTGACAACAAAGCCTCTCATAGTGCTGAGGCCTGTGGGTAGCAGTTGGGTGGCTGAGGTATAAGGTCCCAGGCTAGTCTTCGGGAGAAACATGTGCTGAGCAGAGCTGGTGCAACGTGTGCCTGTGTGCTTGCTTCAGCATCCTTTCTGGCCAGCTTTCCCACAGGCTTATTGTGCATATGACATCATTTGTTTTCATTTTCAAGAGTGTTTCAGAAGCTATGGGATGGTTATAGAGCCATTACTGTTTCTAGCTGTAATGGTTATGATTGCCTGTGGAAATTGTATGGAAGGGGAACAAAAGAGTAAATAAAAATCTCTCGCATGCACCCTTTCTCTTTATCTGCATTTCCACCCGCCACACCAGGGCATTCAGCTCTGGGGAAGGGGTGCTCAAAGTCATATCCCTGTCACCACTCATTGTGATTTATAACCACTTTGTCTCCGAAGAATGGCTTCACGAACTTTGGGATATAGGTGAGCCACCTCCACTGAAAATTAAGGCTGACATATTTATTTTAAAGGGCAGAGTCAAGTTAATGACCCTACAAATTTCCTGACACATCAATGTATTTTTCTCATCCTTAAAGTGAGGTAACAACCCAATTCTATATTCAGTCCTGAGGAAGTCACCGTTTATCTACAGTCTTCAATGTGGTACCTGCTAGGGGACTGGAAAAACAATTGACATTAGGAAAATGGAATTAGTTCTAACTATATTATTAAGCACTACAAATCACTCTCTTGGGCCCAGTATGTTAAGCATCCAAATTATTTTCCAACCTGTTTATGTTTCCATTTCTAATACCACATAAAACGTGAGAGAAGTCTTATTATTTAAAACCATAGTTTCCATAATGTACAAAAGCACAGACACACAAACATAGGCAGTACCTCACTGAACGCCTTTTTGTATGTACAGCATCCTAATTGTTACTAGTTGTCCTTCTGTCCCTATTTTAGGATATTGTCATTTACGGTTGATTTAGCATCTAATGCATGTGAAGTATTAAAGCAGATACAATGGAAAAGAAAAGAAATCCCATTTCCTCAAAAAGGTTCCAATCTGGGTAATTCCATGACCTCACTACTCTTAAATCCTCCCCTGGGAGATTATGTTGCTCCTGGAATGGGATTAAACCTCTAGCCAAAGGTTTGCAGCAATGCAGGTCAGTGCTATGTGCTTACTTGACAGCTATAGAAAAAAAAAAAAAAAAAAAAAAAAAAAAAAAAAAGCTGGCTTCAAAGAGTTTATGCCAGCTTACCAAAATAAGCCACAGGGGAGAAGGCAATTCCAGGCCAGAACCCTGGTCTCCAAAATCCTGGATCTTCCTTCATTTTCCTGAACTGTGAATATAGGATCATTTAACCAAGCAATCTGTGAAAACGAGGTGCCATCACTCAAAAATTCATGCCTCAGGAAACCCAGTAATAACCTCAACTGCAAGGACCTAAACCTCAAAAGGCAAGGAGCTAAGTTATCCTGGTCTTGGTTCTGCTGTGAGCTGCATGATCTTGGACAAGTTGCTTTACCTCACCTTCAGTTACAAAGTGATGGGAGTTGAGTAACAACTTGAAGTCACTGACTTCCCCAATGAGGCTGTAGGGTTAGGACCCTATTGGAGCTTTTTAAAGGTTGTTATGGTTAATCTCAACCATCAACTGGATGTGATGTAGAATCACCTGAGAAACTGGCAGCCCAGCAGGTCTCTGGGTGTGCCTGTGTGTGTTGGGGGTGGGGGTTTTTGGATTAGATTGAGATGAGAAGGACTACCCACTATGGGCTACGGCACCATCCTCTGTGAGGACAAGCATCTATCGTGGTCTACTTCCAGACTGTGGACACACTGTGAGCAGACCCCTGCAGCTGTGGACACACTGTGAGCAGACCCCTGCAGCTCCTGCAGCTATCTCCTCCCCACTTTGATGGACGGTACCTTGGTATTATATTTTTGTTAGAGCGTCTCATCACAGGACTAAAAGATAAGACAGATACCCAAGCACAAGAGACTCTCTGTAAAGAAACCCCTTCGTCGAGCCATTTTTAACTTGCCTGACCCTGAAGCACTTAGTCACATCCCACAGAGCTCATGCTCTCTGGAAATTACTTGGGAACTAATTTTCCAAATTCTCTTTGAGCTTTAAATTTTGGTAGTTGACATTTTCGCTGATAAATGTTCTATACCTTCAATTCGTGTGCTCCCTCTTAATTGTGACTTTCCACCCTCCTCAGGAACTGAGTGTGGTGGGTGGCAAATAAATGCTATTGATGGATTTATTTGCCTCTTAAGGTTAATGTATTCTAAACAGGGCTTATTTAATGTGCTGGGCAAAAATGTAGCCTAACACACAACAGTTCTGGGGTGGGGAGCCATGTGCTCCCACCAGGGACCTGGGAGAAAACCACCAACTCATCCCAGAGCCAGCCAAAGAGATGCCAGATGACATTTCAGTAGTGCTGGTCTATGAGAGTTTCATTCTAACAAGAAAACAAAAGGCAGATTCTGTCTCTGATTAGCAGACTTCTGATCTAGCCCCCTCCTGGGTCTGCAGAGGCAAAGCATTTGCTGTTTGGTGCCACTGAGTAGCCATTCTGACGTGACAGCTATTTTTTTTTTTTTTTTTTTTTTTTTTTTTTATCGTTTCCCTAGTAGTTTACAAGACAGGTTGCCTCTGCCAGATTCTCCAGAGGAAAACACCCTTGTTTCTTTCATCCCTAGAATGCCATTTTGTGTCTTCTTCAACAGTAAATTAAGCAAATGCTACCCTCATGGCCGGAGAGAGCTTGTAAAAGCACTGCAGAATTTCCCATGAACGAGCTTGACTTTGTGACATCTCTTGTTTGTGTTTGCCCACATAATAGAGTAACAGTAATTATCAATAGCCTAAATGCATTGAGAAGTTGACAGTTGTTTTTAATAAAATATTTTAGTATAGCATTGTTTCCATCATTTCACATTATGTATGTCTAAGTGGTTTAATATGTAATTAAACCATGTACAGTATACTATGAAGCATAAATATATATGAAGCCTTATGAGTCATATGATTCTACTTAGCTCTTTATATTTTTCTTGCTTTTAAATTGTTTTTAAAGCTAACATACAATGTATTGAGTTTCATCGTGGCATCTTCATACATAAATATCATTATGCTGTTTTCCTTCATCCCTTCCTCCATGGCCTTTTCTTATCCCTACTTCCTTCCTCCAACTGATTCCCTTTCTTAACTCAGTGGTCCTCCCTTCTGCTCTCATATTACATGCATTCTACTACCCCTCTGTCTCCCACCTCCCTTCTAGTATCTTCCTCCACCCCGCTCATCATCCTCTTTCTAGTCCGTGATATACATATGCACATGCATGTGAGCCACACAGAGATAAACAGGAACTCTCAGTGTCTCTGGCAGATGTGGTGTAGCTGGGTTGTGTAGTAGTTTTGTATATAGGATTTGAGGACCCTTAATACTCGTTCCACAATGGATATACATGGTTAGATTACTCTCAGCTGTGTACAGGATTCCTCTTTCCCCATCTTCTCCAGTGTTGTCAATAGTTTCTTTCTTTCTTTTTCTGTTTTCTGTTTTTTGTTTTCTGAGACAAGGTTTCTCTGTGCAGCCTTAGCTGTCCTGGACTCACTTTGTAGACCTGGCTGGCCTCGAACTCACAGTGATCCACCTGCCTCTGCCTCCCCGAGTTCTGGGATTGCAGGCATGCACCACCACGCCTAGCTGTCAATGGTTTCTTGATGATAGTCATTCTGAGTGACCTAAGTTGTAATCTCAAAACTGATATAGTTTCTACTTCTCTGATGGCTAAGAACATTGAACACTTCAAGTATTTATTGGCAATTTGTGTTTCTCCTTTTGAGTATTGTCTATTCTATTCAGTTCATTAGTGCACATTTACCAGTTGATGATTGGGGGGGGCGTGGAGATTTAATTTTTGTGGTTCTTCATCCATCCCAGGTATTAATCCTGTTTCTAATGTATAATTGGTCAAAACAAAACAAGCTACATTATAGAGGCTGGCTTTTGATTTTTCATACTCATGTTTGTCCACCCTTGCGATTACTTGCTGTGCTGTTAGAGCTCTGTTCAGAACATACTCGCCTGTGTCCATGTCCTGAAGCGTTCTGCCTATGTTTCCCTCTAGCAATTCCCATTTCTTACATGTTGCATTCAGGTCTTTGGTTCATTTGTTTGGTTGATTTTTGTGCAGAGTAAGAGATGTGGATCTAGTTTCATCCTATACCTGAAAATCCAATTTTCCCAACACTATTTCTTAAAGAGATTTTCCTTTTCCCAACTGTATACTTTTGACAGATTTTCCAAAAAGTAGGTGGTTGGATCTAGGTAAGCTTATTTCTGGGCCCTGTACACAATTCCATTGATCTACATGTCTGTTCTTATGCCAGTTCCTTGCTGTTTTATTACTATGACTGTGTAATATAATTGGAGACCAATGGTGAACCCTGCATTTTAAAATTTTATTTCATGCTGGACATGGTGTTATACTTCTTTAATCCTAGCACTTGGGAGGCAGAGGCAGCCAGATCTCTGTGAATCTGAGGCTAGCAAGGTCCAGGATAGCCAGGGCTATATTGAAAGACCCTATTTCCAAAAGTGACCAAAATGTTCTTTCTTTTAATTTTGTGTATATTTAAAAATGACCCTGTATACATTGTGTAATAAAGGGGTATGGCTTCATTATCAAGAAAACTAAAAAAATATATATTTTTTGAAGTACAAATAAGTGGCCAGAAAAAGCTTTTCCTTCGGGCCATGCTGAGTGTCAGGTGTTGTGTGATGGTAGGTAGCTGAGAGCTATTGTGTTAATTGTTTTGTTCTTGGATTTGTTTTGTTTTGATTTTTATATTGCTCCTCACTTTCTTATCAGTAAATAATAAGTACAACTTTCCTACATGTTGTTTTGATGATAAAACATGAAATGGTCCACAAACCTCATATGTAATACATGTCATCTAATAAGCAGATAATAAGTAATTGTGTTACTGAGACTTAGTTCATTTGACATGAAAGCTTGGATGAGTGGGCCCATCATTTCCTGTGACGCTCTCAGATCCAATCCTGGTTTTGTTTGTTTGTTTGCTTCCTATGGAGTATTCTAAACATCTTCCTCATGGACATTGGTATTTATCCAAACATTATTGCCTAGGAACCTGAAGACCACATTCTACCTGTGTCATCAGTCCAAATCAGCACTATCCAATTTGAGTTGTATGCTTTTTTCCAATTGCAAGACTCCACAGGCTAATTAATGCCATGTCTACAATTGATGTCAGTTTCTCAAACCATGTAGACTGTGTTGGGGAAAGATGGATGCCTCAAGAATATCAGTATTCTGCCAGGAAGGAATTGTGGCAGGATTCTGGCTAGAGCCCCTTCAATCTGAGTGTGTTTACAGACCATGTAGAAACTTGGAGGCAAATTCAGAAGTTCCAAGGTGTACACTAATGTCACACATATGTAACAAATATCCAAGGATGCTGTCTCATGTCCTTGCTTCCAGTAGCAAAATTTAACACCAACAGATAGCAACAAGACTCACTGACATGAGAGCTCCTAATGTTAAGGAATCTGGCTCAGATCCATAGCTAAAACACAATGACAAAATAACCAAACAACATGGAATCAAGTACGTTGACTCTCTGCCTCTAAGTAACCTCTGTACTCATGGCTTCTTTTGTACTCAGCTGAGCAACTCAGCCATATTCATCCCAGAGTAAATTAAGTGATATAGTCTTTACCACTCCATACCAAATAAAAAATATTGTGGCTCATTCAATTTAATAAATATTCATTTCAGCCTAATGTCTATTTCAGATGTTGTTCAAGATCTTGAAGTTAAAAATGGTGATCTAAGCAAGAGGTTTGGCAAGGTTTTAAGAGGGCTAGCCAAGTCATAAAGTCATGGATATGCACAGGGAGTTATATATCAATGAAAACTTATCATTTAAAAATGTGAAACCAAAAACAAAAAAGCAAAATGCAAAAACATTCTGAGCTTATATATAATGTAAAAAAAAATGGTCTTAGCCAATCACCAGAATGCCCAGGCATCATTCTCATCCAAAATATGACACTATGTGTTGACCTTTTTAAATCAAGTACCCTCTCCCAACCCTTCTTGTAATTTGAATGGCCTACCAATAAAATTATGCAATTTTATTTGTCCATCCACACAGGTCTGAGTGCATATCACCAGTCAGGAGGCACACACCAAAAGACCAGAGAACAGCCTGAAATATAATAGTTCAAGATTCTTAAAAACTCAGGCTGAGGGTAAAGAAATAACCATGGACTCATCTCTTCAAACACTTGCCTTTATGTGTTCATCACATCCCCTGCAAAGGACTGCTGGGCCGCACAATGCATCTGTGGCCAAGTCATCATACACACACAGAAATGGCCTCCTGAACTCACAAAGCCAACATGATGAACTACTACAGTATTCCCTAGTTGGATGTCCAACCGTAACTCTGAATCTGTTCTGCACAGCTTGGCAACCACAGTTTAAACTGCACCCAGAGCCCCAATTCCATATGAAAGCAAAGCTATTCCTCCACAGGTGGAGTCTGGAAGAGAGAGGGGGCGGGGGGTCAGCACAGTAACCCTGTCTTTACTGAGATGGTAGTCTTTGCGGCACCCCACATGGAATAATTACTGAACTGCAGAGGAAATAGGGGTCCACTGTGGGAGCAAGCGTACACATTTACTTTCTAGTGCTTTCGTGAGTTCTCTTGTATATAACAATAGTGCACCAGGTACTGTCTGACTCTGACTTCCTCACTGTTTATCTTCACAGCTTTTCCCTTAGGGTACAAAAAGAGTTATCTTGCTATCACCCCTACCTTCAAAGCAAAGGTGGTAGTTTGGTGTAAGTCAGGGGCAGTGATTGAGTTTGCATCCTTTTTAAAGCAATTCATAATTATGAAACCAAAATAAAGAATAACTTCCCTGTCTCAAGAATGGCATTCAAAATATACAAGCCATTCCTGTTTACTCTGCGCTGACTCAAGGAATAGATTTATAGAACATCAATAGATCCATACACATGTTGAAAGACAGGAAAACACAGATCCAGAACCTTCAGCCCATTAACCGCTTAGTCTTATTTTAATCTCTCTCTTTTTCTGACAGTCAGCTGTCTTTGCATCCATGAATTTGTAAGTTATTTAATTATCTTCATGGACTCACTAGCATTTATCTATGTTTGTCTATATGTTATCTACAGTCAGGGGGGAAAAACAAGACAGCACCTCTGTCTTCAGTTAACTTTCAAAGAAGCTTCATTAGATAATTTAAACACATTCAGAGATCACAACCCCCTCCTCTCATACCCCATCAAGGAAACCCTGTTTTCTCATTTTCTATAGTGATTAACAAGTAGGGTTAAATAATATATTCTGCAGTTTTCTTTGGTTGGCAGCTATATGGTATTGTCATTCCTCTAAAGTATGGATACTCTTTTTTTAAAAAAGAGATTTATTTATTTATTATGTATACAGTGCTTTGCCTGCATGTATGCCTGCAGGACAGAAGAGGGCATTAGATTACATTATAGATGGTTTGTGAGCCACAATGTGGTTACCGGGAATTGAACTCAGGACCTTTAGAAGAATAGCAGAACAGTCAGTGCTCTTAGCCTCTGAGCCATCTCCCCAGCCTCCCAGGTATGGATATTCTAAGGGTAGACAATTTAAGTTGCTTTTGACATTATTATGGAAATAGTGGGTATTTTTCACTTGCCTCATAAAAATACATGTTGAGAAACTAGATTTGGGGTCTTGGGGCCAAGTCCTCCACCCCCAAAGACACTAGATGCTACCTTTACCTTGAGCTCAGTTTCTCCCCTCAGACAAGAATAAAAATCACACCTGTCCCTGTAGTGGAGATCATATGCACACATGTGACACACGTGGAGTTCATGTCATACATCAAGGTCATGCAATTGAATGTATATTATATGAGTAGAGTGCATATGCGTTAATTTGAGAGTAGCTACGTCACACACAGCTGCTGCCGTTTTCATACTGTGAAGGCTCTTGCATTTTCCTACAGCAAAAAATAGCCAAGCACCCATCTTTTGTAAGATTGCTGGGAATAAACAATACAGTGTGCTGAAAACAAGCCTAAAGCCAGTTTCCCTACCCTCCCCATTTTCTGAAAATCTGGTAAGGAATAGCTAAGTGTGATCTTAAGTTAAAAAAAAAATTAATTATAATTATTCACTTTCAAAAGAACCCAGAATATGTTTCCCTAAAACAGTTTGTTCTCTGGGTACAAAGTCCCATGTATAGACCACTTTCCAGGGACACTGTCTTGAGCCACCCCGGCAAGTCCCTGGATTGTCTTGCTCTGGGGATCATGCCCAGAAGGGTTGCCATGCCTGTGCCTGGATTTATGGGGAGAGCAATAGGGACACAAAAGCAAGTCGCTGGCTGGCCTCGGGTCCAGACCTATAATTGCTAACAGAGTATTTGCTACTTTTGCGCTTCTTCATTTTCCAGCCCAGCTGCCAAAGGGTTTTTGGATAGCTTTCCAACTATATTTTGCAAGCTTTGGTTTGCCAAGAAGCTTCAACCAACTAGTGGATCAATAAAGTGCATATCACTCGTTTCTGGGTGACTTCAACACTATGTTTCAGTGTGTTAGGATTCTGAAAGAAAAGAAAATATAAAACCAAATGAATTCCTTGGTTTATATATGTATGAAAAGCCCAAGTTGTGGACCTTTTTCAGGCTTAAATAATGTCCCCGTCCCTTCTCCCACTTCCCTCTCTTCTGCCTCCCACCGTGTCTGCCCCATTCTTAGAAACTGCCCTGGTTCTAGAAGAAGTTGCAGGCCTGCAGTTTTCTAAAATAAAACAAAAATAAAGGACCCAAATTGCAACTCTAACTGTGGTTGTCCCTTCCTAATAAGGCACTTGGACTATTGAAAGCAACTCCCTGGCTGGCTTAGGCCTGGGACAGATGTGCATTCTAATAAGCATCTATTGTTGGATCAATTCGGCTGAACGTTTACTATGAGAGTGGATAAGGAATGGTCCTTTATTTGAGAAAAAGGCAAATGTTAGTTCTAATATTATCACTGCATAGTCAGAAATACAGCAAAGGAAGGTGCTAGTCTGGCAGGCCATGAGGTCTCAACACCACCACAGATCAGGCATCTGTGGCGTCTCACTTCTCAGTCATCTGCGCCCTTCAACTCAACCTGATGCACAGAGGAGTCTGCATACAATTAGAGTATTATAGGAAAGCGTGACTTGGGGCTTTCCGAAGGGGGATTAGTACTGGCTGTGGAGTAAATTTTCAGCCTAGTATACATATAGATGTTTTCTGTAACTTAAGAGGAAAGCATCCAGGAGAGTTCAGTCATTTTGGAGGGAGGGAATCACGAGCCTTGGGTGTGTCCCACTCTGCACCGGCCAGTGGAAACACAGAGATGGCAGCTTTCAACTTTTCCACAATTTAATGTTCTGTACAAACTACTCAAATGAGACGCCAGCAGATCCACTACCTAGAACGCAGGTGCTGAATTGTTCACACAGTCACGACAGCTAACAGCTTTGACCCCTGCCCATGGCAACCAGTGACAGGTGCTTGTAAAGGTCTTCTGGTTCTATTGATTGCTGTCTTTGTTGTATTAGTAGCTATGTCGGTTATAGTAATAAAGCTGACATTATTGAGCTGGTTCATGGTCATGCCTGTTTAAGTGCTATGCTAATTCTGTGTGATGGCCGTTACCTTGATTATTTTACAAATTAGGATTCGGGAGCATATCACAGAACCAGAGCACAAATGATAGCCTTTTGTTTCCAAGTCACTGTCTACACAGAACCACAATGCTGTTCCCCACCGTAGCTCACCTTTTCTGTTTTATATAACAACAGGTAATAATTCTCACTTCCCCATGCACCAAGTGCTACAGCCATTGTTTCCCTCAGCACTCACTGTAGCTCCATGTTAATTATTCTAAACAGTATCCCTACTTTAGACATAAGCAAAGTGAGATGCACAGATTCTCAGTCATACATTGTAAGTCCAGTCTCACATTTGAGGTTCTGGCTTCCCATAGATAATACTGCCTGTACCCTTTAAGTCTCCTCTCACTGTTACTGCTGCTTTCTTAGAGGTCAGTTAGCCTTACTGGACTGTGGATCCTAAGAGTGAGGACTGGGCCTAAGTGCTTTGTCCACAAAAGGTGAGCAATCAATGTCTGATTCATTTGCTCCCTCATCTACTCCAGCACTTTAGCACATGGAAAGTGTTCTCACCATGCAAAGAATAAAGGGGTATGAAGGCTAGCTACTGACACTGAAGGAACCAAATATTCCCATAGACTGAGAAATCATAAGCAGTCCCTGAGGGGGTCAAACCTAAGCCCTGTGCTTTGTAGTAGGAAATCTAACCCAAGTGACAGTCTCGAAATTGAAATGACTTGGCTTAGGCTAGGTCTTTACACGTAATACAGGACACCTCTCACTTCCCTATCATGATAAAAACTTGCTGCTAAACAGAAAAGTAACCTTGGATATTATGTTTATCAACTACAGCGAGATTCAGTCCTGGAGGCAGCTTTCCCTGGTCTGGTACTTACTGATCTTCACTCACCAGACTTTGAATGTTTTTCTCTGCAGATGTCACAGAAGATGCCATCAACCCAACAACTAACTCAGCCTCCTGATAACTAGGCTTCAAACTCCTCCAGGGCCATACACTAGTCCCCTAACGTATGACCCACACAAGTCAAAGAAACAAGTATAATTTCTCTTAATGGAGCATCCTTTACAAAGCAAAATAACAGGCCCTGAAGCAGCCAACTAGAGGAGGTGGTGGTTTCCAGGCAGCTACAGGTAAGGAATACAATAGTTAGGGGTACCTTGGGACCAATCTGTTTGAGAGCCCCAGGTGAGCCTAGCGCAGGGTCAAGCCCCCACTTGCTAAACTCAAATGAAACAAGTCCACATTCAAACAATTGTGGTTTCTTCAAGCTCAGTAGACAGCTGTTTGGGAAAATGACTCACGAGAGAGGACAAATGTACTGTGCATGTTGCCTTGAGAGCGTTTATCAACATGTGGGAATGAATTACTCAACCTGTTATAAGGGCAATAAAAGAAAAGGACAGCTATATCATCAACCGTAACCTACCATCAACTACCCACATCCCAGCAGGCAGACTCACTCGACTCTGAGTCTGCTAACTGCCACCTTTCACAGCTATTCTGTGAGCAGCTTAAAACACACGAGAAGTCATTTCTATTACAGGAAGCTGTTGTCCCATGATGAACACCTTGCTTCTCCTCACTGCTCTTAAGGGCAGAACCCTGGCTTCCTTTATGCACCCATTCTCCATAGCTAAGAGCTCAAGGTACCAGGCTGTAGGTATCAGTCTAACAGCACCATAGGAAATATCCTTTCCCTACCAGACACTGGTATGAGTGAAGGACGATCTATCCCGTGAGATATGCTGAAACAAGCTATGGCCTATGGAGATATTTTCATTCCTAATCAAGAGGTCAAGGGCAGACATACCCAACACACTCTATTGCCACCATTTTGTTTTACATAAATGTCTGTAATTATTGCAACCTTCCTGATACTGTGAGAAGTGACTTCCACACCATGAGGACAAGATTGGCAAGTACCAGGGTCTTGAGCAGCCATGTTATACTATTGAAATAAAGCTTGCTTATAGGTCTCATACAGTGTCCAGTCACATCTATCTGTGACTGAGTCATCTTTGGCCACACAATTCACTTGATCACCTAATACAGATGAACTTTATGCCTATTTTTGAATCAACCTTGTTTTCACAGGAATTCTTGTTCTTGTAATGAAGCCTAATTGTCTTTTGAGAAAATGAAGCTAAACAGTCGACAATTCTGCCTAATCCGAATAAAACATTCCCCAAATCCACAAACATGCATCTTCTAGAATAAGGATTGACAAACACTTTTTTAAAAAAGAACTAGGTTGTAAACCATTTTGGCTTTAGGGGCCGTGCTATGTAATACTTGTGTAATAAAAAAACAAAAACAAAACCAAGAACAACAACAACAAAAAAAACTAGGCACAATATATGAGTAAATGGACATTACTTTCTTCCAGTAAAGCTTTACAAAATAAATAACAGAGTCTCAGATGTAGTTAGTAGGGTATAGTTTGCCCATCGTCTTCTAGAGACCCCAAATGAACCCATTTTTAGAGCCCTCTGATGGCTTTCCTGTGTAGCTTGGGCCCTGTCTCCATTTAGCCTTTACCTTGTACTGTTCTTGGTGCCAGCCGTGCTGACATTCTTTCTATCTATAAGCTGGGTTTCCTCCACTTTTGTGCATACCCCAACTTTAAGGTCTTTAGATACAATGATCTCTTTTCCCTCGAAGGTTTCTCTTGGCATTTCATAACTGGCTTCATCTCAAGACTCATGATTAAATGCAAATATCATTGTTTTTAAGGAGGTTTTTCTTTTGTACTTTAGTCTGAGCACATTGGTTTTCCCCCAATCACTCATTTGTTCATCCACTGGCTTTACTTCCTCCACTGGGTTCCTCAGGCTACATCTCTACTTCTCCACTGTCAGCCTCTGCCCTACAAAAGGCCCACCTCCCTCTGGGCAAGGACCTAAACTATCCTAGTACACTATATTTCTTAGGTCTGGACAGGAAGAAGAACCATTTGTTGACTGTTGAATGTATGCAACATTTCTCTTTTATTGTTGGCTTAAGGAACTGTTTTATAGGGCTTTAAAATATGATCCCTAATACACAAATATTTCCTTTCTAACCTGACTGCATACTTCTATCTATAACTCATGGCTTCCTTCAGAGATAACATATTTTGCTTGTGTAGGGTGAAATTTATACTTAAATGTGTAACTAGATTGCCAACAAGAATGCTAATGATTACCAGCTACTTGCCACTTGGAACAAGTTCAGTAATTTATTTTTTAAGTAGGAGAAAGTATGTTTTTGTCTGCTCTCCTTACCAAGTAGCTGAGCCCACATCTATTCAAAGCTCAAGCTGCATGTTTGGAAACCAAGCAAGGTAAGCATTGATGGGCAAGGGGAGATGAGTGTCTGTTTGATGGAGTCTTTGCTTTATGAACTCTCACGTGTGGTGGTTTTCAGCCAGAAATTTAATTGATTTTAAGGAACGTGCTTCACTGTTTCTACCTTAGAAAGCCCCAAGTACATCTTGTAGGTGCAGGGTAGGTTGGGACTAATTCTTCCTATGGGTTAATACTAGCCTTCCCCGATTTTAGGATTATGTTCTCTGCAGTCTTTGGTGTATGAGTCATTCCCACTCTTGACAATCCCCTGCTTTGCTCTGGCCACTTGCCCAGCCTTTTTCAGACCAGGAAATGTAGTTAAAATATAATCTGGCACTTCACTAAAATATTTAGAAGGAAGAAAGAAAGAAAAAAAGAAAAAGAGAGAGAAAGAAGAGGGACTCTCTGACAAAGCTCCCACTCAAATATGTCTTTAACTCCCCATCCCCACTGGGGTACACTAGAAAACAAAAGCAAAAAAAAAAAAAAATCTCTAATAAAGGGAAGACTCACAGGAAGGAGATGCGTGCAAATGGCGCCTCTCCTTAATGCTTGCCTCTCCTTCATCTGAAGTGCCCTCCTCTACCAGCAGGTCATCCTCTACCACCTTTAAAAAAAAAAAAAAAATCTCTCCTCTCAGCTTTCATGTGCAAGCAGAATGCCTTTCCTGCTCAGAAATCAAATTGATGTACACATGAAGCCAAGGCTTCTCTGCTTATGTAACAAGCTTTGGGAGCCAGTGTTAAAAAGGCTATTTTGGTCCGGTCCCTAGCTCCAGCAGAGGGAGCAAACAAAAGTGCTTACAAAATGGTACTACATGAAGGCTAGGGCCAGGTGGGAGGTGCTTGCTACTGAGGACAGCCTCTACTATTCTTGCCAAGTATGACCATATAACAATGCAGGCCCAGAACTCCAAATCTTCCAATTGGAAAAAGAAAAAAAGAAAAGAATCCAGAAGGCAGGTCTACTCTTCCAATTTGTTAAGTGTTAGAACAATCAAAGGTAGGGCAAGGGGTAAAACATTCTTTATATGTTGGCCATGTCAGACTGGGCCTATAGTTTACTTATCCAAGGCCACCACTGTGTCACAGTCACAAGAGTCCATTCAGGGAAGCCACTGCAGAAGAACATCATTAACAGCTTCTACCCTTGGAGCAGAGCCCTGAGTGCATCCAAAGCTGCAGACCTGGGGCTTCTGGGTCGCTGGTCTTTGCTGGACTCTAGTCACACATGTTTTTTGCTGAGTTTTGTGGCACACAGGACAGAGAAGTATATCGCTCAACTGTGAAAATAGCCAGCCTTGGCAGAGCATGGTGGCACATGCCTTTAATCCCACCACTCGGGAGGCAGAGGCAGGTGGATCTCTGTGAGTTCAAGGCCAGCCTGGTCTACAGAGTGAGGCCAGGACAGCCAAGCATCTGTATAACAGAGAAGCATATAAAAAATAAATAAATAAATAAAATTTTAAAAAGGAGAAAGATAGAGAGAGAGAAAAGAAAATAGCCAGCCTTTTTTTCTATTATGGCTAGTGAATGTCCTGACTGTGGAAGTGAAAACAAACAAACAAACAAACAAACTGATTTTTGTCATTGAGGAATTGTTTTCACCCCTGCATTAAAATGATAAGACTTCTGTCTAAATTTAGGCTTAAGTTCAAGTCTCTTGCATTTTTTTTGCCTTAGGCCCATGTCAAACATGAACTATAAATGGATGCTTACCCCCCAGCTCCCAGTTTTAGTCTTTGGGTATTCCTAGAATTAAATGCAAGATATCTATTTTTTGCATACCACAAGCAAGTTTATGTTAAAGACAAGTGAGTTCTGTTAAACTAAAGATTCATGGTTAAAATATTTTCAGCACATGTCATGAAACTTGAGTGTGACCAAGCTCTGTGTCTGGATGCCTCTTCCTCCCACTTGCTTCGCTCAAGCTACTGTTTCTCTTCCCTCCTCTCTATAGTGACAACAGGAGTCCCTGCAAAAGGCTCCCTGAGAAAGCAGCGTGTCTCCTGGGGGCTTGCTGGATGGGTGGCAATCCTTGCGAGCCTGTGAGCGTGGGATAGGCTCAGCACTGAGGAGTCCTGCTGTGCCTGGGTGACCCTGCTGCCATTTCCATACTGCCTGGCCTCCAGCTCCTGGAGCTTCTTGTTTGGGACTCTTCCAGAGCCACTTGGTGATCCCTCCAATACACAGTCGTTCACAGCAGGTGACATGTCACTTACAGTGATGTAGTGTTGCTTTTTCTCTGGTTTGTGTATCTCCTCTGGATATATGTTGGGTTCTTTAGTCCTTTTCAAATATATGGAAAGCTATCCAATAGTAAATGGATTTCCAGGTTTTAGTCTGCACCCAGAGTAACCACCATGAGTGTATCTTCCTAAAAAAAAATCAAATATGTTTTTTTTCTTGCTTCTATTGTAGAAACACAACACTGACTTAGCATGTGCTCCAGATATTTTCCTCCACTTGAAAGCCACCTTCTCAGAAAAACCTCCCTGCTCACCTTTCCAAAACATTCATCACCCTCCCTCCAGCTGCTGTATTTGTCACATCCCCTAGTTGTGTTTCTGCTTATCCATGCCTCTGTGTGAACTACATCCACCAGAGCATGGGCTCAGAGGAGCAGGAGACTGTATCTGTCCGTTGCTGTATCTTCAGAACCTTGAGCAGGCCTGTGCTCTTTCCTGAGACTCTGCTGGAATGCTAGTACATTTTATTTAATTTTTAAAATTTTATTTAATTAATTTATTCAGATTACATCTCAATTGTTATCTCCTCACTTGTATCCTCCCATTCCTCCCTCCCTCCATCCCTCTTTCACCCTATTCCCCTCCCCTAGGTCTGTGACAGAAGGGGACCTCCTCCCCCATGATATGGTCATAGCCTACCAAGTCTCATCTTGGTAGCCTGACTAGCACATTTCGTAGGGCTACCAGGTCTCCAGGACAGGATAGGCAGAGATAAGTTGGGGATAAGGACGAGTGCTTGAAGACGTCATTAGTGTTGCCACATTTGTTTGGTACTTGTCTTTCTAGCCCAACAGAGTCCTGACACACCCACATCCCCACAACTTACACCCAACTCTGACATAGTACCCTTTGCTATGATGCCAGTACTGGCTTAGCTCTCAGGATCATAAGCAGAAAACTGTTTTCCTGCCAGGGAAGAAATAAACATATTAGCTCCTTCCTTCCATCCCACCTGCTTCCAAGACGACTGCTCGACATCTCAACAGGGCCCTAGCCTTCTTCTATCCCTTCATTTCCAAATCATGATGATTGCACTAATCTAAGTAGATGCTGAAGGTGCTGACAAAGTAATAAAACAAGCATCATTCTATAATCTCTCAGCAATCATCCATTCGACCCTCCAAAGAGCATACTTAACAGAAAAGTCAACTCAATCATTTTCAAAGAACTACCAAGGCCAAATGGAAAACTAGTAGAGAAAAGTTCCCATTTATTTCTATTTTTAATATTTCTTATCCTTTGTGTCTTATTACTAATGACATTTATGTGATTAAAAACAGGCTATTTCCTACCATCCCATCTTCTGTTCTATATTTTTCATCTAAATGTATTACTTCTCAGATGTGACACACAAGTTAGTGACTGTGGAAATGATTATAATGTCATTGACAATTGTGGCTTCAGGGAGTAAATAACCAACAGGCATAGAACCCTGGGCTGAAAAGTTCCAGGGTTTCTCTTAAATCCAATTAAGAAAAATAAAGGCAGGGGTAGGATTAGGCTATGTGAACTAATTTAAGTTTTCTTTCATATGTATTTCCTAAACTATAGGCTGATACTCATGGGAAACAGAATTGGAAAATTCAAACTGCCATCCACCCCTGCTTTGAAGTGAATCAGGAATAGCTTTAGAAAATAAACCCATAAACCCAGCAACTTTCTGTGAGCAAAGTCCTATCAAATTGGGTTAGGAAATTAAGAATACAACAAGTCAGCTTTAAATGACAATATTGGTCAGTGAAGAGAAAATATTAGACGATATCCATAAAGAAAACAACTCAGATTTAAAACAGGTCTCATGTGCATCCTACTTCCTCTCAGTGTCAAGACTTGATACTGGGTGGCAGCTTCCCAGATTTAATGCCAGCAGGGTGAAGCGTTTTCTGTTTCTGAGGATAAAGGAATCAGACCCTAGTAGAGAGGCTGAGGAGACAGCTCAGTGGGTAAGAAGAGCACTTTGCCGCACAAGCGTGAGGACTTGAATTAAAACCCCCAGCAGCCACATAAAAACGTGGGCGTGGTTGTGTATGTGCCTATAAACCCCAGAACTGCGATAGAGGTGTAGGTAGTAAAATCACTGAGGCTTGCTGCCAGCCTAGCTCCAGGCTCAATGACAGACCCTGGCTCAAGGCGATGGAGTAGGACACCTCCATCTTCCTGTCACTTTCATGAAAACACACACACATATACATATACACGCATGTGTGGCAGGGAGGACAGACCGAGACACAAGGAAAGAGACAGGGACAAAGACAGAGAGAGTAATTTTTTTTTTAAAAAGAAGGTAGATCTGTCATCAAGAGTCAACACTAGAGGAGCATGGGAGAGCAGGGTACTGTGGAAGTCAAATCCCATCTGTCCGCTATCCACTGAGTACAGCTTAAAGATTGGTGCAGTAAGTAAGAAATTTCAAGGTAGAGCAAGAGGAACCAAGATACACTAAACTAATGATGCAACTGCCAGAAGGAAAGATCCAGAAAGAAGGTCTCCAAATTCTGTGTGCCCATACCTCTGACTCCTATGATGTGTGCAGATGCAGAAAGATGATCTGGAAACTCAGCTTCATGAATATATCAGCCACTGTTTATCAAGAAATTCGGAGTTGATCAGTCCATCACCGAACCAAACTGGGTGCATGCAACTGCTGAGTGAAAATGTGAAAGAAAAGAGACACGAACTGGAAGATAAGTAAGAAAAAAAAAATACAATATGAAAAACAGACCCATCCTCCCCAAAAAAGACTAAACAAAGATATGAAGTGCCCCAGACCTGTTAGATAAGATAAAAGACTCCGAAGGATGGGTAAACAGAACCCAAAACTAAGAGAACAGCAAATGAGACAGAGAAAGTATTTAAAGAATTAACAACCAATATATTATAAAATTTGAACATGCACTGACCTATGAAAACAGAACAAAACAAACCTAAGAGAATCCTCCCCTCACCAGGTTGTATCATAGTCAAGCTGTTGAAGTCTCAAAATGGAAAGCAAAACTTAAAAAGGCAGCAAGAGAAAAACGGTCTATTCTCCCAGAAGGAAGTAATCGCTCTAATTAATGGATGATCTGTCCGCAGAAGCTCCAAAGGGCAAAGCCTGAAGCAGGGCCTGTGAAGCACCGAAAGAGAATAAAAACCATGAAACTAGAATTCAGCATCTGGCTAACGCAGCCTGAAAACTGAAGGACAATTAGTGACGTTTTCACACTGAGCTGCAATAAGCTGTCACTAACAGACGGAAAGTGTAAGACACACTGGGCAAGGTTCTAGAGTTTGGAGGGAACTAACATTCTCCAGAAAGCATGGAAAACAATCCTAAAATGGTAAGAATCTTATCCCAGTTGGTTTTGGGGTTGTGTTGTGAGTGTGTGGGTGTTGGTGGGGTTTGTATCAGCTTGACACAAGTTACAGTGATCAGAGAAGAGGGAACAGAAGTTAAGATTATGCCGCCATAAGATTGGCAAGCCTGCGGGGCATTTTTTTATTTATTTATTTGATTAGTGATTGGTGTTGGAGGACCCAGCCCAGTTTACATGTGCCAACACTCATCAGATGGCCCTAGGATGTGTCAGAAAGCAGGGTAAGCAATGAGCAGCATTCTCCCGTGGTGCCTGCTTCAGTTCCTGCCTCCAAGGTTCCTGCCTTGAGTTGTGCACTGATTTCCTTTAATAGTGGACAGTGATGTGGAAGTGTGAGCCAAATAAACCCTTTCCTCGCCATGTTGGCTATTTTTATGTTCATGCCACATAAGCTGCAGTAGTTTTGGAAGACCTCAAATGAGAGCATGTTCCCACCAGGTTGGACTGTGGGTAAGCCTATGGTGCTTTTCCTTGACCGATGGTTGAGATGGGAGGGCTCAGCTCACTGTGGTTGGCGCCATCCTTGGGCTGGTGGTTCCGGGTGCTATGATAATACAGTTGAAAGAAGTTATGAGGAGCAAGCCAGTATGCAGGGCTCCTCCATGGCCAGCGCTTCAATTCTGTCCTCCAGGTTCCTGCCGGGCTTGAGTTCCTGGTCTGACTTCCTTTGATGATAGACTGAGATGTGGAGCTATGAGCTGAATTAAACCTTTTCCTCCCAAAGCTGCCTTTTTCTTTTTCCTTTTTTCTTTTTCTTTTTCTTTTCTTTTCTTTCTTTTTTCTTTTCTTTTTCTTTTTTCTTTCTTTTCTTTTCTTCTTCTTCTTTTTTTTTTGTCATGGTGTTTTATAACAGAAATAGAAATCTGGGGAAACAGAGTACTACTTAAAAGTCAGTGCCTTTCCCTTTTAGTTAATTTACAAATAATACAGCAGATGAAAAGAAAACTCACAAATGCCATGTTGGATTTATAATGTACCTAGGTATAATGCAAACAAGCATCCTAGCATGAAACTCAGGGGAAAGTGGACCAATATACATATAAGCATTTCTGCTGCTTACATAAAATAATGACGTATTAGCTGCAAGTAGACAGTGTGTTACTGTCAGGCAAAAAAAAAAAAAAAATTAATGATGTAAAGAAACATTGCTAAAAATAAAAACAATGGATTTCTAAAAATAATTCAAAGAATTTAAAAATCTATGAAGAGAAAAAAAAGTGAACAGAAATAGAAGTAGAAAGAAAAAGAAGATGGAAGATTCAAACCACCCAAGCATATAAGTCCAGTAAGCATCAAAGTAATGAAAAGTCCAATTAAAAGGCAGAGCTCTTCAAAGGGAATAAATGGAACAACTCAGTAACTTTCTACCTATAAGAGACATTCTTAAAACAAGACAGCACGGGCTGAAAGTCTGTAGATAGACAAAGATTCAGTGTACAAACAGTATGTACAAGGGGGCTGAAGGAGCTCCATTACAAAATGACAAAAGCTCACCTTGAAGGATGGCTAGCAGAAGTCACCCACAAATAGTGCAGAAGAGCCTCATTGAAGAGAATGAGGAACTGGCCAGGGAGGGGGAACCCACAGCGGTGGTTCTGAACTGGAGGTGGGATGCCAGAAAAGAGCTCTGCTCCCTGTGTCTGTGTCCTCTGTTAAGTGAGCACTCTGCCTCTAGAGGATCCACATGACTGTGTGCCTGGAACCAAGAGGCAGTGCCTGGACACCTGGGTGGACCAGCTGGACTGAGCAGCTCATTCTCCAAATCCCAATTTCTGGCTCCCAAGAGAGGCTCCATACTAAAAGATACACCAATGTCCCCGCAGCTCTGGATTTTCCTAAGGTAAGCATCTTGGACTTCTCTACCCTATGACTGTCACCTATACTATTTTACTGTATATACAGACTGGATAACATGCAAACACACCGTAGCATTCCACACATCCCTAGGAAAGGCAAACCACTTTACTCCATTTCTTTGAAATGACGTGTCTAGGCAGAAAACAATGGATTGTTGCCCAATCTATATCAGGTCAAAAGTCCATCATGAGGTTAAGTCTGCAGCCCTCAGCTCCCCAGCAACTCTCTCACAGTCTTTCTGCTTCTCCACTGAACATCTTCTGTTGATGACTGTATGTCTCAGGAGGCTTCATTCAGGGGCAGAGGAGGAAATCAGAGGCAGAGCATATGAGACTCCTATACCTAGCTAATGAGATTTTATTTTATTTCTTCAAGGCAAAAATCCATACTTTTAATCCAGGGAAATAGGAAGCAAGCTGCAAGCAAGGTCTCTTTCAGGAGGATGTCATTGTCCTAGCTATCAGGGTAATGTTATGGAAGATGCCTATCCCCACATTCAATACCATCAAGAACCGGTCTCCTCTTAGTGGTCCCTTGGAAATCGTAAAGGGATTTTACCATAAATTATTTTGCATGGGTGGCAGAGAGTAAAGTAGTGTATTTTATTTTATTCTTTATTATTATAAACTCAGATACAGAGAGGCTTGGGGGCATTCTACAGAGCAATTTATCTCATAACACCCTGAGCTTTAAAATGATAAGAGGCAATTCTATAACAGCAGATACCACAGCTGAGCTGGCCGCCTATTGGTTTGGGGGAGTGTAGTAGTAAGGAGGGCTGGTTATCATTTTATAAATGACCTTCAGCTGTTCCCTTATCGTGTTGTGACTCTTTGCATTACTCAGCTCACACACAGATAAAGAGAAGAAAAGCTGCAGAATCAGTGTGGCTTGAAGTTCTCCATGGACCATGAGCAGAGGCCAAACATGGCTCCAGGATCTGATGAGGTCACAGATGGCAAGCCCTCATCAGGACCCCAGCACACAGCAGTCTAACTGGATGATTTCTAAAGCCTCCCTCCATTCTTGGATCCTGGGATTCAGCACTCATCACCTATGCCCTGCCAAATGCAGACTAAATAATGGCAGCAGAAGTTCACAAAGAAAAGAAGGTAGGAGTGGTTGAGGAGTTCTGCTTGGTCCCTTTGGGTACCAGATTTTATGTTTTTTACACTCATGGCTTTCCATTTGTGATCACACTAAATTCTCAAATCAGCCCAGCAAGGCAGATGGCAGATGATTTTATGCCCAGTTTACAGAGAATAAATACAGTCTTCTTAAGAGGCAGACAGGCAGTAAGTAAGAAAGTGAAGGTGTGGACTCAGATACATTCTCAGTCTCTCTCTCTCTCTCTCTCTCTCTCTCTCTCTCTCTCTCTCTCTCTCTCTCTCTCTCTCTCTCTCCACCATCTCTCTCTTTCTCTCTTCCTCTCTCCCACTTCCTTCTCTTTCTTTCTTCTCTCCTCTCTCTGCCTCCAGACTGGTTAGGTAACCCAGCACTGAGTCACAACCACCTTGTCAATGTTGAAACTTTCTGAGGCATCTCAGAACTCCAAGCTAAGAGACAAGAGGAAACTTAGGATGTGAAGGACACCAAGTTGTGAATGCCAGGCCTGTGAAACACCTATCTTTAGGCAGATTTACCTCCAAGAAAGGGCAGTCTATGCTTTAGGTAGATGGTCATATTATTGAGATTTTTTTAAAGGCCCATTATGTCTAGCAAGTGAGGAATTAGAAAGATTCTCAAGAAATATTGGAGTAAATTCAAGGTAGGCATACTTTGATTGATTTGTTGTTTGATTAAAGTCCTATTAAGTTGAATGCTTCTTAGTGATATTCTGTATCATAACATTTGTTGACAATCTTGCTATCTCTGTTCTTGCCTGGCCCCACAAGAAATACCTTCTGTTTGCAGAAATAGAAAAAACATGTTTGTCAGAATATCAGTTAGACGTTGTTTTCTGTCAGTGTTCCTTATCCCCATAAACATCAAGATCCACTTTTATGTATATAAGAAATGAGTAATAATTACTTCATCGTTATATGCAGAAACTAATATATAATCCATCAATTCAATAATATAAAAACAAATAAATATTCTATGTATAATATGGAAAAAGAGACAAAAGTAATTCATAATAAAATAACACATATAATTATTAAAAACTCAGGCAGGAACACCCCTAGAAGTCACTTTTTAAGTTTACAACATATTGCCATGGATACTGCTTCCTCCAGCCCTGGTAAGGTCACAGTGGATGCCACAGCCACGGTGCAGAGGGACAGGCGTGTTACACTGGTCACTCCATAATCACCACTGCTTTGCAGTCATTGCACATTGTGGTGTTCAGGGGAGGATTTCCTTGAGATTTTGGCAATTTCTTGGTAAAGTTCCAAACACATCTAATGCAACCTCCTTTGGTTTATGTAGTAGTTATAATGCTGGAAACTTGAGTATAGGTGTACTCATGAATATGTATGGATATAAGTTGCTTGAAATCATTGACAGTCCTTCCTGAGTGTTGGGCTTTAGGCTCCAGGATGCCTACTAAGACATTTCTTTGTTCTATGACACAATCTGATCTTGATTCCGTAAGTTCCCCCTCACAAAACACCAATCATGGTGTCTCAATTAATGCAATTAGTTAAAATGCCACTCGAATCCCCACAGTTCTGAAGAGGTAGTTTCCGCCTCTGTGCAACGTGTTAGGTTCTTAAAACACTATTCATACATTTCACATTCTTGTCTCAACCTGATTGTTCATATACTACACTTCTCTTACAGTGGAATTGAAGAAAAGACACAATAGATTTTGAATCGTGAACAAAGGTGGCCACGATGCATTCTAAGCCATGCTCTTGGGTCATAGAGATGGGGACATCAGATACCACTCACTGAGGCAACTCCAGGGTTAACTTAGATGTCCCAAAGCAGATAACCAAAGAGCAGGTGTGCCACAACCATGATTTAGATGCACTGGAATGGGCACAGGTGGCTATGCAGTCAGCCGACTCCAAGATCAGGCAAGGGCCTTGGCTGCATCACAGGTGGATGGCACCAACACAGGGAGAAGGTGAGCCTGAGGGGAAAGGTAGACGGCAATGATGTGAGTCAGGGCTCACTGGGAATGCTCACATGTAAACAGAATAGTGAGGAGGTTGGTAACACCAGCCCAGTGCAGAAGGCACCAAAGCTCTGAGATTTCCCTGGTCTATGTGAACTATTTTCACATCTGGAGCTGGAGGAATTTCTAGGAGAAGGCACAAAGAAAAAGAAATAGATTTTTTCCAAACCTGGAGTTGTAGCAATTCTTAGCTTATGAGTTTCTCCTCCCCATATTCCCAAGATATCTTCTGCTACCTTCTATCCCTGGAAAGCCAGCTCACTCTGCAGGGCTGCATGATGCAAACATCTGTTCCTCCACACTCTGCTGGCTTGTCATCGCAAGTATCTGTTCTTCTGTCCCTTTGGGAAAAGGAACAGTGGGAGTGACTTCACACAGAGATTCTGGCAAGCCATAGAGACCACCTTCCAAGCTCCCCCAGGCTCCTGTCTTCCCCTAAGCAAGGCACAGCTCAGCCTTGCTGCAGCCCGAATGTTCCTTATGAGCTCTTTCCTAAGGGTTTTCTGAAAGTCAGACCCTAACACACCACAGCACCTGTCCATCTAAGAACACTGAGCAATGTTTCTGGTGTCATTTGAGTAAGCTGTTTGACAAAAAAATAATAATAAAATAAAATAAATATATATATATATATATACACACACACATATATATGCATGTTGCCTAGACTTACAAGTGTTATCATAAAATGTGTTATCTTTGACTCTTAAACAAGCTTGAGGCTTTCTTGTTGTTACTGTTGTTTCCTTTTAAATTTCTGTTTTATTTTGATAGGAATAGATACTGTTGGGAACTATTCAGGAACTGCTTGGTGAGGCCAGAGCATGCTTGGAGGATCTACAGTTGTCCCCATTCTTCCTGTCTAGGATGCTTCATGAATGGCAGTTCCTAGCGTGGAAGAAGAAAGAAGGGCTGATGCCCCAGAGAAGCTCTGAGATTCATCAGAAAAGCCCTAGGGAAGAGGCCCACCCACACACTGCCTCAGGCCACCTCCATCCTTGGTGACAAAAAGCAAGGAGGCCCCTTACTATGTCCTGTAAGCATGCAGAACCCTGTGTCCATGCATGCAGTCTGTTATTGAAAACAGTCACCAGCCTACAGAGTGCTGCTGTGCCCGTTGCTCCACTATGGTTAGGCACAACCTCAGGGGTGGACTGTAATGTGATCTACTTCACACAAAAGGAGGAGATATACAGGAGTCCTAAAGCAGAAGACTCCCAATTGGCTTTCAGAGAAACAGCTACACACCTTCCTGAATAGCCTTTACGATTAGTGAGTGTTCAGCTGTCAGGGAGCTTGTCTCTCTTAGGCGCTTATCCAAAGAAAGCTGCAGGTGACGTCACAGCGTGATACCTACACCCCAGCAAGAGGTCACACACCTTGGTTTACTAGAAGACGTAGCCACAGAAGTCTTGAGTATACAGCCTCACAAAACCAGGAAAGTTTTGTGTCTTCACAGCTATGGCTTGACATCTGGTGTGGTCCTGGCAAGTAGCAAGAGTGAGTGACTGAATGTAAAAGGCAGAGAGTGAGTGAACATCTTCTTATTGCCACCCCTTTCTTCCAGCGCCCCCAGCCACTCTACCTCCACTCATTCCTTCAAAAAGATGGGACAAAGTCAGTGTAAAATTTGTCATGGGACAGAAGCGGTCAAGTTTACTTGACTAGAGAGAGAAGCAATGTTCACACTGGTCAAGAATATAAACTTGAGAGTCAGGAAGAAACTGAATGGTGTTTGCTGGATGCTTTGGCAGATGTGTAGTAGCGCTAAGCCTGTTTCTTCATCTCGACATTGAACTAGCAACAGCACCTACCTAAAGTCTCGATAACACTCTAGTTCATGGGTGTGAAGCATTGTTTTTCCATAAGCTCATTAACACTGTGAGATAATGAACCACGATAAGTGGCCAGGACCAGACTTGGACCTCTCTGAGAAAAATTGCTACCACGCCCATCTCTGAAGCAACTCAGACCTCTAGAATTATTCTTGGTCCAGAATTAACCATCAGTTAGGCTGGTTGCCATGGTCATATTACCTAACCTTTTGGGCTTCTGCTTCTTAATAAATAAAAATGGATAGCCTGTTTCTGCTCAAAAACTGTTACATGTAAAAATGATCAGGCATTATTTCTGGGCTCCTGGTTATGCTTTTATCCGCCTATCTGACACCATAGGCTCCATGAGGAAGTAGGATGGGATATGAATGTGATTAGGCAAAGCAGGGTATACATCTACAGGTGCTTCTCCCAACCTCACTGACTCATACGCATCAGTGGACTGAAGCGTTCATGATTCATAAGCATTGTGCCAAATAGTCCAAACGTACACGTGAGCAGACACAGCCTCTTCAGCGAGCTGAGGAAATCACATGGGCTCAGTTCTCATTCCAATGATGCCTCACACCATTGTTTTCATGCTTACATGGCCTTTATTTATTTATTTTTTTAAATCACATTTTCCAGCAGGAAACAGCCCTATCACTTCCAACAGACAGTAAGGCAGTTGGGATGACAAGCAAAAGAGGAAGAAGAAGAAGAAGAAGAAGAAGAAGAAGAAGAAGAAGAAGAAGAAGAAGAAGAAGAAGAAGAAGAAGAAGAAGAAGAAGAAGAGAGAAAAGAGAAGAGAAGAAGAGAAGAAAAGAAGAAAAAAGAAACAAAGAAATCACCAAATGGAAACAAAATGACAAAGTAAAAGGAAATAGTGACTACCCTCGTCCTCTTGATACTGTGGATGTTTTAGTGTACCGTGCTAAATGTTCTTCCCGCTCTCTCTGTCTCTGTCTCTCTCCCTCTCTATCTCTCTGTCTCTGTCTCTCTCTCTCTCTCCTCTCTTCCCTCTCCCCTCTCTCCTCCTCATAATTTTAGCCTGTAAGTAGGTAAAGCATCTCTATTTTACCTAAGAAGAGAAAATTCATGCTTAGCTTAACTTGGGCAAGGTCACAGAACTGTGAATTATAGAACATTCTCTCTCTCTCTCTCTCCCTCCCCTCTCTCTCTCTCTCTCTCTCTCTCTCTCTCTCTCTCTCTCTCTCTCTCTGTGTGTGTGTGTGTGTGTGTGTGTGTGTGTGTGTGTGTGTGTGTGTGAGAGTGTGTGTAGCTGAGAATCAAGTCCAGGGCCTCACACTTGCTAGCAAAGTGTTCTATCACTGAGCTACACCCTCGGCTAACCTTGATTAGTACTGTACATTTTCCTTTGTATCCTCAGGACTGCTGGAATAGAACTGGCCACCCCCTCTGTGCCAACAGAGGACAAGGCAGACTAGCACTTAAAGCACTGGATGACTCAGGCTGCTGTCAACTTCCTCTTGAGCTGGAGAGAGAAATCAATTCTACCTGACTCACAGGTAGAATTGGGTCTTGGCTCCCTAACACCCAGCTCATAGCTAGATCAGGGTCACTCCACTTCCTTCGCGGTGCCATTGGCCCTTACTACCTGCAGTGATCTCTCAGGTAGTTTTGTCCATTCGCCTGCTGGTCCTTCTCTCTGCACCCAAAAAGCTACTACTCCTGAGAAATTGACAGGAAGAATTAACAGGTAGAATTAGCCAGCATCATTATTATCACATTTTACTCAGTCTAGTCATAGTATAAACTTCCACCCCCATTCGGCATCTGCAAGGTCACCAACACCTCACACCCTCATTGACTGACACAAAGACAAATCTTCCTCATAGCCTACCACAGCCCTTCTCAGGGATCCCAAAGGCAGCAACCGGAATCTGGATAATAGGGGAATGTGGGCAACCAGCTAGTGCAAATAGATGGCAAATTGGGCTCAGAATCTTCTTAAAAGAAAGTACATCTCTCTCTCTCTCTCTCTCTCTCTCTCTCTCTCTCTCTCTCTCTCTCTCTCTCTGTCTCTGTCTCTCTCTCTCTCACACACACACACACACACACACACACACACACCTATAAAAAGCTGTACTTATAGATGTTTCCTGGATCCTTTTCTCTCGTTCCTTCTACAACAGCATCATTTAACAGAAATGTTTGTCTTTCACTAGGTTTGTATAAAGCTTTTTGCTGAGTGCCATACAGGGGTCCTGCTCAAACTATGGCACCAGCCAAGGACAATACATGCAGTAAACTTCAAACCCATACTCAGATCTATCCAATGGACAGGACATCCTCCACAGTTGAGTGGAGAGTGGGGACTGATTTTCACATGAACTCTGCTGCCCCATATTTGACCACGTCCCCTGAATGGGGAGACCTAGTGGCACTCAGAGGAAGGACAGCAGGCTACCAAGAAGAGACTTGATACCCTTTGAGCATATACAGAGGTAGGAAGTCCCCCTCAGTCACAGTCATAGGGGAGGGGAGTAAGGGGAAAATGGGAGGGAGGGAGGAATGGGAGGATACAAGGGATGGGATAACCATTGAGATGTAATATGAATAAATTAATAAAATATTAAAAAATAATAAAATAAAATAAAAATAAAAAGGAAGAGAAAAGAAGATAGGTTTTGTCCCCAGAGAGCCATCAGGCGAGTCACAAGGCCTGTGGTCAGAGGCCTGCAACATCCATATCGTCGGAACTACTGTGCTGTGTGTATCTAATATGTGGTCTCACTCGCCGTGCAGAAGCTCTCCACTTTCCCAGCTGCTATGAACTGGCTTGGCACAAATACATAGCCTGTATCACAAATGAAGAGTCTAGTCTCAAGGGAAAAGCTTCCCACACATACAAAAAAAGAATGGAATTTTTATTCTTATACTCTGTCTACTTTTTTCCTATCTATATGAGCCCATGTTGAAATTAGAGTTCAAAGCTGCATCGTGCATCTTCCTTCCTTTTGAGCAGCATTCTATGCTCCTCACCTCAATTGATCATTGCATCTCAATAGTGGCCCTCTAAGGAAAACACATTTAAAAATTCTCTCTCTTGGATATCAGTGCTGGGAGCCAAGCAGAATAATGATTTTGCATCTCATCCTACCCATGCAAAAGAAGAATTCAGAATCTGTACCTTCAAATCATTTAAATACAAGATGAAATTGAAACAGAAAAGTAGTCACCAACGAACCCATATTGCACACCTACACACGTGCGCGCACACACGCAATCTTTACTATCACAGTGGCAGCAGCAAAAGAGTAAAAACTAGCCAGTCTTCTTATAGTGAAAAAAACTCTGCTTCTAGTGGCCAAGGAAGCACTGCTTAAACTAGCTGGCTAGCATTCTCTGAGATGCCTTGGAGTCTGTTGGGGTCTCAGTAGCACATTTCTAACATATACTTACTTTCTATTTGTTGTCTTATGTGTATGAGTGTTTTGCCTGCATACATATGTGCACACCATATGCATGTCTGGGACCAAGGGAGGCTAGAAGAAGGTATCAGATCCTCTAGAACTGAAGTTGCAGACACTTGTGACCTGCCACATGGGTGCTAGGAACTACCCCCATTTCTTATGCAAAAGCCACAAGTGCTCTTAACCACCTGGCCATTTCCCCTAGCAAACATTTTTGTAAAGACTAAACAATAAGAAGTGTGTCAATGTTTTATTCATGTGCTATGACAGTGTTAAGTGACATTTATAACTCTATTATTTTGAAGGGGAACTTATTTGGTTTTAAAGATATTAAAAAAAAAAAAAGAAGAAGAAGAAGAAGAAGAAGAAGAAGTGAAAGCCCAGAGGACTGTATACAAGATTAAATGCAAACTGGAAAGTGAGGGAGGCAAACAAAGAGGGCAATGGTTATCTTTTGTGTTCAGAGAACGACTTTCCCAGATAAGTCACCTGAGTGGTTCAAATGTCAAGACATTTCATTCTTGCGTTACTAAGCTAGATTAAAGATAGGGTTATCACATGTTACACACATATTTGAAAATGCCTTTCTTTCCATGTGCTATTATCACATTTACACATTTTAAAAAGAACTTAGATTGGTATAAATTAAATGGAATGGCAGCCATAAAGAAAAACACCCCAGTGGGAGGAAATATGGACTCAGCAATAAAAGCACGCATGAGGGTAAACACAGACAGGCACCCAGACCCTTTCTACTGAAATGGAATGTGCCCTCACAGCATTCCAGTCCCCTTCCCAACCTATAATTAATATGCATCCCATGTGTGGCATGAAACTAAAAACGTTCCAAGAGTTGAGGTGTAGGCACCACAGAGTGTGGCAGACACAGGGACACAAGGCCACCAGGAGAATGGGAATGGCTTAAAAGGACCCTATCAATCCCTATGCTGTTTTCACAGAGTTCATCCCAGCAGGCATATGCCAGAGGACACCATGTTGTATTTCACATAGAAAAGTGAGCCTTATGTATACAACTATATAATTAATGTTTCGGTACCATATGCTAAAGTCTAGTTAATTCGTTTCAGCTCTTAGACATTTTACTATAATTAATGTGTTCATTTTCTGTACTCGTGTTTAGGAGCACATTGGAGTAGGCATAATTTTAAAAATTGAAGAAACCCATTAAATAAATAATTAATATAAGGTGATAAAATACATTAATTTAAATGATTGAAAACATCTAGCTCCGGGTAAAATAATTCTTTAATAAAATATTGTTCTGAAAGCTACACACACACACACACACACACACACACACACACACACACACACACACACACACACACACGCTACTCTCATTAGTCTAAAAATACAGGGTTGGCACCAAGCCCAGAAGATTGGCAAGTGGAGCTCTGATAAACCAAGACATGCTGGGATTCCATAGCTGGTGGCCCCATTAGGCACATCCCGTCTCCAGTTGCCCATGGTCTAAATTGGGGAATCCATTAGCACAGACTCACATGAAGTTCAGCTGCCACCATTTGCGTCTACAAATGTTAGCTAGGGGAACGACTTAGTATCTGCAGTGATATAACAGGTTGGGATTTTAAATTAAGTTCAAGTTGAGAGGAGAAATGAAGTTATTTCACTGTGATGGAAGTCAGTAAATCAGCACATGAGTAATACAGATACACCGTAGTTAATTTTCAAGAATCCCCAAAGCTTGAAGAGTTGGCTTCTCATAGACATGAGTCATACATAAAATGTTGAAATATACATATCTATATTTCTATGTATAATCAAGTGAGCTGAACTTTTACCAACTGCCTTAACGTAATGCCTTAATTTGAAAGCTTTATCCTCACACTATGTCCTCTGCACAGCCTTACCTGCCCTTACTGGGGATTTCTGTACCTGTTGTAATCTAGGCTCCTCATAACCACATACTGTTATTTTTGACTACCTAGGAGTCTCTTTGTGACAATGCATTAAGCAGCTCCCAAACAGTGATATTCAACAGAATGACATAACACGGTGTGTCACTCAAATGGCAATGCTTTGTGCAGACAAATGTCAACTTGTTGACAATCCAAAACCTCATGCATAGATTGGAGCCCGTACGCCTCTGCTACTGGCTCAGTCAAGTCTTGTATGTTCAGACTTACAGCTGATTCAGTCTAAGTAAAACAAAGTTCTCCGGTCTCTTTCATTGGCTTGTTTCTCTCTCTGAACTGAATGCAGAATACGCTAGAAGCCATTGAACATTTAAAAAATAAGCTTAATTGCCACTGACGGTGTTATTTAAGTTACTGTGTAACCTTGGACTGTTCCCTTATCCTTAAACTGAGATCGAAATAGCATTTAGGCTTTCTTTTCATGAACCGTGTGGGATCTGTTCTTCTCTTGGTTGTGAAAATTCTCTAATTAACCAAATGGTTCCACCAGGTGCTGGCTGCCCACAACAGGGGAGACCACAGAAAGTGTAATCGTGGAGAGGAGAGGGGGCCAGCTCCATGGTCTTAACCAAGGGGACCTGGGTTTTCCCATGCTGTTAAATTTGGAAAGAAAAAAAAAAGGGGGTGGAGGGAAGATGACTTTACTCCACACTTTAAGAATGATTGGTCTGAACCTGGATGATTAACAAGGGTTGAAAGCTGGCAGTCACCCTGAGAGCACACTGCCCTCCTAAGGAAGGCTTTCTTCAGAGCTTCAGTTGCAGGGCTGGCTGCAAAGCTGGCCCCAATGAGAATCAGACAGCTGTGGCACACAGCTTGCCGGGTGCTGGGGTTGTTACAGTGAGGTGATTTCGTAAGATACTGTCTCTGCTTAGGTGCTAGCAACTCTGTAAGAAGAAGAGACCATTGTGATTTAGAGGCAGAAACTTGACTGCTTTCCTTCTTCCCATGCTGGGGGAAGCAGGCTCTCCTGGTGAGTGGGAACTCTTTATGTAGGAAGACACCTGCCTGGCTTCTAAGGGTGCCACTGCCTCCTTCTCCAGGGGCAGATCACCAAAGGAGAATCAAAAAGTGAGCTGAGCTGAGAACCTAACACAGGAATGAGTATGCACTTGCTCTGATTGCTAGGGTTTTTTAAAAAGCATATTAAGAGAACCAAACAAGAACAGAGAAGGACAAAGAAGGGGAAATACATGTTCCCAGAGAAAAGGAAACAGTTCAAGCAAGTGTAAATTTGTAAATGTTTCACACCTGGGCGCTTAAAGCAAACGAAAGGCCCTGACAAGATCTTACAGGTCTTCAGCTGGACCAGGATTGGAAACATGCGTGCTTTACCTGGAGCTCCACGATTTGGTTACAAACACCACGGACAATGCTTTGCGCATGTAAGGAATGAATTCCACCTGTGCGCTCCTTCCTCCTACATAAGCCACTCCTGCCGTCTGCTACAAACGTGAACATCCACCAGAAACAGACTCTTTGTACCACGTGACGGGCCAGACTTCCGAACTGGAGGAATTCGCCTTGGAATTTACCAGTTTTATCTTTACATCATATTAAAGAAGAAAAGGCGTGTGTGGGGTGAGGAAGGGAGACATTCTTTCTTGATAAAAAGACAGAAATAGCCTAAACTAATTATATTAACCTAAAACATAAGTGAAGATTAGCAAGCAATAAGAAGTCTGAGCTCTGCAAATGGCCTCTCATCTGTGCTCTTGAAACCCTACACCGTTGAGTGGAACAAAGTTCAGGCCAGGAGCTAACCCACCAGAGTGAAATTCTAGAAATAGAATGCTTCAGGCGTCTTGAATGCAGCTAAGTCTTGCAGAATTTTCCCAAACTTCTGGATTCAGTAAAAGATGATTCAGATTTTTGCCTCAAGCCATTACTTTTGGAAAACCATATGTATTTTTGAACAAATTCAATTTGGATGTTTCTTATTTTCTTGCCCTTTAACTCATTAAAATGTTATTATGTGGGAGTCATTTGTTTGGGAAGCAATCTGAGTCCTTTGGAAAATCTTTGAAAGCCTTTGTTGTTGGGATCAGAAGCAAATTTCTGCTTATTCTTGAGTCTATACATTCAAAGCGAGCTGGAAAATTATGGAAATGATCTGAACCAGAGGCATAGACCCCAGGCTAGCATGCCTTCCTTGCATGGATACAGGGCCCTCACACTCAGAAGGAACTCATACTTGCAATGCCATTGCCCTACTGACATTGACCTCTATAAGTAATATCAAAAGGATGCTGGGACATTGACGGATCTCACGCAAGCAAGAGTGTGAGCAGAGACACCGGGAAACGTGTAGCTACAACACCACTGCACCGTCCAGTGAGTGCCGAGCTCTGGCAGACCAGCCTGTGGAAGCTCAGTGAATGGAGAACCAAGCATAAGGTAAAAATGTCACCTGTACAGGTGGGTCAACTCAGAAGAGGTGGTGCAATGGCTCAGAAAGGCCAGGTTTTGCACTTGCACAAGGCTTTTCTTTGAATGCAAAAAAAAAAAAAAAATGGTTTCAGTGTTATGAGAAATATAAACCAAGAAAGACCATCGTTTCCTTTCTTATTTGTGTATTGGCCATCTGCTTGCATTCATAAAAAGGACAGGGGATATAGCACAAGCCAGAATGTGTCAAAGATAAAGAAATGTGTTAGAATGTGTGCACAGCAAGAAGTGAAATATTTTGGTGTTCAACTCCAACCTCTCAGGTAAGAATGGAGTACATAACACAACCCTATGTTGCTCAAAGTAAGGGATATATTCCGAGAGGCATATTGCTAGGTGCTTGTATCTATGCAGTTTTACTGCATAGTTTTGAGCCAACCTCTCAAAGCTCAATGTTTAGATTTGGTTTTTGATGTAGACAAGAAATAGATTAGATGCAAGCTGCTGGCATGAAACTGTGGAAACTGGGATGTTTTACAATGAACTCATTTCTTTTATATGCACATAGCTAAGGATACCCTGAAATAATGATGAAATTATAATGCAGTAAATAAATTAAACTGATATAGCCACTTATTAGCATTATCAAGTATTGCATGCAGATTCTAATTGTGCATGCTGTGCTTCTATGGAACCAGAAACACCAAGCATTGGCTTCTAACTGTATCATCACATGCATGTGATAACGCAATGGGACATGATAGATGTGATGTCATAGACAGGAAATTTTCAGCTTCATCCCAGTTTTATAGGCCAGTCATCATGTATGCAGCCTACTGCCAACCAACATATCATAGGTGGCTCTGACTGTGTACATGTTATGAGTAATTTCAGTGACACACCTCAAAGAGGGTAAATGCTCTTTAAGATTAACCTTGCCCAATTATGGTGAATGATAAAATTCTTGTTGATGATTTGCTTTTTTTTTTTTTTTTTTTTTTGAGTGTTTAAATAGTAAATTTAAAGTACATGACTAGTTTAGAGAGACCAGGAAAACAAGGAAAGGGTTTTCTCACCCTGCTTGTTGAGACAGAAGTCCTCTAGGCCCCATCCATGAGTTATCCCTGGCCTAGGAACTTGTCTGAAGTGCAGTCATGGGCCCAAGTGACGCTTGAGAACCACGGGTCTGAATCATTCCGGATGGAATATCCCCAGTGACTCTAGCCCTTTAGAAACTTCAGGTCTGGGCTCCTTGTCACTTATCAGTTCCAAAACAGCACCAAGAGGCCGTAAGATCAGGCCTCCGAGTGTCAACCACCTAGAGCTGGGGGTTTCTGTTGTGCCATGTATCTGTGTGGCAACTTCAGGTAGAGCTTAGACTCTCTTCTTTTCCATTTTCATGGCCTTGAAATGGAGACATTAATGCTGGTGACACTGAGGGGAGGGAATTTAATTGAGCTAGTATGTATACAATGTTTATCATAATGCCTGAAATGTTATAAACACCCATAGAAAGGAGCCTTGCTAGTGGCTTAATCGTAAGTAGCATCCTTTCTGGTCCCTTTGTTGGTACTCATTAGCTTCATCCTAGACAAATCTCCAAAGTGCCATCTATGTTTGGCTCTCTCTGCAAGTTCCCTCTGCCTTTGCCTTTGAATAAAAAAAAAAAAAAAAAAAAAAAAGACAAGAAAGATATGTGACAGTGTTGGGCTGCATCACTAGCAGCAAAAACAGGATGAAAACATGAATAGGCTGATCATACTCTTGATTAGGCATTTTCTTATGTGAGAATGCTGTGTCCTGCCTTCTTAAATGATGTTCTTCATAATGCTAAGGCACAGGTGTACTCTCTCATTTGGCTGGTTACTGTACAGTAGGTAGAGTTTTTGTGACCAAAAAGAGCATGGGCTTCTAGCTGGACCTACCAAGGTTCTGATTGCCACTTGCTGCCCAGTTGTCTACAGAAAGTGACAGATTGGCTCAAAGACAAAGACTTTAATTTGCAGGTTTAGGGGAAGATGCAGGTAAGGTAGTTGGGTCCTGCTTCAAGGGCCCAGGGCAAGTGTGCTCTGCCATTAGTGTGAGGACCATGAACCGAAGTTCAGATCACTGCCTTACTCTCCTAACTCCCTAACTTTCTCACCTCTACTAATATGAGGATAAATTCTCCTGCTTGACCCAGTGTATGAGTCCAAAGAGCCATCCAAAGCTCTTTGCAAACCAAGCAAGCTTCAGAGAACCCGACGTGGTTTTGTTGGTAATGCTGTCTTCAAAACCAAGGCACCAAGAAGCCCCACAAGCTGGGGAAGGGAACATTGTTAATGTGTCTCTCCACCTGACACACTGGAGGAGCGAAGCAGTGTGTTTCTGTGTGCTTACTGCAACAGTAGAAAATGTGGTGTTTGTGCCAACCTAAAAAGCTGTCTGTAAAACTATCCAGTGTTGAGCACTTGCTGATCTCTCCAGCTGAGCTCTAGAAAGAAGGTCTGTTCCAGAGCTGTTACATAGGGGGCAGCATCAGATCTCACATTCAAACCCAGGGCTGTCAGGGATTCCTCCTCACAGACTGTGGCACACCTACAGTGGGGTTAGCTCTCAGAGGGGCTCCTAGGAAAAGTCACCTGTTATCCATAGCAACCATGCCTTGGCTCTAACATGGATCCTGCATGCCTTAAGAAGGCTTTGCTTTGCAACAGCCATTCTAAAATTTTAATGTGTATGGGTACCCCCTAAAAATCCTCACACAGCATAGATTGTGATTTGGTATGTCTGTGTGATGCTGGAAATTCTAAAAAGCTCCCGGGGGATGCTGGCATGGTGCACTCTAGACCTCACAGGCTAAAGGAACAAGGCTTGACTCTTTAGGCAGTATTGTGAGTTTGTGGACCCCCACAAAGAGTGTCGCTTTAAGGAAACTGTGAAGCAAGATGAAACTAGAGGGTGGGTGATGGTTGTCACCTATAACCAGACAGGGAGTGTCAAGAAAGGCATTAGATGTGCTAGCTTGGGCTCACAGTCTTCCAAGAACAAAGACTTAATTTCTAAGCAGATTTCTGTGTGCTGAAGATGAAAGATGTTTCAGGTAAGGCTATTTCTGAGCAGTGTTTTACCTGGAAAACTATTCCATCAGTTAGAACTCTATGAGACATCTTTAATGATGCCACAGCTGCCAGGCGTCTTCCCCTAACATTTAACACCTGGTCCCATGCTGCCTTCTCCTGTCTGTCCAAGGCCAGATCTCCATAACATGATAACAATTTTTTAAAGTATGTCTTATGGCCCCACAACTAAAGTGAATGTTGTCCCATCCCTTCTGCTTTTAGCTCTCACTACCCACTGGCCCTCCTGCTACATTTGGCCATTAAAGAATCTTTACACTTAGAGTGTCACACTTAGAAGGCCTAAGGGTGCTGGGGGACAGGAAATTGACCCTCAGCCCTCTTAGGAAAGAAGAGAAAGTTGTGTGGAAAACCGCAGTCATCTTGCCATCCTAACTCACCACAAACTCTTTCCTACCAGAGGCAAAAGCTAATACATCAATCAATACCCACTGAAAAATTAGTCTAGAGCCTCAACCGTGCCAGATGAGTTCCTGAGGTCTACCATGCAGCAGCTTGCCCAGCATTAACTCATAGTTCATGTCCTGAAAGCGATTAAATCTGATGCTGCATGACTGAAATCCCAGCTCACAGGAGGCGGAGGCAGGGGATCTCCATGTTTGATGCCAGCAAGTAGAATGCATAGTAAAACTACCCTGTTTCAAAAACACTGACCTTCTGGACCCTACCAACCAAGGACAGTGCATGGAGTAAACCTAGACCTCCTGTTCAGATCTAGCCAATGGACAGTGCATTTTCCATCTTGTGGGGAGAGCAGGGACTGACTCTGACATGAACTCTGGTGCCCCCTATTTGACCACTTCCCCTTGGTGGGGAGGCCTGGTGGCACTCAGAGGAAGGGGAAGCAGGCTATCCAGATGAGACCTAATAGGCTGTGATCATATGGTGAAGGAGGAGGTCCCCTCCTGCCACATGTCTAGGGGAGGGAAATAGAGTGAAAGAGGAAGGGAGGGGGAATGGGAAGATACAAGTGAGGGGATATTAATTGGGATGTAATCTGAATAAATTATTTTTTTAAAGGACGTAAAAATAAAAATTTTTAAATTTATCTTAATAAAAAACAATTGACTTTTGTTAGGAGAGTAAATTTCAAGTTGTGTTCTTAACTTTAAAAAAGGGGGCAGGAGTTTTTTGGGTTTTTATGTTTTGTTTTGTTTTGTTTGTGTGTGTGTGTATGTGTGAGTGTGTGTGTGAGTGTGTGTGTGTGTGTGTGTGTGTGTGTGTGTGTGTGTAGGAATGTTTTAGCTATTCTGTGTTTTTTTGTTTTTCCATATGAAGTTCAGAATTGTTCTTTCGAGATCTGTAAAGAATTGGGTTGGTATTTTGATGGGGATTGCATTGAATCTATAGACTGCTTTTGGTGAGATGGCCATTTTTGCCAGGTTAATCCTACTGATTCATGTGCATTGAATCTATAGACTGCTTTTGGTGAGATGGCCATTTTTGCCAGGTTAATCCTACTGATTCATGAGCATGAGACATTTTTCCATCTTCTGATATCTTCCTCAATTTCTTTCTTTAGAGACTTGAAGTTCTTGTCATACAGGTCTTTGACTTGCTTGGTTAGAGTTACACCCAGATACCTTATATTATTTGTGGCTATTGTGATGAGTGTGGCTTTCCTAATTTCTTTCTCAGTTTGTCATTTGTATACAAGAGGGATACTGATTTTTTTTTAAATTAATCTTCTATCCAACCACTTTACTGAGCGCGTTTGTTAGCTCTAGGAATTCTCTGGTGGGATTTTGGGGGCCACTATGTATACTATCATATCATCTGCGAATAGAAATGCCTTGACTTCTTCCTTTCCAATTTGTATACCCTTGATCTTCTTTAGTTGTCTTATTGCTCAAGCTAGAATTTCAAGTACTATATTAAAGAGATATATAGAGAGTGGGCAGTCTTGTCTGGTCCCTGATTTTAGTTCAATTGCTTTGAGTTTCTCTTCATTTAATTTGATGTTAGCTATTGGCTTGTTGTATATTGTCTTCATTGTGTTTAGGTATGGGCCTTGTATCCATGACCTGTCCAAGACTTTTATCATGAAGGGGTGTTGTAATCTGTCAAAAGTTTTTTCTGCATCTAATAAGATGATCATGTGATTTTTTTTTCTTTCTGCTTGTTTATATGGTGGATTACATTGACCAACAGGGCCAACTAACAAGGGCCAGAGGGGCCTGCTGAGACTGAAGCATCAACCAAGGACCTCTCATGGACTGGACCTAGGCCCCCTACAAAGATGTAGCTGAGGGCCAGTTCAGGATTCATGTGGGTTCCCTAGTAAAGGGAGTGGAAGCTGTCTCTGACGTGGTCTCTCTTGCTAATTTTTCAATCATTCCCCTGGCAGGACTGCCTTGCCAGGCTACAGGGAAGAGGACATACTCAGTCTTGATAAGACTTGATGAGCCCAGGGTAGGAGGATGGGGATGGGAAGAGGGCTCTCCTCTTCTGAGGAATAAGGGAGGTGGATGTGAGAGAGGAAGGGAGGATGGGACCGGAAAGTGAGGAGGGTTGGGGCTATGACCAGGATGTAAACTGAATAAATATATGTTTTTTAAAAAGAGGCAGGAAGGAACTCTTAGGGGTGATGGGTGTTTACTGTCTTAATAGTGATAATGGGTCAATGGGTATAAGCACATGTTAAAAAAATCTATAAAATTCTATATATTAAGTAGGCATACTTTAATAGAACAATTACACTTCAATAAAGCCATTAAAATAAAATACAGAGAATATATAAGCATACCATGCATATATAGGCATGCAAGCTTAGAAAAATAAATTTTTAAAAAGAAGATTGAAAATGAGATCACCTACGGAAATACAGCACTTGGCAAACCTGCAAAGACCGTGCAAGAATAAAGAGTTGCTATTTTGTTAAAGAGATTTAGTATCCAGGTGCCACAGCTATCAGAATATTAAAAAGCACTCCAGCTAGCCAATAAAAATAGAATATGTAAATAAAGCCTAATTGCTATAAGCAAATAAATATGGACTCCAATAAGAGAAAACTAAAAAGCATTTGGCATGAAGGTAGTAAAGGGACTGTCTGAAACACCAAAATACTGTATCTGTTACTCTGATGCTCCAATAGATTCTGACTCCTCACTTCAGGGAAAGTGCTCCCTCTCCTTCTCCCTCTTCCCCCTCCCCCTCCCCAGCCCCTTCTCCTCCTCCCCCTACTCAAGGTACTCAAGATAGGGACAGGAAGGGAGGGAAGACTGCAGTCCTACCTGAGAGCTTGGCTCATGGTAGATGCCCATCCATCATTACCATCCCTACATGAGCCCTTCTAATAGCCATGGTCTCAGCTCAATCCAGCAAAACAAACAGGAGCCTCCCATTGAATCAGATCCAACAGGGAAAGACAACTAAAGCCAATGAGTAAGAAATGAACTACTTTTTTTTTTTTAAATATTGCCAGACACTACTCTCAGGGCCTGCTGTGATGTGCTACATGTTGACCGTGCACCAGCTGGAGGCAGAAGCAACTAGATTCCACTCACACATCTGCAAACTGTGACTCCTGTAACTTTAGAAGCTCTCAAAACCTCTGCCCCTCAGTTTAGCAGGTAGCTGGGAGTTGTTGAGGGTTAAATAAGATGACAATGCCCATGAGATTTTAGCATAACACTCAGCATATGATAACAGTGTCAGCCTTATACCCCAGTGTGATAATTTGTGTCCGCACAGCAGGTGTTAGCAATGTTTTCTGTAAAGAGATGGATAGTAAATATCTCACACTTTGTGAACTACAAAAAATCTCAGTCATAGCAACTCAGCTGCCATTGTAGCACACATGAACGTAGCTGCAGGTGAAACACTATTGAGTCTCATAACAGTTCAACATGTTATTACCTCTTTTTCTTCTCCTAGGCTTTTTAAGAGCATTTAAAAATGAGTCTGGAGAGATGCCCCAGTGGTTATGAGCATGTTCAGCTCTTGCAGAGAAGCAGAGTTCAGTTCCTAGAAGTCACGTCAGTGGCTTACAGCTGCTCTTAATGTCAGTCCAGGGGATGTGGTACCCTCTCCTGGCCTCCATAAGAACCTACATAAATGTGTGCATACACACACACACACACACACACACACACAGAGAGAGAGAGAGAGAGAGAGAGAGAGAGAGAGAGAGAGAGAGAGAGAGAGAGAGAGAGAGAGAGAGAGAGAGAAACAAAGATATTTTTAAAAAACAGAAAATTTTTAAATTAAAAAGAAAATGTAAAACCCACACACTGGAGAATGAATCCTATCTGGCCAGTGAGCTCTACTTAACTGCTTTGCAGTGGGAGGTGAAATGACGCAGCTGTCATACTACCGTGTTTGTTCAACATGCAGAGGAAAGAAAGGTTCATCCTGCCTCACAACAAAAGGGGAGCTAATGAAAGGCTCTATTGATGATGGGACACTTGAGTTAGGTTTTTTTAGGTTGAGTAGGAGATGTCCATATGAGACTGATGAAGGGAAGCAATCATAAAAACAGAGAGTGATCAAGGGGACAACATGCCCCAAGATACTAACTATCAGTAACAGCTGCACAGAAAGCTAAACTACATGGAGAGAAAGGGTTCCTGTAATTTCAGTTGCTAGTGAAACATTCCTTTGTTTAAATACTTTCTGGGGCCCTCGTTTGATTCCAGATAGTTACACAGAGTCCCAGGTTATACCTTAGATACATCCTCAGCTATCAAGCTTCAGAATACCCAGCCTTAGTCTCCATCCTCTCTCTGAGAGACAAGAAGCACTTCCAGAAAGTTCTTCCTAAGATTCTCCAGAAAGGCCTCTGTGGACAGAGTACAAAGCCTTTCTTTCTATTCAAGCTGAAGGCAAGGTGAAAATCCATCTCTCTGTGTGTATATGTATATCTCTCTAGCTAAATCTATCTGATTCTGAGTATCAGAGATTGAAGCAGGACCTCACACATGCTCAGAAAGAGCTCCACCATTGAGGTACCCCCAGAGTCCTATACTTACTTTTTGATACAGGGTCTCATTGAGCTGATGGCTTTATACTTGCTACAGCCACCAGGATGTCTTTGGACTTGTCGTCCTCATGCCTCAGCCTCCCAAATAGCCAGCATTGCAAGCCAGCATCACTGAACCTGAATAGAATCTTAGTAAAATTCTCCCACTACCATTTATTTAGTAAATTAACTAGTTGCTTCTCTTAAATGTTTATTAATTTTTTAATATTTAAAAATATTGCTCTTTGATATCTCTGTCAATCTCCCTATGAAAGAAAATTGGCAAAGTACTTTATCAACAATAATTGTTTCTCTGATTTTATTTGGATGTAGAAGGCTTAGCTTAAAAGGAAATAGTTTGCAATTGCTTTAAATCCAACTGTCTAGAATCCAAATGTATATGTTTTTAAATACCTTAATGAAAGAAAAATTTGCCAAATGATAAGTCCATATCGAGCAGCTTTTAAAATACGCAAGCATCATTTTAGTTGTGTTGAAAATTATGATTTTGTTTTTATCCCCTTAGCATCTGAGATGACAGAAAATAATTTGTATATGTCATGTTTTTTAATTCAGCAAATACACATTGAATAGCAATGTACCAGGCACTTTGCAGAACACCAAGTATGTTCAAATACTGGGGCACATTCTCTATCCTTATGGTGTCCTAAAGAGTGTCTTATAGTGTGTTAAAGCAGATGCCAGTCTCACTAAAGGGAAGATGTTTAAATAAACCAATTCCCCACCAGCTTTTACAGGGATCTGGTGTTTTCATCTAGGGTCCTGTCTTTGCTCCTCCATTCTTCCTGTTGTGTAAATATCCTAACCCTCTGAGGAAAGGCTGAGGCAGTGGTAAGGTGAGGATCATGCCCTCAGAAACATAGCCACAGAGAGATACTAAAGGATCAGAGTGGGGTAGCCTATCTCAGTCCAGATCAGTGCTTACCCATCAACGCTGTCTCTGAACCCACTGTAAGGCAATTAGGAAGACTAAAAGCTAGCAACCCTTGCCTTTTCATAACTTCTATCATCACCCGTAACTGGTTTCCACTGATTCAATAGCAGTCTAAGACAACAAAAGTCTAGCAGGGACAGGCATCTGGCAAATGGAGTGGGCAAGTATTCAAAGGTCAAAACAGAAGAATCGAGGAAAGCCATGACCACCACTGGAGGTTGTCCACACCAGTGTCTTTCTATTTATTTCTAGACCCAGTCATCTCAGATGCAAAGAGGAGGTGTGGCTCTTCCATGCCCCTTCTCTGATCTAAGCTGCCATGAGGGAGGACTGAGAAAAGAGGGTGTGAGCTGTGTTGATTTTCTCTGCAAAGCACGTCCTATCTCACCTTCAGTGTTCAGGGCTGACCTTACAAAACATTGAAAGATTGCCTGGATCCAGACTGCAATACAACAATTAGTTTCTTTGACTTAATTCTTCTGCCTATGAGTCAACAAAGTGACGCTCCCATAGGGAAGGAAAAAAAATCACTTAATTTTTAAAAAATATTATCTCTGAAATTTTATATTACCATGACTCTGGACAAGAGATATGAAATGAAAACAATAATTAAATCCAAAGCAGACCCATTTGTCACAGAAACATATCTGATTTGGGGACCTGGTCAGGAGGAAAACTTATGCATGTAGAAGAAGGCCAAGGAGAATCAAGATCTTAGGAACCTGTCTTCTGTATAAGGATGAATATTTGCTTTCTTCATTTTCATTTGTACTTAGTGGGAAATGTTAAATAATACAACCTTCTCCCTGAGGGCCTTTGAGCTGCAGGGAGCACAGCACACTTCTCAAAAGGCTCAAGTGCATCTTCATTGCTCTTTCCCCATACCCAATCAGTTGGGGTCTCTCGAGGCTGCAGTGAGGGCGTTGTCAGATGATGGCTCCTGGCTCTTCCAAGTGTTGGGTCCCAGAATCAAAGCCACTCCCCAAAGAAATCTTTGCTAACAGCTGTGCCAGCTGCTTACCACTGGCTCATCCAATTTATGTCTCAGCTGCTTTTATGGCACATAATACAAACTCCATAATCTGGCGCGTTTACTAGAACACCATGCCTCATTTATTTACTGCTGTGTCCCAGCACCTAGCAAACAGTGTTTGGCTAATGAATGAATAGATGGATGAAACAGCAGAGCAATCACTGGGCTTTATAGTTCATATTTTCCCCCTAGACTTCTAAGAATTCTCTGACAAAAGAACTACTATCCTTACTTAGTGGACACAGAAAAAAAATGTCCAGATAAAAGTAGAAAGTCAGGGCTTCCATTGAGGTCTCTCTGACACCAAAGCTATGTTATTCCTACCAAATCATATTGCCTTATTAGTAGAAAACATTTTCATAAAATGGAAAGATTTACACTATTTTTAATATCCAGAAATATTGAACCCCAGCCTTATAGAACTTCATGGTGTTAAATCAAAATTCTTAATTATGCAAGCTTATCGAATTTTTTTAGCTAAAAAATAAGATTTACATTACCTGTTTAGTGACTTTGACATTCTTAACCATTTCACTCATGTGTGTTTGCGTGTGTCTGTGTCTGTGTGTGTGCGTGCGTGAATTCAAAACCATCAAGAGTAATCACTCATGATGGTTAATGAATGTTTGTCATTGAGTCAGATAATGACTATGATTGACATCTTATAATTGCTCATGAATTTGCTTCCTATGTGTAAAAACCAAGACTGTAGCCTGTATGCAAACATAATTTATAAGACTGTTTTTGTTTAGATATTCATAATCTTCAAGAGACACATTCAATATAAGCCCTCTAAGTATGGAATGATACATGCCCATGGGTATATACACGTGTGCAGATAAATACACAAATGTCTATGGTCATATGCACATATAAATTTTATAGTTTTATATAACCATATAAAATTATATCTCACTGGAAAGCTAAACATGATCAAAATATATTAGCAAGAGATGTAGTGAGCCCATTTATTTGCTAGGTTCCTGTTTGTTTGTTTTCTGATCTAGATTATCTTTAATTTCTCATGCCTTGTGTCAATAATGTACTTGTCAAAATCAGACTCACTTTTCTCTGCTTATGTTTCATAGCAGAGATCCACTTGTAGCAGCTTTACCCATGTGTACCTCATTGATGGCATTAGATAAAATACTCTCCGAAGTGTGAAACCCACACCACTCACAGTACAGAGATGATCCATGTGGGATTCTCCAAAGAGATGAGGTAGGGAAACAGTTGTAGGCCCTGTGGGTCTCCAGAGTGGACCCAGTAGCAGGCTGCAGGGACCATGCTCACATTATATGTAGTCACACATACCCCTCCTTTCATGACAAGCGATATTAGCTTCCCATTTAGACAAGAATAGTTTTCTTCTGGCATGAAAACATTTAAGGAAAACACATGTTCTATTAAAGCATACTATGTAGAAACAAACAAATAGAAATTTAAAACATACTATTTAGATAAATATACATGGCATATACAGAGTGGCAAAAATAGTGCAAATCATATGTAAATGACTGTTGGAGAAAAAAACAGAAGTCGTAAAGTCAGAGTTCAGGAGTCAAGAACTGAGCAAACTTGACTAAGCTACTTAACCTCATCTAAAAATAGCAGCAGTGCCCTTAGGAAGTTTCTCTAAGTGGAAAAATCTTTCAGCTAGAACATAGCACATGCCCAGTAAATTATCTTTGGGATGATAATTTTTATTACTGTGAGTGAAGTACCTGGCATAAAGCAGATGTTTGGCACACCTGGATGAACACTCCCTTATTGAAGTCACTTCCTTCCCCAGATCTGTAGGATCTATGAGAGAAGACTGTGCTGTGTATTACTGATGTGGTGTGAAGATTTACACATAAACAGTGACCAATCTCACCAGCAGTGTCTAGGAAGAATGTGTTCTGAAGACACAAAATATCCTATAGACAGATAGCAGCTTCTGCCATCTGGAACATGTGCCCAGCTTCTCCTGTGATGAACAAATATGTGTTATCCATCATTGGTCAGTTTGGGTTTGCAAATGAAAAGGTTGAAACACTATGAATCTTGGGATGCATCAAATCCTTCTCTAGAAAAGATTATATGTCAGGAAATTGTATCCCAAGTCCAACACACTTTGAAGATGCACCTCGGGAAAGAAATACATTAAGATGGACAACCAGGCATGATTTGAAAATTATGATCTGCAGGTTATAAAGAAGCACAGGGAAACAGTTACTGGTTAAAGCTGGGGAGGGGAGATAGATGGGATCAGAAATGTGTGGGCTTAACAAAAGCTTGCGGATTGAGAAAGTGGAAACGAGCCAAAACAGAGACCCTTCCTAGAGAACAAAGTGAGAAAGGGAAAAACGTGTGGGTAGCTGACACTCAGCAGAACTTGGGTAGGACAGCACATCTTGCTCTATGATTGATGGACACTCTGTCCATTTTATTCATCTGGCCACATGCATGTTTTGGAGAGGACTAAAGGAAATGGGGCTGCAACATAAATTCTTCGGCGTGCATTTTTAAATAGTCAGCAATGTTTTCCATGAGTACAGTCCAGTTCTACTTCTAATTCAGCGAGTAGAAATTCCTAAGCACCATCTGTTATCTCCTTCCTCAAGCTGCATCAAAGATATTTCTGTAAATTTTGCTCTGAATTGGGATTACAAAACGCCTTTAAACTGCATTCAATTGTTTTGTTTTCTCAGTCTTCCCTGTTGCAGTTCTCAGGACAGATTTTTTTTTTCTACTATTCACTTAGTGGAAACACTAATGTAACTGTCCTGTAAACTGCTAAGCCTTGTGCACTTGTGGTCCACTGCTAGGTGAGGCTGGTTCCAGGAAGAGAAGATGGTATTGGATGGAAGTTTGGAGTATTCATTCCTACCCTAATAACATAATCTAGGAGCAGAAGGCCCAACTCTGAGAAGAACTGAACATCACCTATGTGCCAAATGCTTCCTCAACAGTCTCTGACCCCTGTTGAAGAAATACTTCAGTCAATAAAGTACTTGGGATGCCAGCCTGAAGACCTGAATTCACTGCCCAGAACATATGCAAAACCAAAAACAAAAAACAGCAACAACAAAAACAAAAAAACTAACCAAACAAACAAACCACAAAAACTCAACAACCATAAAATAGGTGCGGTCACATGCTCTTGTAGTGCCAGAGCTTAGGGCACAGAGAAAGGAAGGTCCCTGATGCTTGCTGGCCAGTCAGCCAAGCTTACTTAGTGAATTCCAGGATCGTAGAAAAACTCATCTCAAAAAATAAGGCAGACTATACTAATGAACAACATCCAAGGTTGACTTCTGACCTGTACGTGCAGTTACATGCAGATCCACATGTGCATATGTGCACCCAACATGTATCAATACACACACACACCACATGCACACAAACACACAAAAAAAAACTATAGACTTCAGAACACTTCTTAGTTGCCAAGTTAGTGGAGGTGCCTGGAGGATGGTGAAGCTGGGGACACCTTCCTCTGTGCATCTCTTCCCTCTAGCTGTTCATCTAAGTCCTCTATAACAAAGTAAAGGAAAATAGTGTCGAAAATTCTGGAGCTGGCCTATTGCTTTGTTGTGATGTCACTGAACTTGCTGTCCTCACATTAATATTTGTTGTACATGGCAATTAGACCTAGAACACAAGTTCCTAGTTCATGAGCTTTTTTTTTTTTTAAATAAAAGAATGTATCATGTGTGCATGCTCAGTATATTAGAACCCCATACATGTAGTATCATTGCCAAGGATTGACCAATCGGTCCATGTGCTGTAATCCCGATTGAGCCCTATTTGAAGAACTGCCGCCATTAACTCTTCCATGTGTTAGCAAGTCTTTATCCTGCCAAGGAGTGACTATCTCAGTTTCAACTCCCTTCTCTGTTGGAATTCTTTTGTGCTCCCATTAGCTCCCATTACCCTGAAATATAATCTGCAAAACAAGGGCAAGATTAGCCAAGCATGGGAGCGCATGACTGGAACCCCTACACTCAAGAGGCAGAGGCAGCTGGGTTGCTGCAAGTGCTAGTCAGGCCTTGAGTATGCAAAATAAGTCTGCGATCTTCTTCAGCAGTTTTCTGAGTAGCTGAGTTCATTTCTGTCTTCATAATGATCATATTTGGGTGGGGGCGGGAGGGTATATCTCCTTATGCTCATTCTTGACACTCAAGTTGTCGTATTTGAGTGCTGGGAGCATTGTGTAGTCAGGTGCTCACTCTCCTGAAAGGGTCTCTCCTGGTCTTGGTGGCTCCCTTGCCCTCTGGATAAAGCAGTCCCGGGCTTGTTTTAGTCCATTTTCTGTTATAGGCCTGGAGTTAGCCACTCCTCTCACACCTCCAGTGCCATTCACAAATAAACAATATTAACAAAGCATATGAGCACTTAGGTGGTGAGTTGAGCCTCGATGCTCACTGCTTCCAAGTATTCTTAATAGGGAAAAACAGGAGTGGTTCCCAAATAATATCAGAAAGAAGATAAGATATTTCTTCTTTAGTACTCATTCTCTGTCTCTCTCTCTGTCTCTCTCTCTTTCTGTGTCTGTCTCTCTCTGTCTCTTTCTGTCTCTCTCTCTCTCTCTCTCTCTCTCTCTCTCTCTCTTTCTCTCCTCTAAAATATAGGCACTTATCATCAACATAATTTCTTTACCATGTAGTTGTAACAATTCCAAACTAAGATCCTAATATTGCCACTGACACTAAGACTCCTAAATATTAAAACCATGTCCTTTGTACCCCTTTGTAAAAGAAAACAATAGTAATAGCATACATGGTTTCATCTAAAAAGCCATTCCTCAGTTCCAGACTGAATGTTCTATACCATATAAATGTGTCTTTTGTTAGGTTTCAAGACGTGAACACTCAGTAAATGATTCGGTCCATTATTTGAAGTTTGGTTTAGTGGCCCACCTACTTTATTCAAGTTGGGCCTTGCTCCACTGCTCTTTACTCCCACCTTGTATCAGTACAATATTTGTCCCACGGGGGTCGGGGAGTGGGGATCATTCACCTGTAGATTTTAAGGTACCCAGACCAGGGTTGGGGTACACACAAACCTGAGTCCCTCAGGATTCCTGTGTGTCTCCTGGGAAGTCACAGAAAGGTACAGCTTCTCTGTGGATGCAACATCTGTTGGCAAGAAGAGCGACCACCAACATCTTCTGATTTCTTACGGCTGAATTAAAATATCTTTTAGACCTTCCCCGCCCAAAAATCACCTGTCACAGAGTAAAAGCTAAAAATGTTCCTAGAAATCTGTTTCAGTCCCTTTATGTCAAATACAAGACTGAGTAACCCAGAGGTTCAAGGGCTTACTTCGTGTCACCTAGAAAACACCCAGGAAAACTAGATCAGACCAGGAGTCCCTCTTCTGGGGCCCAGAATGGTATCCTCTCTGTACCTTAGATGCACAGCACCCTCGCTGGACAGTGCAAGGGAATGTGGGGTCATCTCTTCCAATAGAAAATGTCTTTCATGGGGCTCAGAGTGTTGGCCAAATCTGGTTCCCACTGAAGACCTTCCGAGTGGCCTAGGAAGTCCACAGATAGCATTAGCTATCTCAGCTTCAATTTGTCTTAGAATATAAACATCTAATATTACCAGTGACAGTAATAATTCACTGCTTTGTATAATGCAGGGAACATTAGTGAATTAGAAAACTATTTGAGGAATATTTACAGACCTCATATTTGCTTGGATTCCTGATTTTATACTCTAGATAAAATTGAGGCTTGCCTATTACTCTAACCTTGATTACCAATTGTCCTCTGACTTTGCAACCTAACAGAGGACTGGCAATTCTCTCCCGCTCCCCCATTCCCCCTTCATTAGGTCCAACATGAAAGAACTGATCGCTATTAAGGGCCTTTGTAGGCATGATGGCTCTATGGCTCTATATGCCTCAAAGGTCACAAAATCCTCTCGGGTACTGAGCTTTTGAGCAATGTGGGGAGTGTACTTGAGTAATGCATCTAGTTTGCTCTTAAAGGTTTAACACAGAAACCTTGGGCCACTTTTACACCAAGCCTCTAGTGTCTGGAGTAAATATATGCTAATCAGGTGAGATTATTATTTGAATGATAAGCAGGCTACCAGGTGTGAAAAACAGGCTATTTTAGACCATACATTCTACCTGTAACATACCATATGCACTGCCTCTTTTGTTCCATTTCTCTGTAAAGTCTTAGCATCTTTGGTAATGTGCTTTGATGGGAATGTCTTCCTCTTATACTACCACGACAGTCTGCCTCTATTTTTTCAGGGCTTTACAGGTGTGTTTTTAAATAGTGAGCACCATCATCACCATCATCATCATCACACATATGCATTGTATATATAATAGTTTATTAATGATATTGGTGGAACAATATCATTCCTCTTAAGAAACTATAATTTGAAATGTTTCCATCTTTATGTTTTGGAAGTAAATTTCTTCACAAAGTCAGGTAAAGGAGGGCTGAAAAGGTAAACCTGACATTTTTAGCAGAGCAGTATTTGCCCAAAAGAGCACTAGCACGTGTGTGATCCTTAGTAAGAAGCAACGTGGAGCTGGGAAGGAAGGACTGCGTTATTCATCACATCACTACAGCTGTAAGTGTGCAGGGCGTAGTGCTAAACAATGCAAAAAGAAGCAAAGTAAATGCAAACACTTTCCTTCCATACTCGTCATATACTCTTTCAAATGTCCCTATAGAAATTGTATGTTTATATCAATTACATATTTGGTGTTCTAATTTTTGACAAATAGAACATACTAATTTAACTTTGCATTTTAAAACTACTTTACCCAGCTACAAATATATTTTATTGTTTCCTACTAATAAATACTTTTGGGTGTTTCCTGTTTGGATAAAAGTATTGAAATGAAATATAATGAATTAGATACAGCTTTCACTTTATATAAGCAAATGAGCATATTAATAGAACAAATTTCTAGAAATGTAACTGCCAAGTCAAGAAATATGTGCATCTAAAATTTAACACATATGCCCCAGATTTTCTTGAACAGTTTATATCAGTTTATAGTCTAACACGTATCTAAGCCACTTGAGTTTCTTTTTCTATAAACACAAAATTCATGTTTTCCCCATCCAATTTTTCTTCATGTGATTAGCTTCTGACCTTTTGGTTCACAAGAGTTCTTACGATACTAGGGAAGGTTGCTCTGTTTTAGTATTTGTGCTGAACACATTCTGACCATTTTGCTCCAATCTCTGACATAATTTCTGATTAACAGTTTTAATTTTCGGATTTGACTGTGCAACTTGTTACTATCTTATGCCCAATGTCTGCTTAGGAAGACTTTTCTTTTCTTTGTGTTCATTACCATTTGAATACATATATCTAAATCTTTGAAGCATCTAGGGAAAACATGATACAATCTTACCTTTTTCCAAAATGGTTAGTTGTTTCAAAACCATTTATTTGAGTAATAGTGTTTTCCCCTCTAGTTTGAAAGTATTTGTCGTTTGCTAAAGCCCATACTATATGAATATGTAAACTTACTTCTGGACTCTGAGTCATTTCTTGTTCCATCTGTCTATGTCACAACAGAACTGTTCAATTGCTTTGCTTTACGTCTTTCTAGCAAGTTCCCCTTATAAGAATACTAATTTTTCAGAATTGTCAGACTTTGCCTTTATACGTTTATTTGTATTTTATTTTCTATATTTTTCTATTTGGACTTTTCTAACACGCTCAACTTCCACAAACAATGGGTGCAGTTTGGAGATAAGTACAGGAATCCTATTATTCTGGCTAAGGTCACTTTGAATTGTTCTATCAATATAGAGCCCAATAATGTCTCTGTAATGTTAACTATTTCTACCCAACGTGCTCGAATTTGTTCCAGTATAAAAGCCTTATACTTTTTTTATATTAAGCCCATTTAAGATACTTTATAATCTTATTGAGTTTATAATTACAAGCCTTCGATTTGGAAGTCTATTTTATTAGCAATCCTATTGGTTAATAAAGGTCTTAAAAATGCATCTTTGGCATATGTAAAAGCAAAATGTTATCTGCTCTCTTGTAATGGGGTAACCACTAGAAAAGACCACTCAGATCCTGGCTTAAGCCAGTAGAAAGCCTTTATTAGCCAGCCAGTGGTGTGTACACTGAGTGTTCATCAACCAAGTGCAATTACTAGCTTTTCTCTGGACAAGCTTTTAAGCGCACAAACCACATCCTGGGTTGACACACCTCAGTTAGCAAGAACAGTTAGCCAGAAGCGGAACAGAAGCAACCCTGGTACACATAGGGACTTTCCCAATGTGTACTACTGGGACTGTGAAGGATTAGGTCTTTGTTCTCATTATGGCATGTGTTGCTGCCTACGTGCTGGGTTCCAAGGCCCAAATGGTACTTCCATCATGGCGTCAATTGTGCTAAGGTCTGGGGACCTGCTACGATCTTTGATGTATTATTGGGTTTAATTATATTCAGATTTTCTCTAGTTGAAGCATCCTTACATTCATTGGATATATGCTTCTTTACTAGGACACACTGTATTGTAAAAGCCCTGCTTGGTTCTATTTACTAATATTGTAGTTTAAAAAAAAAAAAGATACCAAGTTTTTGTACAAGTAAGAGTCATGTCTGTTCTGTTCACTTTATGCCAAGCATATAGAACCTAACACTGTGCCTGAAACAGAACAAGAGCCTCTCAACCGATAATTGTGAGAATCTGAGTGGGTCTATGAGTCACTTAGCTGGGGGTTCTCTAAACTCTTCTCGTCTGTTCTAGAAAGAGAAACCGTGACTAAGAAACAGCATAAAGGTCAAGAAATTGGTCGTGTGAGGATGTATCCTCTGAAATACTCTTGTTTTTGCATGCCCCTTTTGATTACTCATAACCTATTAGGACCTTCCCTCCCCTGTTTTGACTAGACATGCTTTTTCCTTGAGCATTCTTCCGCACAAACGTCTCTGAAATGAGCAAGCCTAAATTTGGGGGACAAGCTGTCTTGTGTTATTGAGGGATGGCTAGGTTGTCTGCCCTGAACCAAACCCATGCAGAGCTTAGAGAAGCACTGAGCTGAACTATCAGATGCCAGAAGTTGGCTCAGTGACCACAACTTAATTGGCATAAGCTAAATCACCTAGCCAGGATTGTAGACAGCCATCCAGAAACCCACCAAGGTATTTCCAGTAGGACCCTTTCTTTCACTCTCTTACTAACCTTCCAACTCTTTGGTGTCTCTACAAGCAGCTACAGTGACAGCACAGAAGAACCTTGAACAGGGGATTCCCACCAGTTACCTAATCAAACGAGTGGTAACTAAAGGTTAAAAGAAACCAACCAAAGGTTATTTTGTGTCAAACAGCTAGAAGGACGATCTACATAAAAACCACTGGCTAGCTTTGACCTCTCTGCTCACCCATAGTTATTCCAACCCTCTGCAATTCCTTGCATGTTACAGAGTTTCTTTCCTCTATCTTTACCTATGGACCTGTACTGTGATCACACAATTAGTTAATTTTTCAAAACCCTCAACATATCTCCTTCTTTCTTTTCTTATGGTTCCATGACTTTTTCTAATTATTCTCCTTGAGGTTTTCTTATAGCAAGTTGGACCTACTATTTGATTTTAGGAGATATCCATGGGTATCTTGCACTCAAGCAAGTAATATTTGAAGAACCCTAACTCTCTGATTGAAGTTTTTATTTCCGATAAAGTTTTTGTTTGTTATTTCTCATTTAATAGATGGGGGCCAAAATACTAGGGCTTGTGGTTCATGTAATCAATTCTCCTTTACCCTAGGAAAAGGGGCAAATGGCACTGCTGATTAAATGCATGATTTGATAGCCTAGTGCAATGCTAATTTCACTCATAGGTAAAGAACTCCATAAATTATAGTGCAAACAGATGTATAATATAAAATAAAACTGCGTTAGCATCTGTTTGAGGCTACATAAATTAAGCATTTCTCTGCATGGTGAGAGTTAAATCCATCACTGAATTGATTGTTGAAATAGTTTAAGTTATAAGTGACTCTCCCAGAAGACACTGATAAATGGGTGACATTACAGGCAAATAGTAATTCAATCTTACAAAGTGTGTATTTGGACAAGAATTATTTACTTATTTGTGTGAAGGAGTCATTTAACTGAAAACTCCCCCTTCTTTCCCCCCAGCTTATGGTTAGAGACTTGGCCTGGGACCACTTAACATGGTTGCACCAACATCTGAAGTTTAAGCAGGAACCACAATGAACAGATGATCCTGCACATTGAATCACTCCTACTTCAAAGATGTAGCCTCACAGTACTGTGCCAACTCTCACTTTTTCCACATTACATAACCTTCTTCTCTTATCCAGCATTTCCATGCAGCCATCACGTAAGTGGAACCAGGAGTGTGGTTTAGTTAATGCTCTGTGTTGATATTGATGGACTTCAGAATAGCAGGTCCCTTGTTGCCTAGCAACCAAGCAAAGTGCCTCAGCCCACTGACCTCAGTATGGGTACCACTTGCACAAATGCAGCTCATAATTGAATAGATTGTTGCCTGGTTCCCAATGATTCCCAGACATATTTAGTGCCTTCAGCCCACCCCCAATGAGGCTTCTGATTAAATGCAATGATTGTGCTATTTTTCCCTTGTGGTCTGAGGTTTAATCATAAAACAAGTGTCATACCCTAATCCAAATGCCCTAATTTAACAACTGTTGTCACTGACCCTGAGACCAGGCAGCTCAATTTACTGAGAATCAGAGACCATGTGTCCATTGTCCTAAATAGAGGCATTAAAATGTACTGAGCATCATTTTCCTCTGTTTTGTTACTAATTTTCATCAAACCTAAAGTTTTGCCAACAAGAACATTTATTTTGCTCCTTGCTAGATACTAATATATTATAAAGGTAATATATAAATATATTAATAATTATTTAGAACTCAATAAGTGAATCTTTTTTTTTACAATTTTTGTGTGAGATAGATGAGAGAGACAGACAGACAGACACAGAGACAGAGACAGAAAAGGCACCTAGAGATTAGAGAACAACTTGTAAGGGTCAGTTCCTTCCTTCTACATTGTGGTTCCTGGGGAATCAAACTACGGTCCTCAGGCTTGGCCCACAGAGTTATAACACTGGCCCCATATACCTCTTTTAATTATCACAACATCACAAAAGACATTCTAACAGGATTCCCATTGTTCATGTAGAAGAACTGAAATTGAGGAAAATGTTGTGACAGAACCACAGACTTCATTAAGTAGCAGAGCTGTGGCTCAACCCAGGTCTGTCCCAGTAAATTGCAGTCCAGTGACAAGAAAGGCTTGTCCTATACACCAACCCAAGTGATATAACACTACCAGTTTTCAAAAACCTCAGTGACAACTCACAGGCACAATCATTGGAGCAAATCATGTCTCTAATTAAAGTTGAGGCAGGGAAAGCCAAAGAAAAACAGGTATTTGGAGTTCAAAGTTCTCATCAGTAACCACAATGTAACTTTTACCAAATATTTGTTGTGTATTTGCTCATTAAAGTGAGTCTCTTACAGGAGTCCTTTGTTCCTTGTACTATAATGGACTAATGGGTCTTCCCTTCAAGAACACTGAGGGTCAGAAAGCCACTTCTTCTGAGCAAACTGTCCATAAGCAATAGATTCAAATCCAGGATTATCAAACTCCTAAGCCCTTCAGAAGAGTAGCAAAATCTCTGGCTGAACACACTGGCTTTGTTCAAGAACTTTCTTACTACTTTCTTGTTACCTGGGCAGCTTCAAGGTATTTTCAGAAATCATGGCAATTATAATAATGACCGGAAGAGCGCACAGTTGCTGAACGCTTCTCTGTCTGGACCCTTCACAGTTGCTAAGCACTAGGCACATTTCCTTTCCCTTGAACCTCACAGCCACTTTGATTCCTGTGAATATTCCCGTTTGAAAGCTGAGAAAACCCAGGATAGTCCTGGAGTTTGTCCTTTCATCCATGTCAGCTCAGTTAAGCCCTAGCTTTCAACTTGGACATCCCCAGCAATAGAATGACAGGGACCCATGGGGCCCTACTCCCCCCCGGTGAAGTGGAACAGTATTTTTGGCTCTTTCTACCTCTGAGAAGCTGCTACCCTCTTGATGTTCATGTTTATCCACTTTGGATATTGGAAGACAGAGCCTGCCTCTGGCTAGGAAACTCTCAGAAGCAGACAGCCCGAATGTGTTTGCATTATTAACCTAGGAGGATTAAAATTCATATTGGCATAGCAAGACTTCCATAGAAGTACAGAGATGAATAAGATTGAAAAAGAGGGATGGCAGAAGGAAGAGACAGACAGGCAGACAGAGACACAGAGGCAGACAGAGACAAAAAGCACAATAAAAAGAGAGAGACAGAGAGAAGAACAGACACAGAGAGGGGGAGGGGAGGGGAGAGAGAGAGAGAGAGAGAGAGAGAGAGAGAGAGAGAGAGAGAGAGAGAGAGAGAGAGAGAGAGAGAGAGAGAGAGAGAAAGGAATATTAGACAGTACATAGGACCAACCAATCTGTAAAACCAAGGAAGGTATGCTTCCGCTACTCCAGCTGAGTAGCACCAAATAGAATATTGAACCTTGCATCATTACTGAGCACACTTAGAGCTCTCACGAACCATTATGATCTGAAATGGAGTGAAAATCATCCTGGGAGTACTGAATCTGTGGGAGGAAATCATTAATGCTTGACTCACCAAAGGACACGTAAAGGTCTCACAGCTTCATGAAAAAGATTTACATTCTGGTCTTTCCATCCTAGATGACTAGAAAGTGAGAAAGGAGAATGGGGTGGTGACAGTGTGTCCCAGGGTGCAGAGGATGATGCCCTTGGCTTGCTTTGGTTGGTTTGACATGGGGTAACCAGATAACCAAGCCTATTAAAAAACTATCTGAAACAGAACCAGAAATAGTTTCTGGGTGAGATGAGAGGAACTCCTTTATAAAGTGTTTGAGGTCTACTGCTTGCACTTTGTAACATCTGTTTTTGTTGCTCAAGGGATTTCTATGTCTATTCCTGCATCCCCCCTCTCGGTTTGAGGCCAGTGGTTTCATGTTATCCCTTGGTCTTTAGGCATTCCAGAGGGATGCTCCAAGTATGAGCCTGGGAGCAAGGGGGCACGGATGGGGCTCTAAAGCTTCTCTCTATCTCTGGGCTACACCTATCGTTCCACTGCTTTTCCTTTCATAATATCACTTCTGTATGTTCCAGGATATATAGAGTCCTCTGCCAGGTACAGGGGTGGGTAAAAGCATCAAGTCTAGCCAATCAGAGTGTCCAATCTTTTCAATCCCACAGGGAGTTCAAGGAAGAAACTTAGCCCTGTTGGGGGTAAATGAATTCTAGGTTTGTTTGCATTCCAATCAAGCCCCCATCCTTTCTATGTCTGTGATGTGCCAAGGGTCTTGCTTTTCTTTTTGATAAACTATGGGTTACATTACATATTCTGAGAATGGTACCTAGTAGGTAGCATGTGTTTTATGAGGAAAAAAAACTATTATTTATGAACCTGTAAAGGTCAATTCATTACTCACTTTTTAGATTCTTTCTGACTTTTCCCATTTCACAATTTCCAAAATTTCTTTTTATACCATTCCCTTGCGTGGCATCACTTCATCTTCAAGCCACTCATATCCCTGCCAAATACGGTTTATTTTTCATCTGTTCCCTTTAATTCCTTATCCTTCTTGTTGTTTTCTGAGTAAACTTTACCTTGTTCTGAGCACTCAGTTTGCTACGCTACCGTGTGTGTGTGTGTGTGTGTGTGTGTGTGTGTGTGTGTGTATTTTAGATAGATGGATAGATGATAGATAGATAGATAGATAGATAGATAGATAGATAGATATGAATATATTTTCTGGGTTTTGATGCCTCTCTACCCTGAGGGCATACTTTTGCATTGGTGATATCATCTCTTGTGTATACCTCTGTCTTCCATATATGAACTTCCATTTTTTTTCCAGAGTCCACTTCAATTTACTTTTTCTCAGCACTTTGCACATTTCCAAAGTTCCACTTCCATGTTTTTATTACAAACAGGATGATAAGCCTTTAGTTTCCCTGTCCCAAGCAGAGCACTGTATAGGTACAAAGAGAAGATATGTGAAGGTGAGAGCTCCTCCTTGTCTGGTAGAAGTTGAAGCTCTCTGGGTAGAGCTTGAGGCAAAGAAGATGGGTCAGATATGACTGGACCTTAGGAATGTGGAAATCAATTGGTTTTGAAAGAGCCAGAACTCAGTGCTTCTTGTATGCTCTACCATAAGGCAGTATGGGAGTGGGTGTAGTTCTGAGTGAATGTGTGCTATTAACATGAGCGCAGCCATGTAAAGTCCTCAGTGCCTCAGACCCAAGGAAATGGCAAAGCTTTTCCCAGGTAAGGCTCGGATAATAGCAAAGCCTTCCTCTAGTGCTTGCAGTAATGGCAGGACCGTCCTCTGGTCCAAATGTAAATGTGTATGCAGAAACTATCAGCCTCAGCTTCATCCTCTTGCTCCCCTACAGCAAGCTCCTCCTGGCATTAACTAAACCCACCTCCTCAGTTCAGATATATAAAATAAACATGCAAAGTTTTCATGAGAGCTAGTACAGGCTACCCAATCCCAGCTTCTCTGTACATGTGTCTGTGTGTCTGCCTTTTCTTCTCCTTCTCATTAGTCTGGTAAGGTTTCTAGGACCAAGGGGAAGCCTGCTTCATACAACAGAGGAGCCAGAATTCTGGGTAATATCCCCATAGCATGGGCATAGCATAAAAGTAGGAAGACTGGAAGGTTTTAAAAGAACCTGATGCCTGGACAACATGGGTATCAGCAGCCGGCAACCATGCATTGGTGACAGGGCATGGCTTTAGTTTGCTGTATTTCCTTAAGGAAAGAAGGGACCCCACCTTACTGATCTCTAGGGTTCACCTTCTGTGATTCTGGCTGGTGCGGTGAGCGTTGAGAGTATGTACCTCACCAAAGCAAAACACAGCCAAAAGCTGACACTTGTACACTGCGGGGTCCACTCCCCATACAGGAGAGGCCACAGCTTGCTAGGAAGCTCAGATAGATGTAAACACCCAGTTTAGGGACTACACCAGTAAATGAGCCCATTTCACTCTATAAAGTTAACATCTTCCGAGGTCTGTGGACAGCCTTCAATGAGCCTAGGAGTGTCAATAGCCAACAGATGCTGAGGGAGAGTATTACCGCCTTAACCCTAAAAAAAGTCACCCAACCTCATCCATCTGGAATTTTCCGAAGCCCAACCCACCCATCAATGTCAAAGCCAGAATGAGAGGAAACTTTCTGAAGAAAACACCCTTCCATCCTTTCATGTCATAGGTGAAAAATGGCTGGCTTTGTTTTCTTTCCTTCTGAAAGAAAAATAGCTCCCAGCATATCAGAATGCTTAGTTTCAATATCCTCATTTCAAGGTCTTTATAGTCCCCAGGTTGTCCCATCAAACTGAGCTACAATCCCCATTAAAATGCCACATGCATTTTTGTGTGTGTGTGCCTGATTCCCTAAAACTCCAACCCCTGGCTATCAGCAGACAGTAAGGAAGCTCCCCCAGCCAAAGAATTTCGTTTGCATTCATCTTGTCCAGGGATGTGCAGCAGATATAAGGATCATAGGGAAGGGCAAGAAAGAACACAAATGGCTGGAAGTATGGGAATCTTGAGCCTCATTAATTCAGGCCCTCTTCTCAGTGGCCCTTAGTCTTGCTCGTATCACAGGCAGGCAGGTGGGTGGAGCTTGGTGGAGTGCCAGTCTGAAGAAGAGCAGTGGTCAGACTAAAAGAGTGGCAACTCACTACTGAAGGGCAGAAACAAGACTTGCTAGCCATTCCCAGGCTCATCGCCCAGGAGAGGGCGAGCAAAAGTGGCCCTGGTGACTCAGCCCCGAGGAGCTTACCCAAAGACAATTACAGAATGCAAATATTTGTAAACTGCATGGTTAAACAGCTCTCTTCCAAGTACTAAACACACGTGTTGCTTTCTCAAGCCAAGAGCCACGAGTTCTGCTTCTGAAACCCCCCAGACCTACAGGGATCAAAAGCAGGAATCTGTCAGATGAAGGACTCTGTTCCTGTTCCACATGTGTACATCTCATTGGTGCATGCACTGTTACGTCGCTGCAAGTGTCCTGTTGCTGAGGCGGGCTGGCTCATCCATTGGGGCATAAAGAAAAGCATGGCTTCTCTTGGAAAGGAAGAAGAGGTGGAGGAGGAGGAGGAGAAGGAGAGAGGACAAAGTGAGATTTTTTTCCACCCGATGTCCTGTCCTTGGGCTGCCTAACCCTATTTAAGTGTCTAAGACCAGAGAGGAAGCTTCAATGCCCTGAATCTACAGAATGGGGCATGGCACCATGGCTCATCTATGGGAGTTGACTAGCCAGCAATGGCAAGAGGCACCTGGCAGCGTTAGAATGGGGACCAGGTGGCAGCACTCTGTGGGAGAAGGCAGCTGTTCTCTGAAGGACATGATTTGTCTCTGAGTGTAATCATGACTTTCTAAAAAAGGAAAATACAGGCTACAAAAGCTCTGAATAATTCAGGGTTACTGAAAAGATGGGTCAGTTTCTAATAGATGGCCAGAAACTATTAGAAATAAGGCAGTCATCTCATGCCCTAGGCTCTGAGGATGGTGTCTTTTGTGGTCAGAGTGCAATGGAGAAGAAACTGGAAACTCAACCAGGAACCTTGTAGACATCTTGAACATCCCCCAAACGGTGTTCCTGGCTGGGAGCTTGATGTGAATGTACCTAAGTCAAGAACAGACAAAGGAAAAACAGGAGAAAGGAATAACTGAAATACCTGTCCCCTCAAGCCTGGACCACCTGCCAGACTTGTTGGCTATTTCCAAAAGTTGCAGATACTAAAACCTTAAGTGCTAAGGCAAAATCTGTTTCTGTTCTCAGTGATGAGGTTCAGAATGGGTGACTGCCCAAAGTTTATGGTCACAATCGTGATTGCCTATGAGAATGGCATCACCCCATCTTCTCGGTGGTCTCTGGCAGTCACGCCTTCCTTCTAGCTACGTCTATAATACGGGATGCCCAGTGATACACTAGAGACCTAGCATGTTCTGTGAACCATGTAACCTTCACATGTGGAAAGTAGGGATAACTGGCAGTTGGGCTATAATACAAGTGAGAATGCAGATGTGTCCTACTTTTAAAAGTAATCAGGGTTGACGACCAAGCCGCCTATGATCATAAAACCCCATCTCAAACGAACAAACTCTGAGCCAGAAATTCTGGGATAAGGATACACTTTGTTCCTTAATCAGATTGCCTTCCCTTGAGAAGCTGGCTTCAGGGAACAGGAACGGAGCAGATCACTTGTTCATTTGTCTCTTTACTTAGGAAGATCTTCCCCCCTAAAGCCAAATCACACAGCCAGAGATGCAGCTCCATCTCCAAATGACTTCTGTCAGGATTTCCAGCTCAGACGGAATCTCAAAGAACAAAGGTTTCCATGCTGAAGGAAGTTAAAACAATGAGTTCAGGTCACTTGTCTAGAGACGTGTTCACTGTGACTTGTGGCTTCTACTGTACCTGTCCCATTTACTACTTGTTAAATAGAGGCCATGTCCAAAAGCCTGAGAATGTGTCTCTCCTAGGTAGAGATGAGGCCCAACCACAAAATAATAACAGAGAGCCTCATATATTCTAGGAGGCACCATGTTATGCGTCAGAGGCCAGTTGGCACCAAGGAAATAGGAGTGTACAGCCCCCAGGACTGCTTCTCGGGTGGTTTGAATTCCAAGAGTAGTTTTGACAGTGATGGACCACAAAACAGCTGCCACACCCTGACAGAGATCTAGCCATGCAGTGAGGCAAAATGCCATACAGACTTGATGGAGTGGTTTGGGGAGCTAAGGTCCCAGAACTCTGCTCAGTTCATTCTTGCTATCAACTCTCATTCGGCCAGCAGAGTGTTTGCCGTAGAAATGGAGCGTGTGTGCAACTCAGTTTGGGAGGCTGTGACCACACAAAGCATCCTCATGCTCTGAGTCACACACGGCTGGACTAGCACAGAGCAAGATGTCTTCACTGAGCTCTGTGTACAACAGTAATAGTGTCTGCCCAAGCCTTTTCAGCCTTCTGACACAGAGACATGATGGCATTGTCACCCTCAAAGTTCATTCTCAAGAACAACACAAAGGAGTTGTTTTGTTTTGTTTTAATCGACAAAGAAATATTCTAATGTTTTAAGTAGACTTATGATTTTACCCTGGGATGCGTCCTGGGATGGGCATGAGTTAGAGATGCCGAGTAGAACTTCCATGGGGCTTCCTTCTGCTGTTTCCATGGCAGCCAGAATATCAAGAGCAAAGAGGGCAAGGTTTCTGCTCTGAATACTGACCACAGCCTTTGGCAAACTTTTTACTAATCTAAAATGTATAACCTTCACCAAACTTTCAGGTAAATCTCTGGGGAGAGCAACACGTTATTTAAGTTCTATATGTCTTGAGGCCAAATTTTCTATTGGCAAAATATTAAGGGTAATTGTTATTCTAAAAATATTTTATTTTGAATATATACATATATATATATATATATATATATATATATATATATATATAATTTGTGGTGGTGGTACGTTATTGAGCTGTACCCTAAGGACCCTTAGGAAGGCTTGGTAAAGAGCAACTTCGAGTTTGCTTTGCCCCTCTGAGTGATTAGTGTCATAGTCGAAAATACACTCAGCTTGGTTAAGAGCAACCAGCAGACAATAACTTAACCATGTAGAGATTTGTTTGTCTCATATAAAGACAATATTCAGAAGCAGCCTGAGATCAGAAAGACACCTTCAGGGATCCACATCTCCCAGATCTCTCATGTGTGTGTGTGTGTGTGTGTGTGTGTGTGTGTGTGTGTGTGTGTGTGTATTCCATCCTTGGCTTGCCCTTCTTGGTTTCACGATGGCAGAAGCTATACTTGACACATAACTATTTCAGCAAAGGAAGAGAAGGTAGAGTCAGTCCTGGCCAGTTTCTGCTTACACATTCTGCTAGAATTAGGTAGTCTAAATGTCAGGGAAACCCTTGGGTTTAAAATACCTAAGGAAAAGAAGCAGTTAATTGACGAATGTAAGGTGTCTGCTTACAGTCTGCATCATGTAAATAGCCAACCTCTGCATATCCTGGGGAGTAGTATGTTAGAGACTAGAGGAACACAAACCACATGAGCAGAGTGCCAAGAGTGTGTGCAGAGCACCAAGAATGTGTGCAGGAGTGCCAAGAGTGTGTGCAGGAGCACCAAGAGTGTGTGCAGGAGCACCAAGATTGTGTGCAGGAGCACCAAGAGTGTGTGCAGGAGCACCAAGAGTGTGTGCAGAGCACCAAGAGTGTGTGCAGGAGCACCAAGAGTGTGTGCAGGAGCACCAAGAGTGTGTGCAGGAGCACCAAGAGTGTGTGCAGAGCACCAAGAGTGTGTGCAGGAGCACCAAGAGTGTGTGCAGGAGCACCAAGAGTGTGTGCAGAGCACCAAGAGTGTGTGCAGGAGCACCAAGCATGTGCGTGGAGCCTTTTGGCTCTTTTTTGCTAGAAGAGTGAGAGAAGGATTTACAGAGTAGACCATCACTTTTCAAGCTTTCAGAATGAGTTGGCATTTTTTTTAATGCTCGGTCTGGTCACTGGATCTATGGTTAGACCTGAAGTTCTGCACTTAGACCAAGCTTCAGGGAAATGCTACTGCTGCTACTCCAAGATGCTCACTATGAATACTCTGGGTATTACATTACAGCAAGGTCGATACTATGAGATAGAATCTCCCAAGTGGGGAAAAGAGTATAGGGCCACCGCAGGTACAAATGCACACACATGTGCCCACTTAATTGGTCCTTGGCAACACTAGCAGAATGTGCTTTTCTCTCATATGAACACACATTTATATAGATGGATAACTAGGTAGATAGCTAGGTGACTATACACTAAACAGCAAACAGATGGTATCCAGGACCAACTACCCTATGTAGTTGATAGAAGACTTGACATTAGTGTTGAGGTTGTTCCCAGAAACCATTAGCCCATGGTGGATACATTCTGTATGAAGCTCCTTGAGTGGTAAGGGTGGGCAAGGAGTCAAAACATGTAGATGGACCCTTCAAAGTTATGAGATCTAATTAAAAAGCATTGCTGGAGCTTTGGAATATAAGGAACACAAAGAAGCTCTGGCCAGAAGGATTTGACACCAGAAGACCTGGGAGGGGAGTCGGGGTTCCCAAGAGGCCCTGTTTATGCATGATTGTGAGGACACCAGCATGAACTGACAATACATACAATTAGCTGAAGTAGCATCTCCCTTTCTCCAACTCCTCCCCTTACTTATCAGGGACAATCACAGCCTGTCCTGTAGTCTGAGGTCCAACAACAAGGGACAAGAGAGAAGGGGCTTAGTATTGTAGATGAGGCATCAGAAGTAGATTGACTCAGCCAGGTCTACCCTTAACATATAGGATATGTTGGTTGGGTAGGCATTTTCCCAGTTCACCAATAAGGGTATGTCACAGTTTGTTGCAGGCCTTGAGTCTAAAGCTGAGTCTTTGGCAATACAAGGTAGCAGTGGGAAAATGTGGCAAGTAAAGTGAAGTTGGAGGTGCCAGCTAGAAAGAAAAAGAGGTAAAACTCTGAATCAAAGCAGTGGCACTATGAAGAGAGACAGGGACCAAGCTTCAGTGGCCAAATCCAAGATACACTCAATTAGGCAGTGTGATCTAAGGGGTGCAGGGGCATGGGGGAAGGAATATGAGGAGAAGGCCAAGCCCAAGGTACCAGTTTGGATTGGAGAGAAAGAAGGAAGGATTTTATGTTTATGTTTGACGACCTCCAGTTGCTCAAGGGCTTTTCCACATCATTTGCCTTATTCCTGGCTTGCCCCATGTGTTTGTGACACTTGTCAGAGTCCAGAGTTCCTGAGAGTGAACACTTGAGTTCTGGCTTGGCAGCATAATGGATGGCAGTGCCTCTGAGTGGGAAAACAGGGAGGGCCGAGTCTGCAGGAGAATTCTGATCCAGGAGAGATCTCTACCAACCAAGACGGCACCGGCTTTGCACTCATTGGTCAAGGACAAGCCTGGCTTTGACTCGCTGTTTCTGTGACCTTCATCCAGTTTTCTTGGCCTTCCAGGAGCTGTAAAGCTTAAGACAACACCCTGTGAATAACTCCCTAAAGCAGTGGCTTCATAGCACTGATCCTGACCCAGGATACATTCATCAGGGTCAACTCTTCCTCCCCAGACATCTTTATGAGCCCTTGTATCCCTGGACACTCAGCATCCAGATTCAGAAAATAACTGCTGGTAACTCACACTCCTAGTGCTCACTGTGCTGGCTTGTGAAATCAAAACTGAGCAGTGGGGACAGACAAGTATGGGTCTATCACGTTTCTCTCGGACCCACCATCCAATTCCCAGAATGCAAGAATTTTTAGAAACAGCCCAGTGTTTATTTTCATAGTTGCAGTAAAGACCTCTGGAAATACCACAGATAACCAGGCCAGCAATAACCACTTAATCTATTCCATTTGCACATGTGGATGGAAGTTGGGGAGAAAAACAAATGCAAATTACGAATCAGATCATCAGCTGGCAATTGAAGGAGAAAAGAAAGTCCTCTGAATGTCTTCCTATCCCATGCCGTTGTAGGTTCCCAAATCCTTTCAGTTTCGGTTTCTGCTGTCTGATGTCCCTCTCCATCAAGTGAGATTTTTTTAAAACATCTTTTTTACATATACATTTATATTATTACACATCTATACAATAAACTACCTACAGCAAGAAGAACCATGAAACAATCAGAAATTATATAAATGTTATAGTTTTAGTGTTTTGGCTATTTGTATTTGGCAGCCTTGGAGAAAACATCTTTCCTATTTTGGTGCATCTAAAATTCTGAATGTAAATCAATATCTACCATATCATATCTCGTCATTATCAACTTAAAACATCTATCTAGACCTAAAAGCATCTAAACCCCTAAACAACTAAGCTTAACTATCTGGTCTTCAACCCCATCAGAGACTTGAGAAGGAATAAAATTAATTACCTGAGTACACAGGGGGCGCAGGCTAGCAGCTTCCCAGATGAGAAGATGACAGAGACAGTTTGCTGCCTGAGCAGTCACGCAAAACTCTCTATAATGTTGGAGCATCATCTTCAGCCTTCTGGCCCAATATATCTGACAGACATATTTGTGAGGCTGGAGCTGCCGAGGACTTGCTTACCCTGTCTTGGCAGAGTTTGGCTGTTGGCTCTGCCTGCTTCCTATCTCCTCCTCAACTTAATGCCTTAATTGTCATCCATGAGGTTATTCTTAATTCACTGGTATAGAATTTTGTATATAAATGTAAAATAAGTTTAATTTTAGATACAGTTGTATAGAGTTCAAATGTAAGCTTATTCTTCACACATATTATATATGTTTCTACTCTAATATGAGATATTGTACCCATATAACTCAATTATAATACAAGATTTACTTCCAATACTTTGAAAGTGCTATTGCAGGCTATTTAGGATAATTTCTTTTCTTCAGATATTCAATTAAAGAAATTGGGCTCTATAGCTACACGTGAGGAATACAAAGGGTAAATAAGACACCTACCCCAATCAAATCATGGTTTCAAACTGGTCCTTAAACTCAAAAAGGTTCTTGTTACTCTTACCGACTTTTAGCCCAGGCTAACATAGGACTTGCTGAGTAGCCCAGGTTGTCCTGAAACTCATGACTGCCATGTGTGAGACACCATACCAGTCCTTTGAGAACAAGCTCTCACTCTATATCCCAGGCTAATCTGAAACATAATATGTAGCCCAGGCTAGCCTCAAGTCATATTGTGATTCTGTTTTGTTTTTTTATATTCATTTATGTATCATTGAAAAGTGTACACACATTCCACACATGGAACATGTGGAAGTTAGGGGACAATTAGCAGAATTTATTTTCTTCAAGCAACATATGGGTCCTTAAGTTTGAACTCAGGATATGGGGGTTGGCAGCAAAACCCTTTACCCACTGAGCCACGCTGCCAGCCCCAGTACAGGTCTCTTAGCCTGCCAAGTGCTGAGATTACACCTGTGAACCACTTTGTCTTGATTTTAAAAAACTTTTCCGTGGGTGACTAAGTGAATGAGTGCAAACTGCTCAGTATCTTTAAACCCTTTGTAAAGGGAGGTGACTAAACTACAGCTGGAAGCAGAAATGAATCAAATTATATAGCACTACTTTGATAATCACACATTTTTCCCTGCCTATCACAAATGTCCATTGATCTCATTGGGCCAAAGCGTTGTGATGAGGTCAGATGAGGTGGGCGTGGTGTTTTTCATCTAAGAGGCACTGCTTGTCGCCTCCAGCTGCTGACAAGTGGTCCCCCAAAGCATGGCTCAACCCACAGACTTCCATTTGGAATCAGGGGACAGATGTTGAGTTTATTTGAATATTCTCAAGTACTCCCCTCCCCCAACAACAACAACAAATATCCAGGTCTTCATTGCTACCTCCTTACTTAGTTCAAGGAAAGGCCATCCAACAAGTGTCATCATATCACCCACCATGCCTCTGCCTCATTCTCCACGCTATAAAGTTGTCTTTTGAAAGTACAATTTAATTGTAAGAAAGCAGTGCTTAAGAGTCTCAAAGGGTCTTAGGATAAGTGTAAACCCTTAACATGGTCTCAGACCTGTAGACGCCTACCTGTCCAGAATCCTCCCAGCTTATCCCATGCTTCTTGCCCACCGCACTCTGTGCTCACAGTGCTGTACCGCAACTTTGGAATGCTTACCAGGACTGTACTCTTAAACTTCTTGACCCTCATTTGATAATAGACACAAAGCAAGCATGAGCATGGACAACATCTATTTTGTCTCAGTTATGTCCCTAATTTCCTACTAAAAAACCTTGCACACATTGGACATTCAATTTATATTCATTCATGGACGAATATATGAATGCTTGACCAAAAATTTGCTCAGCTGCTAAATAAATGCTGGCTTTAATAGTCAGAGATAATATTTCCTGGATGAAAACACTGCCCACTTTGCTTAACTCTACAATAAATCCTACTTTAAGTTACATTAAGGCCTCAATGATCAGCCAACCGAGGTGGAAGGATTTTTATATCATTTTCCAGAAGAAATGGGGAGAGAAGAACCTAGCTGTGACGTACTGTTTCTGAAGTTCTGTCTGCATCTCCAGATGTTGAATGACTTTCATTCCCCCCAGAGAAGCACCCTGTGCATCATACCTGGAGAATGCATATATCTTACCTTTTTTCCAAATTTAGTCATTTTAGAAAGGATTGCTTTCTTCCCTTCCAGTCTGTGATAAATTTGTGTATGTATAGGCTCACCATTTGTAGCTCAAGGGTTCTGGACTTGGGGGTAACTAACTGGCTTTGAAACCCGAGACAGTAAGAACTATAGTAGAAATATACAGAAGTCCTAAATAAGAAGAAACTGATATAGTAGGGAGACTCCAGAAATTTATTTTGAGGCTTCTGATCTTTACCTCTTAAGTTGACATCACTTCTCCCACTCTTAGGATGCTAATTGAAAGAGAACGTAGTTTCTTTCATGCGTCATAGCACATCTTGATTCCAGTTAACATTTTTCTCAGATGAGGAAACACCTCAGCTTTCATAACTAACCCTTCCTATGTAGCTACTATTACACTGAATAATTTTCATCATCTGTGACCCTGTTGCCACCAGATCTGTTTATGTGATTTCCCAATGGTCCTGATGATACAAGTAACTTTGTCTCCAGGAACATAGACAAAACTGGTAGTTCAGCTCCTCCTCAGCCTTGGGATTCACTCATGCCCCAGCTCAGTATAATACGTGCAGGCATATTGTAGAGAGACCAATATTAATATGAGTTAAACTTCAATTCCAGGTAACATGGCTACAAGAAGCCATGTAGCATTGTTCTTGAGAAAATGCATTTTGAAACAGGAGCAGTGGCTTCAGAGTCTGGTTCCAGCTTTTAGCAGTGGGTTGACATCAAGAAAGACACATACTAGAGAGGCAGATGAGGTGGCTGCATAGGCTGTGTGTAATGCTGTGTAGCAAGTACTGATGAAGGGATTTGTCTAATATGCATAATCCTATGTTCAATATATAGCAGATGCCATGACTGACAGCTGTTGATAATAGATGAGAAATTAAAATTTTGTAAGAATAACACAGGAAATCAAATCTGGAAATGGGTGACGCTGCTTAAGAGGAATTGAGACAATGGTGCTACCCCTCATCCCAGCATGTAGGAGACTGAGGTAAGTGGACATGCGTTCAAGGATAGCCTGGGCTATGTGGAAAGACCCTGTCTCAAAGATTTAAAGAAGGTGAAGGAAGAGGAGAAATAGAATGAACTTGAGGAAGGGAAAAAAGAAAAAAGGTGACAAGGTATTTCTTCTACATTCTGAAAGGTACAGGGGCCCTGTAGAAAGACTGAGGAAGTGGCACTCCACAGAAAGCAAACAGACTTAAAGTCAAAGGCTGAGTAGAGACTTAGGCAGCTACAGTAAAATAAATGATTAATTTGCTTTGAGCCAGGGGCTTAACTACACATAACAGTAAAGGAATGTGAGCTAAACCTTGGAAATATTTCCTAGAATGGGCTTTGAAGTGATGACACAATTGTATTAAAGTATTTTAAGTGTAAAGCGCATGCACTTAAAACTTTGGTTTCACAGTATGGGGCTATAATTAAAGGTTCACCTTCTTCTCTTTAGACATGTGCAACCCCTAAGCATTTACTACCATGTTACACCTACTCCAGTTGTGGACAATCCTTTACACCCACACAAAGTACACATTTTCAGAGTCAAACTACAAATTCAAAGGCAGGATATGATCTCTCCTTGTATTCAGATGTTAAGTTGTTCACTGGGACTATAGAGAGGATGCCCAGAGTCTTCTAAAGTTGTTTTTTGTTTTTACTTCTATGTTAGGAAGCCTTTCTATCACTATAATGTGATAGCTTACAGTTTTGGAGAGGCAAGCAGAAGATCAAGTCAGATGGCAATAGCAGACATGATGTAGCAAAGAAACAAGAGAGAAAAAGTTAGGGCCCTACAGTCCACTTTTAGGGCCTGCTCCCAGTGTCCTGAGGACTTCTTCCTCAGCTCCATCTCCTAAAGGTTCCATCACTTCCCAACAGAGCCAACCTTGGGACCAAACCTTTAACATATGGACCTTTGAGAAGCAAGTGATACCAAACCTATGACGGTTTTCAAATGGCTGTTTAAATTGTCCAAACATAACTGTTTCCTCCAGTGTCTTTCTCTGTCTCCCTACTCCTCTTTCATGACTGAAACCTTTGTTTGTAAGACTCTGAACAATACAGTATTTTTCTTCTGCTTGCTTTAGCTTCACATACACTGTAAATCATCCAGTAAGTCCTACTCTATCACTGAGAGTCAGTGTTTGAGAACCTATTTTCTTTTTTTTAATTTTTTTATTAATTTATTCCTGTTACATCTCAATGGTTATCCCATCCCTTGTATCCTCCCATTCTTCCTTCCCTCCCATTTTCCCCTTATTCCCCTCCCCTATGACTGTTCCTAAGGGGGAACCTCCTCCCCCTGTATATGCTCATAGGGTATCAAGTCTCCATTTTCTTCTTTATTCTGCACTCCCACTATTCATCCAGCCCCTCCAAGGGTTTTTTTTTTTTTTCATACACAAGCTCACTTCTAAAAATACAGTCGGTTGAAGGTTCTGCCAAAATGCTTAGTGAGTGAGTCATTCAACTCGTCCCACACCAGAAGTGTGGGGGCCTTGGAGGTGAAGGAGCCAATGTGTCTGGAACCTGACTTCATTGAGACATTTTAAGCATGTGACTGTATGGGATACGAAGTGTGACCTTCAATGTAGACCTCATGTCACCGTTCAGGAATTGACATCTTTCCCCAGCTACCCAGGTTCAGGCAGCATTCTCATTCACAGCATAAGTGAATGTTTTTGTGGTTTGGGCACTGTTGTTTGACTCTTCATAGCTCTCTAATCTTTACTTCAGGAGGACCATGCTCACTTGCTTATCACTGTATCTTCTCTGTAGAAGGCAATGTCGTGAAGGGAGATGAGATTTTTCTCATATGTCCTCAGTATATTCATACATATTGAATAAGGTTGGTCCAGCAAGACCAAACTAGTAACTCATTTTCTAACCTACATTACTTTTAAGAATGAGATAATCATGATGGCTATTATTAATGAACCCAATCACATGGCTAGTATCCCTTCACTAAATAGCTAGTCTTTACCCTGAGCCATGGAATCCCCACAGCTGCCCTACCTACCTGTATCTTTTGCAAATAAGACTGATAAACCAAGATGTTAGGCAACTTCTCTAAAGTCTTGTTACCCAGAAAACCTAGGGCTTAAGCCAGGAACTGCTTCCCTGGAGTTTCCCAGCTTCTCACATCATTACTTGTTGCTACAACTATGATGTGCCATCTTCAAATGGTTATGTTTCCAAAACTCCCCTTTTATTGATTCTAGGTTGGTGATGAGGAAAGGAGCTGTGAATTGGAATGGCTTTTCCCATTTCTCATGGACCACAGAGAGTTGCTTCTTAGACCTAGGGTTGCACCTGACCCTACAGCCTCTTTTAAAACTCAAGAAACAATCCACCTTCCAAACGTTGTTTGCCTTTCCCAGCTAGATTTCTATTTAAATCCAAATCATAAGTATTGGTTGAACTCCCACCATTGAACCACGAAGCACCCCTGAGCCTGGGGAAGATCGCATTTCTCAATCCACCTGAGGTGGTAGCCAACTGTAAGAGCAGCAAGATTTCCATTTGGAAGCAAACCAAGGCAAAATCACTCACTGGACAGGATGCCTGCCTGTGTGGTGTGTGTCTTCTCTTCTGTGTCTAACTCTAAGCCTCTGCCTAGAATGATCTAAGAGTTCTGCCCTCCACTTCACCCACCTAGCCTGAGTCACAGACACCATGCATCCAGACAAAGCAACTTCTTCCCACCCAAGGCTCTATCTTATGGAGTCCACTGAATCCATGACCATGCTCTATGTGCCTTATACCTTTCAATATATACTATGCTTCTCTTCCTTTTTAAGATTTGCTAGTGTTAAAAGAAATCTTATTAATTAGGACGTTTGGTCTGTTGTGTCTAGAAGATTGAACTCTGGATGTAGGTTGATGCTTCATAACTAATTCTCCTTATTTATTGAGCCTAACGCTACATATGCCACAGACATCCTTTCATCATCTCTTCAGTTCCATCCCAGAGTGCTTCCTAGCTGCTTCTCCTGCCCCATGGTCACAGGTGATGGAAGCAATTCAGGATGAGTTGTCATATCCAGTGGCAAAGGGTGTGCAGAGAATCAAAAACAAGTTCTTCTGCAAACCTCCAACCCCCCAAAAAGGCTTCTAAGGGAGCCTTTGCCGTAAGCTCCCAGCGGACATCCTCTCAAGGTTCTGTGGCCAGAATTGTATCCTAGGCTCATAACCTAGGTGCCCACAGTGAGGAAGGATGTGACCACTGTGCTCAGCTGGAATGGGACACCTCAGGAGAAAGCAAATGCCTTATAAAAGGGGGAACAGGGAAGAGCGGGTGTTGGGGAGCGTGCATGGAAGCCTCTACAATACCCCAATCTCCCCTATTGCTAGCCCTTCCTAGCCATCATGACTTTGATCCCCTCGGCTTTCTAGGGCTGTGGATGGCATTCTGAGCTTGACCTTCATTTATTCACCACTACTAGCTTCAAGTAACTCAGATTGATTCAGTTAATCAAAATTTTAATGCAACAGTATTGCTTGACTTTTCAAGGACCAGATTCATTCTCTATAGACTAATTTGGCCTTAGGTACATAAAATAAGATGTTTAACATTTACAAGGCATAAGAAAAATATACGTTCTTACTAGAGACGAGACACCCTAATCTATGAGCACTCATGTCACTTTAGTTAGCATGTGGACAGCGGTGTGATAAAAGGAATTAAATAATGAACATGAACTCCCTTGTGCCAAGATGACATCACAGCCAGACATCTAAGACTATTCTCAGCTTAACCACATGTCTTTCTAGAACCAGCTCCTCTCCTCATCCCTACTTCTTCCACTTCCCTGTCTGACACGTTCTTACCTTTGGAGTCACCATCTAATACTTGGGAGCCTCAGTGGGTGCAAGTGTAGGACTTTGTGCATTTAGAGATAACTGTCACGGGGCTTAGCAAATTAAAATACTTGCTTGTTGTCAGTCTCCTCCCTTAAGACTGTAAGCAGAGGGTATGGAGCTTGCTCATATGCTACATTACTTATCATGTAAGCACAGGGACCAAAGTTCAGCGAGCAGAAACCATGTAGCAAGGCCACTATGAAGGTGTGTTTGTGAACCTAGCCCTTGGGAAATTGCGACAGTGAAGCCTTGGAGCTAGCTCCCTTGTCAACCTAGCCAAAGTGGTGAGTTCCAGGCCAATTAGAGAACTTGCATCAAAAAAAAAGTTGGGTATTGTTTTAAGTGAAAATCCCAAATATTCTATTTTACCAATAAAGAGTCAGGATGCTGGAGTGAAAACCTTCTAGCTCAGAGAGGCAAAGAAAACACCTAGCTGACCTTCCTACTTATGTGATGACCCAGTGGAAAAGGCCCAAAAGTCTCACTAGCTCAGCTGACAGCCCAGGAGAAAAGGCCAAAAACCCAAGGCCAAAGGCTTGCTAGCTCAAAGCTCAAAAAGCCAAAGGCTAAGGAGCTGAAGAGCTAAAGAACTAAAAGCTAAAAGCCCCTTCTACTTCTACAGGCTGTCTAAAATACCTACAGTTCAACTCAAAGTCCCTCCTATTCTTTAATCCCTGTCAGCTGGTTTCTTGCTCTGCCTCTTGACCTAGGTTAACTTTATTAAATCCTGTGTACAGAAAGCTCTTGGATTAAAGGTACAGGTTAGGGCTCAACTGCATCAAACAAGACAGGTTTTATAGTTCACAATCTCAGAGATTACAATGAGTTCAACTATCCTGCCACAGTTGGGTGACTCCAGAGAAACAACAGCCAAGGCTATCCTGTGGGCACCACATGAGTGTACACAAATGTGCAGCCACATATATGTAAAAACGACCCCAAGTAATTTCATGAAAACAGGCCTCTCATCATTTGGCTCATCATCTTACCCCCAGAGCCATGTAACAAACAATAGCTAGGGGATTTATTTTAATCAGTGAGTGACTGAAGAGACACTGTTCTGTTATACCACGTCCTCTTTTATCAGCTATCCAGTTACATAGCTTCTCCTTGTGATTCTGTGACCCACTGGGACTCAGGAGGGTTGATTATAGTTGGCTATTTCCTTGGCATGACTCAAGGTACCATATCATTTCCCTACTCTGTTCTTGCCTGTCTGCTGTGTTCTGCTTAGGCTGAGGCAGGGGAATCAAAAGCATCCCCATCGGATCTCTTACGATCCGGTTTCCTAAAGTATGGCTTACACACTGGAGTCTAATCCCACTTGTTTTCTAGTTGCAGATGGAACAAATTTTTTAAATAAATAAATCATAATTAATTTCTCAAGATACTTTGTATTATTTGTGGCTAAACTGTCTCTATCATCTTCTCATTTGGGAAGCTGCTAACCTGCTCTCCCTATATACTGAGGTAATCAATTTTATTCCTTCTCCAGTCTCTGATGGGGTAGAAGACTAAACCATTTAGTTTTACAATTCAGCTTAGTTGCTTAGGGGTTAAGGTGTTTTTAGTTCTAGATAGATGTTTTAAGTTGATAATGACAAGATATGATAGATATTGATTTACATTCAGAATTTTAGACACACCAAGATAGGAAAGATGTTTTCTTCAAGGTTGTCAAATACAAATAGCCAAAACAGTAAGAACATAACATTTATATAATTCCTGACAGCTTCATGGTTCTTTTTGCCATAGGTAGTCATATATATATATGTATATGTATATATGTATGTATATGTACAAAATAAATTTTTTAAAAGCCATGCTAGGGGAAAAAAAAAAGAAAAGAATTACTCAAACAGCAGAATGAATTCAAGGGTCTTTCAATAGGCAGATGGATACCTCACTGAGGAACTTTCATACACTATAATGTTAACCAATTAAAGCTTAGTAAAAAGGGACAAACCATGAATACATGCTACAACATGGCAGGCTTCAAAATTGTGCTGGCTCAAAAAAAGAAAGACAAACTAGCAGATATCAACAGCAAGAAAATCAACGGTTGCTTAAGATGGGAGTAAAGTGTGGATTGTAGAACGAAAGCGGCCATATGGGTTGAAGACGAATCTAGTGGTGGGGTGAGTGCCTAGTGTACCCAAGGCTCTAGGTTTGTCAAATGAAGATGAGAGAGAGTAAAATAAAGGACTTGATAACATTTAAAGAATAACAGAACCTTTATTTTACTCTCTTTGTTTTGGTGATGATTTCCTGGACATAAATACCTGCCAAAGTTGATAGATTCTAAGTATTTAAAGATTATTGTATGTTACTGTTTCTCCATGAGGCCGTCCAGGTAGAGTCTTGGCAATCGTCGGCATAATGTCTTCAGTAAATTCTGATTATAATGAGAAACTACTAACAGGTTCTAAACAAAAGGAAGACTTGAATGTGGGTAAACATTTCGTAAACAGAAGAATTTAAAGCTTTTTTTAAAAGCTTTTTTGAAAATTCTGATGCAGTCTTCAAATTCAAAAATCTCTCTTAGAAATGCAGGAAGCCACATTCATTTCCTACTGGCCTACACTGTTCTTACTCGGGCTTATTCAGGATAGGGCAAAGTGGGATTAGAGATCATGCTGAGTTTACTGCAAGCTGTGTAAGCAATGAGAAAATGTTGACCTGGACAACCCTCTGCCTACAGTAGACTGAAGAAGGACCGGTCACCACATGGGCAAAACATATCAACTAAGAATTTCCACAGAAAGCTCAAATAGCATTTATTCTGACAGTTCTTTGAAAAGAACTGAAGTGCCCAGGAGACCTGGGAAAGCAACTACATCTTCCGTTCATTCTGGAAGAGTGTAAGAAAATATCACAAAATATCAGACTGAGGAATTTGATTGTAACAACGAATGAAGACCACAAGAGAAGACTGACTAGGAGATGTGACCCCATGACATGTGTTCTAGGCTTGGCAGCATCACTAGAGAAAGCATGGCCTACAGGAGAGCATCCCTGACCGTCTTCTTAGGAGATGAAGTATGGGAAGGAATAATTTAGTACATAACCAAAAACCTGAGCTTTAGATATCTTAAAACCAACAGCTTACTTTGGCTTGATTTTAACAGTGATTGGCCAAGGACTAAAGAGGGAACCGTTCTCCATCACCCATGACTTGTTTCAAAAGCACTTGCAAGCCCGTGATGGCGACTTCTGAGCCATCTTAAATGCATTCGTGTTGCCATTGGTAGAGCCTTTTCCCAACACCTTACAGCTAGGCTGTGGTGCTCACTGAGGTTGAAACTGTGTGTATTATTTATCACTGGCTTTGTTGTACCCTGGTATAATCGTTCCAACTAAAGCAGGGCTGTCCATGCTGGGCCATGCCTCCCTCCCTTCTTTGGCAGGAAGTCCCTGCTATTGATTGAACTAGCAGAGTCTTGATGGCTCCTTTGACACAGGCTTGCAAGTTGCACTTTGTTCTCTGTTTCTTTTGAAGAGGGAGACTTGAAGCTTTTTATTATTATTAATAGCTACATTCAACTAATGTTTATTTAGGAAGCACTGGGACCACGTGTTGGGTCAGAGGTCCTTCAGTCACAGTAGGCTTTTTTTCTGGGTTGAGGAGCCTGCGTTCCCAGCAGCTAGAATTATGTTTGTGCTCACCAGCTGACTCCGTACTGAACTAGGGGGACTGCCCTGCCACCCGCGGTTTAATTATTAAAGGTAATAAAGTTACTCTTAATTCTTTTCTGACACTAAAATAAACAAAACTCTAGTTGAAAAGTAGATTTGTTATTTTGAGGACCTACTTCAAGCTGATGGAGTAAAAATTAAAACGCCGTTGATCTCAAAGACCCTAGGCCCAGAGGTTGCATTCCATATTGATGTTGCCTCTCCGAGATTGTGAGTTTTTAAAGATGGTGGAGGTGTCAGGGTTTCTTGTTCAATGCACAAGCTGGAATAAAGACTGTGGGGGTGAAGGGCTGCCCCGGCTGGTAACCTCAAGTTCCTCCCAGATCTTCTTACTTTCTCACTGAGGTACTCAGAAAAAGAAAAGCTGATAAAGTACATTTTTTTCCTGGCTTCTATATAAACATAGTCACAAAGGAGGAAAGCAACCTGAAGAGCTGTGGACATCTTTTATCTCTGAATTCTTGAGTAAACAGAAGTGCAATGATCCTGTGTAGTGGTACACTCCAGTAATCCACAGCTTAGGGGCTGAAGCAGGAGGATCCTGAATTTGAAGCCAATTGAACTCTGTGGTAAGAGAAAACACATTTATACCGTGAAAACTCTAAGGGTATCTTGAGTCAAATTGTGTCTCTTTACTTTCCCATCATAGCATGGCTGAAACCACCAATCAGAAATATCAGCTATGTTAGTGCTACACTTCACGCCCTGTGCCAAGGTAAACTCGACCTGAGTCCAAGATTTAAATATAAAAATAAAACCATTAAAATAGCAGAGGGGAGAAGACAGGATATGAAGCCAGAAATAATAAAGTAAAACAATAATAAGTTAGGCTACATGTACAAATTAAAATACATTTTGGGTCTAGAAGCATAAGTGGCACTGTTTACAGTACAGGCATATATGTGCCCACACACATACACGCAGTCTTTTTATACTCTAGACATCAAATGCTATGTTTTTCAAACATATAGTACAAAATTATGAATAAGTTTCTTAATATTTAACTAGTTCTTACTAATGAATAAGAAATATATTCAAAATTAAATAAGGGAGGGTGATAGAAGGACTCAGAGGGGACAAGGACACCACAAGAAGACCAACAGAGTCAACTAACCTAGACCCATGGGAGCATCAGAGATGAAGGCACCAACTAAAGAGCATGCATGGGTTAGACCTAGCCCCCCTACACACATGTGACTGATGGGCAGTTTGATCTTCATGTGGGTCCCCTAGTAGGTTGAGCAGGTGCTGTCTATGTCATGGACTCTGCTGCCTGCGTCCGATCACTTCACCTTAACTGGGCTGCCTTGCCTGGCCTCAGTGGATGAGGAGGAGCTCAATCCTGATGTGATTTGATGTGCTGGGGTGGGTTGGGGGGGCTCCCTTTTCTGAGGAAAAGGGGAAGGGAGACTAGGGGGAAGAAAGTCGGAGGAAGGGGCTGGGAGGAGATGAGGGAGGGGGCTACAATTGGGATGTAAGTTAATATATAAATTCAAAAAATAAAGTAAAAAAAATACACCCTCAAAAAGCTTCTCATCTGCATGGACAGAGGATATCTAATTCTATATAGAATATCAAAATCTTGCGATTTAACTCAATATCGGTGAGGAACTGCCTGTTACATTTTTAAATATTTTCATGTGCACATCTATGTGTTTGTGTGACTACATGCCACATGCCTGCAGGCGCCATGTGAAACATCAGATACCCTGGACCGGTTGATACAGGCAGTTGTGAGCCATCTGACACAGGTGTCCAGAATCTAACTCAGGTTGCGGGGAAGAGCAGGAAGTAGTCTTAACAACTGAGCCATCACTCCAGCCTCAAGGACTGCTTTTGAAAAGTAAGTTACATTTGCAGCATGGATTGCCACCCAGCTGAAGAAATATGAACCGCAAGATGATTGCCAGGACATAGGAGTATGTTGGTTACATGTGAAGGCTCAGTCAGACCATGCTGGTGTTGTCTGAAAAGCTCCCTAATGGCCTGTATAGTGTCTGAGGAAAGCTCCCTGGTGGTCCTGTATACTGTCTGATGTAAAACTCACTGCTAGCCTGTATACTGTCTAACACAGAGCTCCTGGTCACCCTGTGTACTATCTGACATAAAGCTTCCTGTTCCTCTCATGTGATCTCACGTAGTAATAAAACCTCCAAAGATCCTTGGGATCTGATATCTATTACATTTTGAGGCCATATCCTCTCGTTGCCCACTCACTCAATCTATTCAACTCCTTCCTGCATTTCTTCAGAGAAAAGTGCCTTGACTTAGGTTCTGTGCACTGAATCTAAAGCATTCTTCCTTCTTCTTCTATTTTTTTTTAAGATTTATTAATTTATTTATTGTGTATACAGTGTTCTGACTGCATGTACACCTGCAGACAAGAAGAAAGCATCAGATCACATTATAGATGGTTGTGAGCTGGGAATTGAACTCAGGACCTCTGGAGAATCAGTCAGTGCCCTTAACCTCTGAGCCATCTCTCCAGCCCGAGCATTCTCTCTTCTTGTGCATGCCTTTCAGTCTTAAACATTGGCTCCACTGCCTTCTGTTTGGGAAGTGCCTGTCTAATTTAAAACTCTCAAACTCTCCAGGCCCCTTCCCTCATTTCCAGTGCATCCCTGGCTTATTCATTCTTTTCTCTCTTGCCCGTCTTTCCCATGACCACAGAGATCCTTGTCTACACTGTTCCACAGTGCCTAGCATCTGGGAGATTCTCAGCAGACAGCTTTGAGTGAACACAAAAATACATGTGTCTTTACCTGTGTGCAAATGAACAAAGCTGTGCATACAGAACTTCTAGATAGATGTGCAAATTTCTGGGAAAATAATCAGAAGGAAGGATTTTAATTTGTTTGATTTTCTTTTTGATGTTTGTATTTCTTATCATAAATTTGAATAACCTTCATAATTAGTGTGGTTAAAGGTACATAATGTCTTGGATCCCCTTGGGGAAATGGCTCTGGCAGAAATCTAAAAACGCCTTTGGTTTGAAAGATAGCCATGGAACTCCCTCCCTGGGGTGTGTTAGGCCTTAGGATCCCAGACCAAACACTAAGAGATTCTCTATGGGGTAACTCAGAATTGTGTAAATCTATGTGTTAAAGAAACAAAAGAAAAAGGAATAGGAAGTTTACCACGTGGATTAAGACCAGAGCCAGAGCGTACAAAGGCAGGCGAAAGAGGGGCCCTGCCTTTCCACCTGTTATCTGGATGATTACTCCTGCTGTGCCTCAGTTTCCTTGTCTGTAACAATTGACAGCAGTGCTTTTCTGCTGTGGCTGCTGAGTAGCTCAATTCTTAAGGACAGCAACAGTGACATGTGGCACGCTACAACACACTCAGCATGGATTAGCATTTATTCATATTGAGGCTCAGAGGGAAATGAAGTGAAAAATCACAGTGTGGGGCTAGAGAGATGTCTCAGAGGTCCAGAGCACAGACTGTTCTTGAAGAGGACAGTTCTCAGCACCTATGTGGTGGCTTACAGCCATCTGTAACTCCAGTTCAGATGATTAGAAGCCCTTTTCTGGCCTATGAGAGATTCATATACACACAGGTGTTCTCTATACATACATGCAGGCAAACACTCATGCACATAAGATAAAAATACATATTTTTTAAAAATTAAAATACATATTAATGTGACCTCACATGCAGTAGCCTAATGGAATCTCTTGTCCTTTCCATTTGTACATGTTAATTTGTTCTCAATTTTGACTCGGGTACAATCTTTGTTTTCAACACTCAGATATAACAACAGACCCCAAAGTGCAAAAGAAAAAAAAAATTAAATGATGAAATGTGTCTCCTTGTGGCAGCAATCGCTCACAGCAGGTGCCTCTAAGGAGAGAGGCAAGAAAGCAGAATCCACACAGTACGGTGACTAGTCACATAGCACAGGTGACTCAGGCTGTGTTCTGTGGATGCTCCTGTTTGTTCACTAAAGACAGACAATAATCCACACTTCAAAGCGAAAACTTACTCTGAATGTGGGTGGATGTGTTGACTTCAGAGCACACACTTCATCTGCCTTCTCAGAGTAATTTCTGCCATAGTCTCTCCGTAAAGGAGCCTCTTGCTCAGCCCTGGGCCTCAAAGCTCGTTGGAATGCATTCCCAGAAGGTCTGCCTTGTTTTTCTCCTGTTCAGTGTATTTCCTCTCCTTGCCAACCACCCCCCACACACACCCTGCTGCTGACACATCTTCCATTCATCCCTCCACCCACCTCCCAGTTAAAAAAATAAATCAGCGACGACTTCGTTCAGAGTAAAATAGAGACTGTGCTCAGACCAGTGCGGGCAAGCTCTTTGCTGGACATCTACTTTGTCTCTAAGCCCTAGCTGTCCTCTGGGTGCTGCTAGTCAGAAGTATCTGTGTTATCTTAGAGGGAAGTGTTCAGTCCTGTTTGGCCCTCTGTATTCTATCCATCATGGATTTTCTTTTTCCTTTTTTCATAAGCTTTGGCTTCTTCCCCTATATCTTTCATTTAGTGATACAGTCTGTGTTGTGACATCTGACACATGGAATAATTCAGGCCAATAACATCATCTTCTTTCTTTTTCTCCCCGCCCCATGTTCATACTGAGCCACAGGTGTACCCTCTCCCCAAAACCAAGAGACTTGATTTTTTTTCCTGTGAAGCCTGGCTCCCGCTGCCCCACTGATAACCAACCAGCACCCATGCAACACCTACACCTGGGGCGACGATAGTGTGGGGGCCAAAGGAGTCACAGAGGTGCACCATCTGCACCCAGCTTGAGAAGGTCACTTGTCCCTAATCAAAGCTTTGTTTCTTAATCAAACTTTCAGCACCCCTGAAACCTCTAGTTCAAATGTTCCTGATGCTTGGATTTTAGATTGGAAGGGGAGGGGGATTGAGAGGTGATATCCCCCGCTAATGAGCACTTTATTTGAGCCAGATACTCAAAGCCAGGTCTCTTAAGCCTATTCCACTCATAACCCCTTTTACCCAAGAAAGTTTTTTAATACCTTAGATGTATTGTATTTAAATTTCTGTGCAAATAAAATATGTACTAATAATAAATCATAAAGAAATATATTTTAAACATATATTTGATATACATATAATTTTTTCCATTTATGAAACATGAAAGCAAATGTGTACACTGATAAGACAGATGCATGCTTGTTTTACATAAAGAATTCAGTCTTAGAGGAGAGAGCTTAAGAGCCCTTGTTGCTCTTGCAGAGGACCCGGATTCAGTTCCCAGCACCTACATGGCAGCTCACAACCATCTGAACATCTTGTATGTACATGGTATACATACATGTATATAGAAAACACACACACACACAAAATAAATAAAATGTTAAAAGAAAAAGAACTGATTCTTGCCAAATGATTGAGACTACAGGTGATAGACTGTCTTTAGTGTGTTTCAAAGTCCACGGATACATTGACTTAATAATTGTCAAGGATGAAACATTTCTTTGCATAAATACGTAGCATGAAAATGGAAGGTATATTTTTCAGGGCATTTTTTAAATTGTCAGGAATTCTGTACAAATCCGAAGTCAAAATTCATATAGTGGTGTGTGTGTGTGTGTGTGTGTGTGTGTGTGTGTGTGTGTGTGTGTGTGTGCACGTGCGCGCGTGTGAAAATCAAGTCAGTAACTCAAACTGCAATTTTAAAAGAGCAAACATTTTAACACAGTACAGTGCAAAGATAGGCTAACTGGATACTTACAAGCTGAAGAATGGTAGAGATATATTAAAAGGTTTTAGTTTTCATAATTAAACTTCTATTTATGTAAGAATGGAAACTTTGTGTGTACAGTTAAAAAATACAGTTCACAACATACAACAGTTTTGAATCTGAATTAAGATGCTTCAGAAAAGGTTTTGTTTTGTTTTGTTTTGTTTTGTTTTGCTTTGCTTTGTTTTGCATACTGGGGGTGTGATGGCAAAGCTCAGGTGGTGTACGTTCAAAACCAAGGGTGCAGTCAAGCCAAAGGCATGGGATCTGATGCTGCCAGAACATACTGGGCTCACTACCCATTTGCCTTTGAATTCAATTTTGATCACTAAATATTCTCAAACCTTTTACTGATGCTAAAGTTTTGGGACCTCCACACTCAGCTATGTGACCCATAGTTCTGGAAGGTCCAGAAGCACTTCCATAGGTTGACTTGGTCTTCATGGTGGCCTTGCAAGGTAAAAGTGTCATCATTAACTTGTCTTACAGATGAGACAGAGGGCTCAGGGGCATTGAGACCCCTGCCCATATGTAATGCTGATTACTATTATGAAGAGAATTGTTTAATTATCTGGCAGTTCTAGAAATGTAAAGGCAAGGCAAGCACGGGCTCAGCTCTGTTGAGAACATCACTGTGATGAGATCTTAACAGTGGGAGCATGTCTGAAATAAAAGATTTGCTTCTTAAAACAGGAATCAGGGATTAGAGCTGCTCTTGTAATAACCTGCTCTCAAGAGAACATGAGAATCTTATGAGGCACTTCCCTCATTCCTGTTAAGGGCACCGCCCTCAGCGACCCACAGTCGCCACCACAGCCCCATCTAAAGGTCTGCAACACCTCTTAACATTGTAACACTTCTGATTTATAAACCGTGAGTAGACAAAACATAACAAGGATGCTTCAGGGGATATCTCTGTAAGTGTTGCGTGGGAGGATGGTGGATTGATGAGAGCCATGGCTGCCAGGGAAGGTAAGAGCAGCACCACACAGCAGTCTTTGCTCCCCCATTTGGAGATTCTGCATCGTCCATGCATTAGATTATGTGGACAGACAGTGTTTAGTTTCTTTTAATATCCTATGAAACCAACGATGTTTCTGCCCTAAACTCTTCTAGACCGTGATTCCAGCTACGCTGCCCGAGATCTATTTCTATAAGACCTCATACTACGAGACTTTGGAAATCCCACTGTACTTACAATTGTGTTAGAAAATGGCAGAGGTTAGGACAGAGATTTGAGGCGCTCCTTGCTCAGATGGGTAAGAGGTGAATGGGAGTAAAGCAATGACTCTGAGAGAAGCATCTCAGCCGAAGAAGTAGGAGAGGAATGGAAGGGAGCAAAAACTGGTCAAAGTGAAAAAGAGATGAGTGGCAGCCAAGGCTAGTGCCCACCCAATCAGAATGCTGCAGAGTGGAGGGCCAAAAAAACCCAGCCCCCAGGGCACACCTGGAAAAGGTGATAGAAACACTCTATAGACAATTCTACATTAACAACCAGATGAAATCAAATCCATTACCTTTTGCTACCATGGTGTGTGTGTGTGTGTGTGTGTGTGTGTGTGTGTGTGTGTGTGTGTGTGTGTCAGGGAGAGGAAGAAGGAGAGGAAGAGAGAATTGTGAATAATATAAGTAGTAAAAAAAAACACACTTTCCTCAGGGTGGAAAAATCCCCTAGTGCTCTAAATTCACTCCAGGGTTGACAGAATGCTGTTTTATTATATGATACATAATATAAATGATTCATAATAGAGTGATTATATTTCCTACACTTTAGCAACTATTACATGAATGATAATTTGAATAATGCTCAGTGATGTCATTGCTGGGGTTTTGTTCTGTTTTGTATTATTTCGGTGTGAATTTACAGCAACTTGGAGTTGTTTGAGTTCACTTTCGGTTCTGGGAGTTCCCAAACATGTGCTGCCACACAGAAGAATGTGACATTTAAAACGACAGCACAGAGACTGTAGGGATGAAAAATTACAGTGGCCACTCTGTAAATACACTTTTATCTCCATTTAAAATGTTAAAAATTAACAAAACTAGAAAACCATGAGGGGCTGTAGAACCAATTACGAGCACACAGACATAAGTGCCTTTGGAATTTGTACAGAAGGGAAAGTCTTAGGCTTTCTCCAAAACCTAGTAATACTCAAGGCTTTCTGTGTCTGTTGTTTTGTGTGAACATTTTTTATTGTTCATGTTGTTTGTTTGTTTGTTTTGTTTTGTTTGGCTTGGTTAGGTTTGGTTTTTTTCCAGACAGAGTTTCTCTGTGAAGCCCTGGCTGTCCTAGACTCTCTCTGTAGACCAAGCTGGCCTCAAACTCACAGAGATCTGCCTCCCAAGTGCTGTGCTCACAGGTGTGCACCATAATGCCCGGCTTTTAAAAAAAATTTTTTTAATTACTTTTTATTATTTTTTTACATATACATTCATTTACACATATAGACAATAAACTATCTACAGCAAGAAGGACCAAAAAAAAAAAAACCAATCAGGAATTATATAAATGTTACATTCATAGTGATTTGGCTATTTGTATTTGGCAACCTTGAAAAAAAATCTTTCCTATCTTAGCGCATCTAAAATTCTGAATGTAAAACAATATCTATCATATCTCATCTCTATCAATTTAAAACATCTATCTAGACCTAAAAACATCTTAACCCCTAAACAACTAAGCTTAATTGTAAAACTAAGCTATCTGATCTTCAACCCCATTAGAGACTTGAGAAGGAATAAAATTATCTGATTAGACAAGAAGTGCAGGTTAGCAGCTTTCAAAATGAGAAAATGACAGAGACAGTTTGCTGCCTGAACAGTCACCCAAAGCTCTCTATAATACTCTCTGATGTTGGAGCATCATCTTCAGCCTTCTGGCCCAATATATCTGACAGACATATTTGTGAGGCAGGAATTACCTCAACTTAATGCCTTAATTGTTACTCAGAAGGTTATTTTTAATTCACTGGTATAGAATTTTGTATATAGATGCAAAATAAATTTAATTTTGATACATTGGTATAGAATTCAATTTTTTTAAAACTTAAACCTGTTATTTTTAACATGGGCTGAAAGGTCTAGCTATACATCTACTGAACACAAATATGTGGGAAGAATAATTTCGGTGAAGTTGGTAACTGCTCTAAGCCTGGGAAACAGAAACAGATCCTATCAGCCATGTGTGTAGGAGACCATCCACTAAGGTACAAACTTCTAGTCCAAAAATATTACAATTAAATTGCATGAATCCATTTCCCTTCCTCGTCATTGTAATGCTATCTTTTATATACTCAGCAACAGAAAAAAAATCTGTTTTTTGCACTCCCTTTCTGGCATTTATTCATTTCATCAACTCATCGAGGGCAGTGGTGGAAAATGCTGACCTGGCCATCTGCCGTGACTTGAATATTCTTGCTACTTGTCAGGCTGAGGCAGGAAGTTCACAAGTTCAAAGCCTTCCTGTCCTGGGAGTGTTGGCTGTGGTTATGTGTTCCACAGTCGCCCCCTGGAAACACAGTGACCCCTAAGGGAGATCTCGGTACACAGATGTAGTGACATTCAAGGCCATGGATGAGATGACAGGTGACCATAGAGAGATACAAGTGTGTGGATGAGATGACAGGTGGCCATAGCGGAGGCTCCAGCTTGCTGGTCTTCCAAGAGCACAGACTGGGTGAGAACTTCATGGTTTCTATTGGGGAATTGGAAACTGAATGTGGGAGTTTGGGCACATCCCAGGTATATGCTTGGGGAGAGGATGAAAAAATAGATATGGCAGGTCTATCCTGGCAAAAGGATGAAGGACAGTCAAAGCCCAGTCATGATGGGAATCCTCTCTTCTACTTATTAGTTGAGAACCTTGGACCGGTTGGTTATGTACTGGGTCTGGGCCAACTATGTAAAGCAGAAACCAAGGGTATCAGCACCTGCCTTGTTAGACTCTCAAGAGCGCTTCATGGGGATGGTATTCAAATAGTGTCAAACCCCAACGGTCTGCTGAGATAACACCTGGAAGGAAAGCCTGGAGTTGTCTCCATGCCAAACTAAACAGGAAGGGAAGGAATGTGCAGCAAGGATTCAGGCTCCAGGGGACCAAGCCACACTTCCTGGAAGTTTGACCCAAATGGAAAGTGGGGGACAGACCTCACTACTAGACTGGAGGGGTTGCCTGCACTTCACCACCATTACCAATTTCATCACCTATTTTCTAGAAGGTACTTAACACTGCAGATACTGTCTTGTTCATTCATCTATTATTAGGCCCCTGTCCCTGCCACCATCCCACATCAGACTTCTTCTCCCTCAAATATAAATCCCTTGAGAACAAACATCTTGGCTGTATTATCCACCCCACCCTACATCTAAAAAGCCTAGGCCCCTGCTTAATAGCCATTTGTTAAGTTAATTACTGAATTAAAACCTTGTTTTCTTGATCCCACTGAAGAGGTATTTGAGCTCACTGGTCAGTAGGGGGACAGAATTCAATAGCGCGAAAAGCTGACAACACTGGAAAGCGAGGTGTAACAGGAGTCTGGATGGAAAGCACAGGTGGAGGGATGATGGTCCTAGCTATCGGATTCCCACTAGAGCTTGACTAACTTCCCGCTAGCTCTCATTCCCAGACAGCTGGCTCCGATATCCATGTGATTAAGTGCGTGTTATAATTAATCACCTTTATAAAATAGCTCAGAGAAGATTACATGTAGGGAGCAGCTATCTGACCTTCCTATGGTCCTTACAGCCTTCTTTATCATGTTTGCTCCTCCCTGAAGTAAAAAGACCTTCTCTCAACCCTCAAAGATTCAGGAAAGCTGTACATAAAGGCGGGGGTGGGGGGGGGGCTGATGATGATGATCTAAATCTAGTGAGCAGGTGGGGACTACTGCTCCAGATAGCATTTAGTAGAAAATAGAGTCTCCATTGGTGGGTAAGAAGTTATCAGCCTAGCAGAGGGAAGGTACTTTGAAGTTCAGCAATGCACTTACATGAAGGCTACATAGTTTGTTTGTTTTTTGTTTGGTTTGGTTTGGTTTGAATTTTTTTGAGACAGGGATTCTCTGTGTAGCTTTGGCTGTCTGGACTAACTTTGTGGACTAGGCTAGCCTGAAACTCACAGCGATCTGCTTGCCTCTGCCTCCCGAGGGCTGGGATTAAAGGCATGCGCCGCCACAGTTGTCATCTTTCTGGAGACACCTTACCATATTGAGTCATCTTTGGAAGAAAGTCTCATAGAAACATATGGCCCCTGTGACAACAGACACACTGATGGATGAAAAAGGCATCCAATGTTTCCCAACCCCATCGGGAACATTATTGAATGAAACCCAGGCAACAGGCAACAGGACCTAGCCTTGGTTTCTTTTTTTTTTTGTAATATATTAAACTAGAGTGACCAACTATGTGAAACACAGTAAGAATTTTTTTTCTTCTTTTCTTGATTTACCAATACTTATTTTTGTTAGATCAGTTTTTTAGCTTATTGTCATATGTCCCCAGTTCTACTTACTAAGCTCACTTGTCACCAGAGAGCAGGAATCCGGGGTTGAGGAAAGATGAGAGTTAGGGGCAGCCAGAATCACGGGGGGTCTCATTCCCAGGATTTACAATCATTCATTCAGCCATCTTTTACTGTGCCTCCACCTAAGATTAGCCACTTTATAGATACCAGAGACAGAGAGATAAAGGTTCTGGCCTCCCAGAGCTAAATCCTAGAGGACAGATAAACAACATATACAAGCCCAAATCAGAAACAGTTGGTGACTAGAGAGATGGTTCATATGGTAACACAACTGCTGTACAAGCAGGAGAGCTGCATCTGGGTCTCCAATACCCACATAAAAAGCCAAGCACGGCAGTGTGTGCCTGCAGTCTCAGCATTAGGTGTGGGATGGGGGAAGGGAGGAATGACAAGAAATCACCAGGGCTTACTGAATAGCTAGTGTTGCCAGTCAGTAACCTCCAGGTTCAGTGAGAAACTCTGCCTAAAAACAAACAAACAGAAACAAAAACAAAAAACCCAACAGACTGAGGAATACACCTGACATCAAACTCACCTCCATATGCACACACATACATGCACACTTGCACACACATGTGCACACATGAGCATACATAGGTACACACACGAAAAAGGGAAGAACAAAACTGGACAGGCAGAGGCTAAATGATTTGCAAGGAGCCATGACCCTTGACATACTGTAGTCAGCAAAGGCCTCTTGGCAAAGGTGGTGCTTGTGTTAAATTTTAGAATGCATGTAACTTCCCTCATTGCTCTAACAAAATACCCAAAAGAAGCAACTTAAGGAAAAAGGGTTTGCTTTGACTTTCAGCTTCAGAATGTGTCCGTCATAGTAGTGAAAGGGTATTGGCAAGAGCGGATTTCACCATGGCAACAAGAGAAGCAGGCAGCAGCTCATGTTGCATCCACACACAGTCAGGAAGCAGAGAGAGATGAGTTCTGGGGCTCAGATGGCTTCTTCCTCTCTTCCTATTTATTCAGCCTGTGACTCCTGCCCATGGGATGGTGCTGTTCGTACTCAGGGTGGATCTTCTCTGAGTGAGCATGTGGTCGGGCACAGAGCACCCAACTCCAGATTAGGGCCTTTGAGTGCTGCCATGGCCCAAATGTGTGTTGAAACCTAACCCAACCCGGTGTGCAATATGAAGGGGTGGGGATTTTAGGAGATGACAGGGTCCCAAGAGCAGAGCCCTAGTGAACAGGTTTATTGCTTTTTTGAAAATGAGCCTACAGAAGCCTATTCGTCCCTTTCTGCTGTGTTGAGAAACAGCCAAAAGCTCCACCACTGAAGCATAAATTAAGCCCTCAGCAGACAGGGAGCCTCTCAGAACTGCGTCTCTCAAGTAAGAGTTATCCAGCCTGCAGTGTCCCATTTTAGTAGCCCAAGTGGATTAAGATAGATGCTAAATGTGATGACCAGCCAAAGGAAGCCCTACCCTGTCCCACGACCCGCCCTTGCCCCCCGCCACTCACACACATTCATCTGGTACGCATCATTAAACCTCTTCTGGCAGCCAGGTGGAGAATGAATCACCACAGAGGAGAGGAAGTAGAAGGAGTTCAAAAGGCAGACAAGAGCTATCAGTCCTTAAAACAAGAGCGAGGTGGCAGGCATCGGGGTGTGTGTCGGAGAGAAAGCCATGAGATGGGGGACTAGATTGGGCAAGAGCTAAAGAGTAGTTGGAATGCTTCTAGGTTTTGCATTGAATGCAAGTGCCTCCCTTTCCTGAGATGGAGAATATGAGGGGCAGGCTGGGAGTGCTGGTGTCAAGGGTCCAGTTTGGGACAAGCTAACTTGAGATGCCTACAGTCGTCCAAATGATGGTTTGAATATGCAAAGAATGCATAAAGAACTTGGTGATCCATAGACTTTTTTATTCCATCTATATGGCATCCTGAAACTAGTTCCCACAGGTACCAGGAGGTGTCTGGACCATCCCAACAGATCAAGGGCAGCAAGGGCAGAGGGCCGCCAAACATTTGGCATAATGTTAAGCAGCAAAGGCTTAGAAAACGATCAAGGGTAAAAAGCAAGAGGTAAGAAAGTGGAACCCTTTGTTTGAAGAGCTCCGTTAAGGGGGGTTGATATGCAGAGGACTTTAAGACAATGCAGCCAAGCTGGGGATTAAATAAGTACAGTCCACAGAGAGGGAAACTGGCATGCCCTTGGCCAGCTTCGCCCTACACATATTGAAGCCTTGTGTGTCAGATTTCCACCTTCTCCGATATAGAAGTTTATAGTCTCTCTCACACACACACAAAAACACATGTTGAATCAATTCCTTTCTTCTTAAAGGAGCCATTTGTGCCAATCAAACAATTGTGTCTGTAAGCCAGATGGTCTCAAAGTGAGGCCCTGGCTTCATGGCAAGAAGGAGATCTGCCTCTGTTCTCAGCTCTACCTGGCTTCTCACACTGAGCCTGTGCACCTCTCAGGGCCACTCGGTCATGTTCTATCCTGAAGTGGAAAATATCTTAGCAGTGTGTGCTTTTGTCTGGATGCAATCAAATCACTAGCTTCACCAGTCCTCAACTTAACTGATGTGCTCCTTGGGTTCGTTCAATTAAATATGTCAGTAATAAGTAGAAAAGAAAAAAATTTAAATAAAAACACTTCATAGCCATAATTAAAACATCTTGTACTTGAGTATAATACTGGCCACCGCAATGAACAGTATTTTTATTTGAAAATCCCATAAAGCATCATTGGGAAGAAGTGAAAATGCTGATAAGTAAATGGGAAGGTGTCATGTGCTGGATAATATGAAAAATGCAACATGTAAGGGATGTCATTCCCTCCAAAATGTTTATACGACAGCCTCAAGGGAGCCAAGATCAAACTCATGAAAGCAGACAAAGACATCCTAAAAGTTCATTCTTTAAAATGCTTTTGCTAACTGGCTGGTGTGTGTGCGTGTGCGTGTGCGTGTGCGTGTGACAACATGTGGCCATCAGAGGGCAACTTCATTTCTCTGCTTCTACCTCCACATAGGTTCTGGGGATAAAACTAGGACAGTCAAACCTTCACAGCACGGACTTTTACCCTGTGAATAATCTTGCTGGCCCTGTTGTCTCACTGAGGTTCTAAAATTTAAACAGAAAATTCTAGAGGCCTGTCCTAGTTTCCTTTGTGTCACTGTGATGAAACACTTTGTCAAAAGTAACTCTGGGACCAAAGGGTTTATTTGCTTACACATCTAGATCATAGTCCATCATCAAAGGAAGTCAGAAAAGAAACCAGGGAGAAACTCTGTTTGCTGGCTTGCTTACAGACTCCTGCTTTTCTTCTTTCCATATAACGACTCAAGACTACCTACCTAAAAATGGTACCACCCACATTGGTATGGTTCCTTCTACATCAATTAGATATCAAAGTGATGTCCCACAGACATGCTTATAGGCCAATCTGATCTAGATGATTCTTCAGTCTATTCTTTCCTTCTAGGTGGTTCTAATTGACAATTAAAGGAACTAAAGCAGTTGGAAAAATGGGATGGATTATCAGGATTTATTGTATGAGACAGGCATGGTAACACATGCCTACAATCCCGGCACTTGGAAGGCTGGGCTACACAGCAGGGCCTTGTTTCAAGAATAATCACCATAAATCTACAATTTAATTGCTGTTTTAATTATCTCCATAGTTTATTGTGTTAGCACTTGACTGGACAAATTCAACAGAAGGATAAAATTGAGAATACAGGAATATATCTATATATAAATAATGGAATTATAACCAAAGGTAGCCTTTTCAATTAATAATGCCAGAATAATAGTTAGAGCTTTATTTAGAAACACAAATCTATTTTAGCTATATGATATACCTAAATTAAAAGATTAATAAGTTAATATGTTAAATAATAAAGTATCTCTAAAAAATAATGCCTATTTCAGAAGCCATGGGTTATTAAAGAAAAAATCCAGTGCTAGGTGTGAGATACCTGCCTATGAGTTGTTGGCCAGGAAGGCCTCAGGCGCCTTCAAAACAGGACAAGTTATTGGCATGGGTCTTGGTAGCCTACCAAACTAGATAGTAAAACCCTATTGCTGAAGACATTGTGCATTTTGGATTTAGAATTTTTTTAAAAACCCACATGCAGGAATGAGCAAGAAGCTTCTTTGGCCTGGATAGCTTTCATTTATGGTGGAAATTGCTTTGTATAAATCTGGAACAGTAAAAATAATCAATATCTTTATTTAGCTATGAGCCTTAAAAGCTACAGTACCAACCTACCAGGCCAGATATGCACATGGGTACATTAGTGACAAGAGTATTATGGAATAATCAATTGCATGCTGATTGGATCAGAGGCCTACTCCACAGGAAAGAGTTCTTGTCTGTTGCTATGGGCCTGGTCAAAGGCCTTAAAGGTGAGCCTACTTCTGTTTTGCTAAATGTTTATGTTGTCAAACTCTCTCCTAAATAGGTGCATGTTTATACTTGTGGACTGCTGCCTTCTTCTTTGGCCAGAAAAAGTCTTTGTTTGAAAAAAAAACATCAGTTAATACAGAGATTCATGATTGGTCAAGTGTTAAGATTAAGTGACTATTAAGTGTTCAAAGTGGTACCCACATCATCCCTTCCAAAGCTCAGGAAATATCAAAGGAGAGGATAGAAAGAGTTTAAGAGCCAAATAATGAGGAGGATGCTATGAAATGCTGTCTCTTGGGGGTTGCATATCCATTGTACTTATGAGCTCATAGTAGCTACAGTTGTATAGATAGAGCCTATATAAGGTTGGGCTGGTCAACATTCAGTCATGGATTTGGAGAGGCAGGGAAGAACTCATAGGACATGACCCCTTCCCAGGAATTGACTGTAAGTTGATGGCTTGGGAAAAGGGAAAGATAAGTCATTGTCTTCAGTGGTGTAGCCACTAGTTGAGCCAGTGAATAGCTTTACACACATGTGCACATGGATGGTCCTGATTAAACTCAGTGGGTTACAAGACAAAAGGCATGCTAGTGGGAAGAGACCTTATGGGGAGGAGGCAGAGGATAGTGGGAGGGAGAAGGGGTTAAGAAAGGGTGAGAAGGTTGAATGTAACCAGAACATATGTACATGCATAAAATTGCCAGAGAATTAATTAATTTAGAAAAGGAAACAGTATCTTCACAATCCTGAGATAAAATTTTTAAAAATAAGATGCGAAAGGTGGTTTGTACCATAAACGAAAAGGCTGACCATGCAACTGGATATCATGAAGTTAAGAAGAGTGTTTAACTTACAGCATGGTTGTGAGCATCTGTAATCCCAGCACACAGGAGGTGGAGGCAGGAGGACGAGGTCAAACTTGGTTATGCAAAGAATCCATGGCCAAATTGAGCTATATAAGACTTTGCCTCCAAAAACCAAAATGACAGAAGACCTCTATTTATCCAAACTCACCATTAAGGGCATTGAAAAATCAAGCCACATAATCGGAGAGTTTATTTACAAATCCAAGATATGACATTCAGGATATATGTAGACTCCTGTGAAGCAAAAAGGAGCAGGACTGATAACTAAAATTAAAATGGTTTAAAGATCTTAAAGGTCAGCTGGGTGCATTGGCACACACCTTTAATCCCAGAATTTGGGAAGCAGAGGTAGGTGGATCTCTGTGAGTTCGAGGACATTCTGGCCTGCAAAGCGAGTGCAAGACAACCAAGGCTGCACAGAGAAGCCCTATCTCAAAAAACAAAACAAAACAAAAAATGTTAAAGGGCACTTCACAGACGAGGACATCTACATCCCTGAAAGCATTAGAGAGAAGTGCAGCATCATTATTTAGCAGAGATATAAGATAAAGCTGCAATGAGATACCCCTACAAACCCACTAGAATGGTCGCAATAAACGGCTGATAATCTCTAGTTTCTGGCAAGCAGGAAAGGGATCTGAAACTCTTATATACTACTAAGAAGAATGTAAATTGCAATAACCACTCTGGAAAATTGGCAGTTCCTACTAATGTGGAACATATGCTTCGGGAATTGACTCATGACCCAACGATTCCATTTCCAGGTAGATCCTCGACAGAAATTTGGACATGTGTGCACCAAAACACAGGCTCAAGAATGTTTAAAGCAGCAGCATTTTTCAGACCCTTGAATCCAAATCCACATTCACAGAACAAACAAAAGGTGCTGCTTTTAGGGTAAAGAAATGTTAAACAGGAAGTGAATGAACAACCAAAAATAAATGCAAAGATGTGTGTGAGTCTCTTAAGCATAAGGCTAGACAAAAGCGGCCTACTGTAAGCCTGAGCACTCTGAGTAATTCCACTTATATGAAGTCACAAATCCTGGCAAATCTGTGGTTTCAGAATGAAGGATGATGGATGGTTAGTTGGGATGATGGTTGGATGACAGTAGCTGGCAAGGAACATGAGTGTTTTCTAGGGTATTGGTAGTAAACTATTCCTTGATCTTGGTAGTATTGTTCATATCGTGAAAACTCATCATCTCTGATTCCTTTCTGTGTAAATTTCCATAAAAACATTTCCTAACACTTGTGATGTGCCAAGTCAGTGTAGACCTAACAGACCAATGAACAAGAACATGGCTCCAGTCCTTAAGAAAATGAGTCAATGAAGGATTTAATAAACAGAGGGTAGATGGATAGATAGATAAATAGATAGATACATAGATAGATAGATAGATAGATAGATAGATAGATCTCTGGTATCTCTTCGCTATAAGTTCTCCAATATGCTCTTTTAGACAGTAGAGTCATGTACTGACCCAAAGTGTCTGATGGTTTTGGTCTTGATACCTCCTGTAGCCTCTTTCCATAACTTCCCTTACCCTCTGTCTCAATGAACCCATAACAGTAATTTGCACCTGTAGGATTCTGTTCCACTAGCCATGGCTGACTAGACAGGGTTGAACACTGGGCATAAGCTAAGCCAATGATAGACTCTCTAAGAATGTAAAAGGAGAAAGGCCCCATGTTTCCCATCTGACAAGATTTCCATGTGTGGCTTTGGGAGCCATGGGGTGCTTTGTTCTGCCATGAGGTCTTAGGATGAGAAAGATTAGAACTCGAGAATAAGAATGAGACATAAATATGGAGGGAGCAGAACTGAGAGATGGAGGGAATGCTGAGTTGACAGTGCTCTCCTCTTCTGAGTCAGGATGTGCTTTCACTGAGTCCTTTATGTGTAACTTGGGACATTAGTGTCTTCTAAGCCTTCCATGAGGCTAATGTAGTTAATGTAGTTTTAACAAACAAACACACACACACACACACACACACACACACACACACACACACACACACACACACACACACCATGATCATGGGATAAGTAGATGAAGTAAAAGGTAAAAGCTCCTTCTGTACTGAGTCCACTAGTAAATACACATTCCTATAACTAAACTCTCCTAATTCCAATATATACACAATATAAGGGGTATTCTTTATCTCTTAGGAAATATTGTAAGTATACATGCACATATACTTGTTTGCACATTATTATACCTAAATGGAATCATAATGTTCTACTGTGTTGTTTTTATATTGTAGCATACCTCTAGAAAACACATATCTCCTTACTGTTTCCAAAACTACATAATATTCCATTGTATAGAAATACTGTAAACATTTCATAAATCTTTATGGCATAGGCTGTCTTAGGTTCTTTAGTATTATACTATACATGTTTAATCATGTATCATGGTGTTTTTGTGAATCTGAATGGCTAAAATTCTTAAATTACAGTTTTGGGGACCCATGATGTTTACATTTTAAGATTTAAATTTAAATTCAACAAATATTATTCAGTTGATCCCCTTTCATTGACAGTAGTTTGGAGAAAGGAACATCACAGCCTCCAGAAAGCGGGACTGAAGGGCTGTAGAACAGTAAGTCATATAAGGCACAGAGGACAGAAATATGAAAGCAAGTGCGGTTTTGTGTCACACGAGCCAACAGATGTTCAAGTCTTCCTCAATCAGATGTGACCAAGGCCAACAAGTTCTTAATGAGCTATCTTGAGTCGGGGCGATAAGATATCTGTTCACCCACATCCTGCTGTAATGCAGGACATGATGAGTATAACCTAGCCCTGCTATGGTTGAGAACTCATGAACTCAGGAGCTCTCCAGAGATGGCAGGCCTTTTGCCAGGCCTCTCCTCCGAAAGTCCTTATGAACAAAATGAGAAGCTGGTAATGATTTCCCCAAAATACTTATTTGGCATTTGGTAGTTTAGGGAAAGAATACTTTATTCATTGTAGGGCTCTGGCATTGGTTATTGGTTCTAGAGGTTAGGCTTTAAGGTTGAGGGCCCGGTTGCTTTGAGTCTCCAGTAAGAAAACACCTCATGTTAGACATACATGATAAAGCTAAATGGCTCACCTACAGATCAAGAAGCAAAGAACAAGACAGAAAGAGATTGGGGTCCTACAAGGCCCTCTGAGGTCAGAACACCAATAACCCAAGGATCTTCTAGTAGGCCCAACCTCATAAAGGGTCCATAACCTCCCAAGAGTACCACCCCAGGGAGCCAGTCCTTTCACTCATGGACTCTGTGGAGAGGAGGAGGTACACAAACCATAGCCAGTGCTCATTTTGTAGACCAGAAGTGCCTCATGGCTTCTTCACTTCAACAGCGCCATGAGCTTTAGCCAGTGGCCTCTGCCTTTCAAGAAGGCCTTCTTGAAGCCATGCCACTGACTTCAAACTGCCGATCCTGATGCGTCTCGCAGACCAGTTACTTGTAGCTAATACAAAGTATTAAGTAGGGCAATAATTACCTCTCCCATTTAATATCTGTGAGTGAGGCTTAGGAGCGTCGACAAGGAATTGTCAGTGTTTGAATCGTCAGAGTTTCTGTTCTGGTTGAACTTCCCTATCTCCCTGCCCCCTCCTACCACATGTTAGAAAAGAATATTCCATCCAGCAGTTTACTGAGCATAGACTCTTAGGAAAGAGATGAGTAAATACTTCTGGTGATAAGCCAAGAAGTCCTAAGTTAGCAAAGCTTTCTGGGAAATTCAGGCATGTTAGGAAATCCTTAGAGCTATAAACTTGCTTTCGGTACCTACACACACACACACACACACACACACACACACACAGCCCCCAAGCCCAAGCCTCCTGATACCCAAGGTAATTCTTAAGTCTCTGTGAGGTTTGAGTTATGTTGCCCAATCAGCACTGTGGATGTTGGCACACAGGCCAGCATATGCTCTCTCTGTCCACTGGCCTTGGGCCTCTGTTGGGAAACAGTTTCCCCAAGTGGCAGGAGCCTTCCTTGCCTTGCAATCCTGTTAAAAATAGAAGTGTGCATGCAAGAAGAGCAGCCACAGGAAGTGGTTTTGGCATTTCCTGTGGTCAAATGCACATCTGATATCTGCCAACTGATTTCTAGAATGTGATTACAGACAGCACTTACAGTAACAATTTGTATACCAAATAGCTAATAAGACTGTGTGGCTCTTCAGAAGCACACACGCAAGTGTGCAGGGCATCCAAACCATCAGCATGGCTTACACCCTAAAATAAATCAGAAGAGCTTAAACTTGAGTATTCCAGTACAAGCGTAAACATTCACTTCACCTTCTTGACCCACACACTCTCTTTCACTGATCTCGTGGAGAACCATGGAGTTCAGGGCCCAAGGCCCATGCCCCTGCATGATGCTTGAAACTTGTATAGGCATCCCTCAGTTGTTACCTAGGAGCATCCCGAACTCAATACAAATGACACAGGAGTGTGTGGAGGTGAAACCACTTCTTCCCTGATCCTCTGCCGAGGAGTCAGAAGCATCATCATTCACCCTGTTGCCCTAGCACACCTCCAAGGGGTCACTGCTGACTCTCCTATGGCACCTAGACCCTTGGGGGTCCCTACACCTTTCTACAGAGCTTATCCTCTCTGAATGACTGGAGTAGGCATGTTTTTTGCTCAAATCCTGATGGCCCTTTGTCCCCTACTATATCTTCCCTTCATGCTTAAATCAAATTTTTTGTCTTCCAGACGCCATGAAATCTACCTCCTGCCTATGTGTCTAACTTCCTTCTGTGAATGCTCAATATGTCCCAGGCACCTTGTTTCTGCTCCCAGCATTCACCAGGTTATCCCTAAGGGCATCAGCTTCCTCTTCCTCCAAGGTCCCTCTAGGGCCAGACCCCCTCTTGTGACCCAGGTCTCCATTCAACTACCAGCCTTCCATAAGCAGATGATGTTGCCTTCTCAGCCTGGCTGAGAAGTGGAGCCTTGCTTACCTCACACTCCATCGCATTCCTACAGACCGCGCTGTGGCTTGCCGAATCAATCTCGGATCTCGTGAATACGAGTGAAACTTGTTTTTCATACTTAAGTCAGGCAGATGGAGGATGAATTACTACAAAGGAGAAGTGTCACTGTGTATTTAGTCTCTAACTTCTCTGAGAACTTATCTTAAAAAGTGGACATGAAGAACCTTGCCAGGACTGCCAGAGCAATGACAGCTCTCATAAATAGGGGCAGCTTTACAGCAAATGTAATCCAATTGCTTCCGTCATGTATTGAGATAGAAAGCCTACGACAGAAACGTGCCTTCACCCTGTAGACATTTACTGATGCCCTACTGTGTATAGGGCCTGTGACAGTTGAGGAGGGGTCAAAAGTGACAGTCCCTGTTCTAGTGGAACTCACAGTTTGGGGAAACAGACGTGGGTAACAAGTAGTTATACAAATAAGCATTTACTTCTTTGGTGATAAGAGCCAGGGAGGCATAGGATGTTACAAAAGAGCCTTTCCATGGAGACACCAAGAAGGACTTCCCAAGAACGAACGCTGGCTGGGTCAGCCCTGAAGCAGACTCACAGCAGGTCAGTCACCCCAAGGCCAGTCCTTCTCTTGTAACTGGCCCCCTCCCCCTTCCTTTGACTAACAGGGGATGTGGCCATGCTGCATCCTGGGGGCCTTGCATAAGCATACACAGCTGATCCATCTGAGTGTGTCAAGTGACATGTTTACCGTGTGTGTCCTTCCATCTCCTCACTGAAACACCACCCCCCCCCCATGTTGCAGAGAGCCTCCGCTCTTCAGAGCAAAGCCACCATAAGCAGATCCTGCCAATGCATTGAGTTCAATGCTCAGGTTAGGCTGGGAGCTTTATGAAAGACCAGCCATGGCCTTCATATCCTGAGCATGTGCCTGCACAATTGTAGCCTCCACCGCTCCTGCCCCTTTGAAGAAGAGAAAACAGATATGCAGAGAATCTCAGCCAGTTGCCTCACGTCACAAGAGAAAGTGACAAACCCGCATCTGTCAACTCTCTCTCGCTCAACCCTTGTCCCATGCCACAGGCACCAGCAGTAGAAAGCCTTGGCTGGAATGTCTAGAGCAACGGTATTCATTCAGGAGGCTGCATTAGGTGTGTCTGTGGACATGGGATGACTGACATTCTCCAGGCTGAAAGGAGCTTGCATTGGAGGCCTTGCGTTGCTTCATTTTGCAGGATGTGAGCCCCGTACAGTGATCTGTTTACTCAGTCACACAGTGTACTTTCGAGGCACAGTGCACTTTGAAGATAAGGCCTCACTCATTCTCAGAACATTTATTTGAGTCAGAAATCCTTGTGACCACTGTGCAGATAAGCCAACTGAGATGTATGCCTGCAAACCAACATGGCCCAAGTGTCACACATCATATCAGGAGACAAATGTCAGCTCAGGTCCCCCGCCCCAGAGACTGGGTCCCTACATCTGAAAGCTGCAGCCTCTTCATCTACATACTGCCTGCAAGACCTACACCAGGACTTCTCTGAGCACCTTGTTTTTCCCCCGAAAGCACATCATCAGTGTTGGGTGAAGAGGATGCCAGTTAGGACTCTTGGTGACTCTCATTTATTTACCTGTGGAGAACCACTTTCCCCTTCACAACCCCAAACCAGAGGACCTCAGGCACATGGAAAAGTACCTACCCATCCTTCACTCAAAAAGGGCCAGAGGTTTCCCAGGGGGAAAATGAAGGCATCATCATTCAGCTTTTTTGGTGTGTTAAACCCACCACGCCCACCACGCCCACCATGCCTGCCACGCCCACCACAGAGAGCTACTCTGCATGGTGCTAGGAAGTTTAAGCTTTACCCAGGCCTGGGTGCAGAGAAGCCCTGGATGTAGGAAGATGGGAGGCGTATGCCAGGGGAACAAGGGTACCTGTGGGCTTAAGGACTCTCCAAGGCCTTGGGAGCTGTAAGGAGGGAATTCAGGCCAAACTTCCTTTAACTGCTCTGTGTCTGCTCAAAACTCTTTCCCATGGCTATGAGTTTCTACTATAAAAGGGTAATTTGCTGTTGTGTTCTTTTCTTCCTTCCTTCCTTCCTTCCTTCCTTCCTTTCCACCATCTTTTCATTCTTCCTTCTCTTCCTATTTTTCTTCCCCCCACCCCCACCCCAAACACTCTGTCTTAATTTTCCAAGCAAATTATTAACCAGGAATCTCTTCAGTATGTTCTATTCCACCACGAAATGAAGAAGAAACAGAAATTGATTTAAGGCCCTTTAGATGTGGTGGAGAGAGTTAAGAAATGAATATGACAAAGCAAGAAGGAATGGCCTATAGAAGAAAACCATAGGGTGATCACTACAGACCATGGTCACAAAGCCTACCTAAGGACCAAGGCAAAGGGACTTATTAGCTCAACTGATACCCAGCTTTTAAAATGGTTTCACATTAAAAGGAAATACCTCTGCTGGGGTAAAACCTGCCCTCCATCTTCTTAAGAAGGCCGGCTCTTCACTAGCAACTAGGTCTCATACTCACCTGTTATGGCTTGAGTTGTCTGTCCCCCAAAGGATATGTCAACCTCTCTGAAAACCAAGAAAGCCTGTGAGAAAGTGACCAAGTCACAGGGGTCCTGCCCTCATGAAGAGTTAGTGCTGTCTTATAAGGTTGGTCAGGTTGATGCGGATGGAAGTTCTGGAGAATGTGGTTGTTATAAGAAAAGCGAGCTTCATAGTCTCGTGTCCCTTGTCTTTCCGCATTGCCTGGATTTCCCCATACATGAGAGTGGCTCCTTTTCCTCTCCTTTCACCACACTGTGATGCACCTAAATGTCCTCTGCCAGGTGACTGGCACCCATGCTCTTTAAACCTTCCAGTCGTGAGAAGCAAAAGTCAAATGCGCTTCTATCTAGCCCCAGTCATTTTATACTAGCAATGCAAAATGGACTAAGAAAATATCTAAATTTTACAACCTTTAATCTGGATGTCTGTCACCCCAGAAACTGGGTTTCATCTAAGAATGTTCTAGAAACCTGTGCTATTTATCTTGTCATTCTTTGTAATTCCTGGCATGGAGGAGGAAATCCTAGGTCAGTCTAGTTGGAGAAAGTGAGATGGGTGCATGACAAGGGTGATTGACATTTCACTTAGGCCTCTGCTGTCCCCAGTGGGGTATTTAAATGAACAGCTTGAAAGACATGAAGGGACTGCTACATTGCTGAAGACCTGCCAGGCAGGAGAGCAGAAATGTCAAAGGCCAGAAGAGGCAAAGTAGACAAAGGGTGCGGGTGAAAATAATGAGTCTCAACAGAAACCAGAGAAGAATCTAGAAAAACAAGCCGGATGCCTGGAATGTCTGCATTCAGCCAGGTGAAATCCTTGCCATTTCCGGTGTTCTCTCTTTCGGATGGTTACTAGTTGACTTTCAGCCCTTTATTCACGTAAAGGGTAGATTGAAACTGCCCCTGCCACACAGCACTATTCCTGGCTTAGAAAAAGTTCAACATGAGAGAGAAGCAGACTTTTAATTTTGACATACTTCTTTGTTTTCATTTGATGGGTATAAATTCTGGCCTAAGTAGTCCCTAAGTGTCTGCTGTGGATGACAATAACACACCAGCATTGTGATATCAGGGACCCATTTAGGAGACTTACAGAATGGAAGGAAAAGAAATTCACTTAAGAAAAGGGTTCTAGAACTGCTGAGCAGATGCACATTCACTTGTTTATAAACTATACACACTCAGTAGTATGTCTTGTACATCCTGAAATATAAAAACAGACAATTTGGCAAGAATGAAACTTTTCCCAAATATGTTTATTAACAATTTAAGAATTATGTATAATTTATTTTGAGCATTCTCACCCTCCTCCCCCAAATGCTCCCACTACCATCCCCCAACCTCCTAACGCTTCACACCCAACTTTGAGTTCAGTTCTTTTTTAATTCTTTTTTCTTTTTCCTTCCTTGTTTCCCCATTGAGTCTAGTTTCTGTTGCCCAGCTACTGGTGGGGGAGGATTGCCCTGGTTAGGGTCACATCATAAAAGATGTAACTAACCCCACCCCCACCCCCAACAGTCAGTAAATGCCATAGCTCCTCAACCGATGGTGGAATTTTGGGTCCACTTACCACCTGTATGCTGGATTTTTGTCTGGCTAGTGAGCTACCATGTCACAGCTGCCATGAGTCCACTGTGCATTTGCCATGTTGTGTGTGGAAAACAGATGCCTTAATGTTGTATATAAAATATATTTTTATATTATATTTATTTATATTATTATATACTAATATATTAAATATATATTATATTATATTATATTACATTATATTATATTATATTATAACCCTGGATCTTACTTTCTTTCCACCTCTTCTTCTGAAAAAAATCACTGAGCCTTGACAGAAGGGGCACAATATGAATGAACCAATTGTGGGGCTGAGCGCTCCTGTCCTACTTGTTTTGTTTATGTTTGTGTTTGTTTTGTTTTTGTTTTTTGTCCACTCATATAAACTAGAGTAATCTGGTTAAGAGGGACCAGTTCTCAGGTGAGAACATGACTCTGTCAGATTGCCTGGAGGGCATTTTCTTGACTTATGTGAGAGGACCCAGTGCACTGGGGATGGGAGCTGTGCCACCCTTGGGCAGGTAGTGCTGAGTTGTATAAAAAACTAGGCTGAGAAATCCATGGGGAGCAAGCCATGAGAAGTGAGTCAGTGAACAGCATTCTGCTACGGTTTCTGCCCTGACTTCCTTTCATGACAGATTATGATGTGGACATGTAAGTCAAATAAACTCTTTCCTCCCCAAGTTGCTTTTGGCGGGGGGGGGGGGGGGGGGGGGGGGGGGGGGGGGGGGGGGGGGGGGGAGGGGAAGGTATGCTGTGTTTTTATCACAGCAATCAAGATCCTAACTAAGATAATGCCACACTTTTTAAAGGTCTGTACTTAAAGTGAATAGTAGTTTTGTTTATATGTCTGTTTCACACCACCTGAGTGTCTGGTGCCTTCAGACGGGCACATCAGATGCTTAGACCTGGAGTTACAGATGTTGAAAGATGCCATACGGATGACTACAATGAAACCCCTGGTATTTAACTGATGAACTCCCTACTCCACTTTTCCACTTTTTTTTTTTTTTTTTTTTTTTACTCTTGGCGTTCTGCATCTGAACCTTTTAAAATTGCATTCATTTATCAGGTCTAAAAATGAAAGCCCTGGCATTTCTCTGCCACCCTGAAAGGCATCTTTCTGTGTGGTCCCTGCATTGTAACTGCATGGTAGAGACAAGGAGCTGGGTTGGGCCACCAGCTCCCATGGCCATTGTGGTACTATGTGGTGACAGTACCCAACTGTAGTAGGACTTTGGATGGCCTCTACTGGTACATTTAAGCAGATGAGGAGTTGCTGGCTCAGGACTTGCCCAGGTTCCTGGGAGATATTCCAGTCCACTTTACCCAAAGGGAATGGGTGATCTCTCCAATATGGAAACCTGCTTATATAACTCAAAAGCTTTTAAAGGTTTCTTTTCTTATTTTTCTCCCAATTCCTACCCTTTGCTGCTCCCCTTCCTCATCTTCCTCTGCCTCTTCTTCTTCCCTTCTTCTCCTTCTCCTTCTTCTTCTTCTTCTTCTTCTTCTTCTTCTTCTTCTCCTTCTTCTTCTTCTTCTTCTTCTTCTTCTTCTTCTTCTTCTTCTTCTTCATTTTGTCCACATAATCATACAGCATAGGACCCTGAAAGTGCCCTCGCAGACCTTGACCCTGTTGTCTTTCCAGTTTTTCCAAGCATACCCCCATCCTCTCCTGACTCCTGACTTCCTTCAGGGGCTACAGGAGAGCATAGTCTTTTTTCAGATACCTCCTTGGATTTTACTTTCTTAGGGTCCCATCTTACCTTCTCACTCTGAATGAAGTCACCTATTAATAATCTCCCCCATCACTGTTCTCCATCTCTGTTACAGAGCTTACTTTCTAAAGTTTGTCTCCTGGCCAGACCCTAAGGTCCATGAAGAGAATGTTCTTGGCGAATTCTCTACTGTATCCCTGGCCTCTACTGGGCAACAGTTAGTGTATGCTAAATAGCAACCATTTATTAGAATACTAGACCTGGTGGTGTACACCTGTAATTCTAGTGTTTGGAAGTCTGAGTCAGGAGGGAAGTTGCAAATTTGAGGTCAGCCTGAGCTACATAATTTATAATCCAGGCTGGAACACATAGAAAAACCTTGTCTCAAAAGCAAAACAACAATAACAACAAAAATTCATTGGAAAGATGAGACATGGAGGAAAGTCAAATTCAGTTCCTATCTAGAGATATATATTTTTACATTTTCAGAGTACTGAGGGAGAAAGAAGAATGCTGTAGGAAATAGATTATAGCAAAATGTTGGTAAGGGTCTCAAAAAACACATGCAAATACATCTATAATTATACGAAAATGTATACATTCATCAACTGACATAGCTATCATTTTTTTAATATTCAGAAGATGCAATCAAAGTCCTACTTTCTTCCCTCATTATTAATAATCAAAATATCTCTCAGAAGATTGCATAAATAAGACACTTTTAAATAAAGTTAGAGGGTCAGAAAATGTGAGCTATCAAATCCTGAAGGGGTGAGGGAGGACAAACTCATGTCACTAAAAAAAAAAAAAAAAAAAAAGGAAGCTAACCTGGAAAGGCTGCATGCTGTACAATTCCAACTGTGACATTCTAGAAAAGTCAAAATGCTGGAGGCAGGGGAGGATAAATGGGCAGAGCACAGGGGATTTAGATGGCGAGGCTCTGTGAATTTCTGGTAGCCCCACAATCCTACACCTTTGCCCAGACCCCAAAAGTTAACACCCAGAGTGAGCCCTGCTGTGCACTCTCCTCTCAGAGATTCTGGTGAACAAGTGTAAAGTCCAGTTGTAACCAGTAGAGCAGTCTGGCTGAGGTGAGGGTGTTAACAATGAGGATGGCAAGACACAAGTGGGAAAAGGGGCCATACCTCCTTACCTCTGAACATGAAACTTGTTAATTTACAAAATTAATCTACAACATAAAATGGTGACGAGAAAGAATGTTCAGTGGCAATAAAGTGCCTGAACAAGAACAGGAGGGATAGAGAGGCAGCACGACTCAGTAGTGACACACTAGAAATAGAGTGCTACTGCAGGCTCCACGGCAGCTACTTTCTGCTAGGCACAATTCCACAAGCTTTGCATATGTTGCTTCATTTAATTCTCATATCCCTTATAAGTTTTATTATTATTCCCATTTTACAGATAAGAAAACAGAGTCACATTGAGCTCTCCCTATGTCCTATGTGTCCCAGGTGATAAAATAGTCTTAGAACTCAAGCGCAGGGTACACGGATCCACCCTATGAGGTATTCCTCACTGCACGGTCCAACCTCACTGAATAAGATAAAGACAAGTTATGTTCAGTAGTGTGTACACTGCTCTGGGAGAGCGATTTTATTCCCCCTCACAATTCATAATGAGCTCTATTCTAAACTGCGGCTTTTATGTTTTCAGTAAATTACTCATCTGTGAGGTTGACGAGGGGTTTTGAAAGGAAGTGAGTATCCTAATTTTCTAGGGATATGTGGATACAAATCTTTACAGTGAGATTCATTTGCTGGAGGGTGGGAATACAGTTGATAGGTGCTTGCAGCATGCACAAAGCTCTGAGTTCAGTCAGTGCCCCAGGATCATGCAAATTTGGTGATGGTGCATGCGTGAAATCCCAGCACACTAGAGGTGAAGGCAGGAGGACCAGAAAGCCAAGGTTGTCCTCAGCTACATAGAGAGTTTGAGACCAGCCTGGAATACTTTAGACTCTATCAAAGAAAAAATAATGAAATGATTCATTCACTTAATAATTTTTTATGTTATCTCTACCAACTATGAGCCATTGCGAGGGCCTTTATTCAGCGATGACCCAAGTGATCATAGTCCCTGCCCTCAAAGAAGTTTACAGTTGGGTGGAGGAAAAAGAAAACAGACAACTCCCTATTAGTGGCTGTGATGAGGGCATTCAGGGAAGCCAAGCAATGTGAGCAAAGCGAGAAGATCACCTCTCCTCCACCACCAGGGAACTGCCTTGGCCCCCAGCATGGGTTTGCCCCACTGACAAGAAACCATACTTCTGCCCGTGAAATCCTGCTATCTCACACCACTCTGTGCCCTTGGACAGGATATGACATCTCCCAGTGCCTTCGTGGTCACATTGTCAGAGTGTGGCAAATACTAGTGCCTATATCTTGACTATTGCAAAGGGAGATCATAAGCTAAGCACAGAACTTAGAACTGAGCTTTGCAGAGAGCGGCTCTGTGTGTTACCTGCCACCACCATTAGATTGCCTAGTAGCCATCCCCTAACACTAGAGATCACCAAATTACTAACATATGTGCTGAACCACATACAAGATCTGTTCAGATGGTTCTTATGAAAATGTCCCCTCTCTCTTCATGTTTTTCTTAGGTTGGAATTCCCAGAGTCAGAGAGCAGAGAGTCTAACCTGTATCTTTTACCCACGCCTGACATTTGGGCAGAGCTAATATATTCAACCACTGCATGTTGGTGGTTTCTTTTAGCTTAGTGGAATTATTTAGGGTTTTTAGGAAGTCCTAATAAAAACGTCTCCAAGTCCAGTCGCATTACTTCATTTTTCACTCTGGCTTGGTAATATGTTACCTTGAATTTTATCTTTAACTGGCCATGTGTCTTGATAACTAGTGTCAGAAAAATAACTAACGATACATAATTTTCACATGAGAACCAGAATGCAACATGGTGTCTTGGGCATGCAGCTGGGTGAGAAAGACAGGGAAATGCCTTGTGTGGTACGCAAGGGAGAAAAAACAGCAGAGCAGAGGGAGTTGCTTACCAGGCAGGAACAAAGGGAGAGAAATATTTACACCTGTGGTGAGTCACCCAGCAAAGTCTCCTGCATGCTCAGGGGCCCCCTGACCTTTGAAACTTGGCTTCCATCCAGTCATGAAATCTGGAAAGGCAGTGCTTTCATCACCGCTGCCGTTTCGCTTCTCTTTCATCTTGGTAAAGAGATACAAGACTGGTTCTTGTAACCCCACCCTGGGATTGCCATGCAAACCAAAGTGTTTACATGGAAATTAGGATGATTCCAGAACCATGGGGTATGCGGACACTGTAATCATGAAAATGCCTTTATCCACATGTCTGTACCCACATGGTAATGATTCCATCTGGATGCTACTTTTAATTCCATTCTTTTATGTTATGTTTGATGGTGCCCAGTGTTACTGTTTTTCAGAGAGCAGCAAAACTTGACTTGTTTGTGAAAGGCCACAGCATCATGCCAACGAGTGACCAGAAATCATAGGGATTGCAGAGCAAACACACCCTGTACACACAAGCAGGTATGTACTTACATTCCTAGTAAAGGCTGAAAGCTCTGAGCCAATAGCCCCACATCCCCCTGTGGACAGTGGCCTCCTTAGCAGCTGGGCTTACATAGTCCCCATTCCTGGAAAAGGGTTAGACTCCTACCAAAGACTTAGCCTTGGAAGTTATTGCTTGTCCTTTCAAGGTTCTTTCCCCTTTAGGTAACTCTTCCCCTACACTTAAAAAAAAAAAACTGTTCATTTGTATTTTCAGTTAGGTTGACTATTTATCCACATTTCCTGCTGATGAGTCATTTATGTAATTTGCTGAAAAAATATTGAGGACAAAAAAAACCTATAAGAGTAAGGATCAAAGACATAAAACTGACGTAAGCCACAGATAAATATGGCCAAGGGCTTAGTAAGCAAAAGACTCACGAACATACTGGCTTAGAGAGTTCTCCCAATGCCCAGGGGTCAACACAGCCCCATGGTTTGGCTCATCGGATACCTGTAAACAGAGCAAACACTGGTATTTGATGAAGAAAGTAATTAGACCTGCCAGGAACTCATGCGAAGAAAGATCTTGGGGCTGCTGCATGGGATCCTGAATAGAAGGTATATATGTCTGTCCCTGAAGGTAAAGGGCATGGATGGATGAGAAGACCATCAGACGACAGAATAAACTTCCCACAGTTAGGATACTTGGAGAACAGAGGGGCATCCAGCTATGTCATGAGGTTGTTGCCCATACATTTGAGAGAGTTAAGAGGGTGACCTCAAAATATGCCCATACCGTCTGAGCCTGCAGTCCACATACAGACTCTGGTTCTTTCTACTTAAAATGTAACATGCAGAACTGTGATTATGTTGTCTTTTCATTTCTTCTAGACATCCTTTTATTTCCATTTTTTAAAAATCCAGTCATGGCTGGAGGGAGGCCCTAGTGGGTAATGGTGCTTTCTGCACAAGCATATGGGCTGAATCTGGCTCCCTAAAACCTATTTTAAAATCTGGATGTGGCCACATCTGCCTGTCAACTCAGCACTGTTAGGGATAGAGGTGGGTGCGTCATCACCACGGGGGTTTGCTGGCCACCAGGTTAGCTCGGCTCCAAGTTCACTGAGGGACCCTGCCTCAAAGAAATAAGGTGGGGAGTGACAGGGCAGCATACTAATGTGCTTCTCTGGCCTTCACAGGTAAATACCGGTGCACGTACCCACACATACATGAGCATTTGTACTGTGTGTGCACAAACAACTCATGCACAAATACACAAACAGAAAAAGGAATAAGCAGTAAATAAGTAAATCCCCCAGAGTTGTGACTACCCACATACATACAACAGCTCTATTGAATTATCTGTAATAATTGAAATCTCACCAAGGAGCTTAGTACTATACACTAAAAAAAAAAAAAAAAAAAAAAACATGTATTTTGTGGGCACGTCACATCAGCTCATGAAAGGGTCACTATTGTTCTGGCTTCACAGATAAAGAGAATAAAAAACAAGCTTGCCGGACAGCAGGTCAGCTATAAGCACAGTAGGGCTCATCCTTATATTCCCAGCCACTGCTGTGCTGTCTTCTGTAGATGAATAGTTCATGAAATGCAACCAACTGTATTGTGCAAAGAATAAATCCTCCAAATTATCAGTCCCCTAGTGCCGCTCTAAATCCACAAGCTACCAAGCACATTCTGCCTTATTATACACATTTTAATCACGCTGAACAACGAGACAACTAATTTTTATTTTGCTCAGTCTACGAAAGCACCACAATCCACTGTTGTATGACTCAGCAGAGGGCATTTTATAGCCCTCATTTTCTTCTCTGTGACTTCAGCCTCCACTCTTTAGATGGCTGACCCAATAGAAAGTCTACAAGGTTTTTTAAAGCTCAGTGGGTCCCACGCCACCACACTTTGCCCATATTTGCACAGCACACGCTCACCTGTGTCAGGTGTGTGGGTATCTTCACTCCTCTGGAGGGAGCAAACAAGAAACACTCTTCTTTACTCTCTTCATCCTTTTACCGGAAATACTTTTCATTTCCTTTACCCATCGGTGCCTGCAGGCCTCCTTTCTCCTTGGCTTTACATGACTCAGCAAGTGAAATAATGTGGAACTGAAGTGAAAAATCCCAGTTTTCCCAGGTCATCTGCAGTGTCTATCATATCACGAGGGCCTGGAAAACAAGCAATCCTATTTTAAAGGTTCTGCCTCTTCCCTTCTGTGTCTGCTTGGGCACACCCTGCTTCCTACTGTCTGCTGATGACTCCGGAAAGTAGAACAACCTCCCCAGGCCCTCATTTTGTGTGAGTTGCTGGTTTGCAATCCTATGTCCTGGGTTTCTTAAGTGTCTACTCACCCCAGACTGTCCTCTCCTTCCCAAAGCAGTCACTTACTGGTACACACTCTTCTCTTCTCTGGGAGTCAGACTCTACCTATCTTCACCTATGGAAAAAATACTGTATGGCATGTCCTGAGGCATGTTCAGCCACAAAACTCTTTGCTTCTAGTCTAGGTTTCTATTTCCAGTCATCCATCCACCAATTCCTTCATTCACTGGGAAAAGTTGAGTATGGAATACTTACTTGTGCTAACTGGTATTCTAGAGCAGTGATTCTCAACCTATGGGTCCTGACCCCTGGGGGATGGGTTAAATGGCCCTTTCATGAGGGTCACCTAAGGCCCTGGGAAAACACAGAGATTTACTTTGCAATTCATAACAGTAGCAAAGTTACAGTTATGAGCTAGCAATGACATAACTTTATTGTTGGGATCACCACAACATGAGAAATTGTATTAAAGGGTCTCAGCATTAGAAAGGTTGAGAACCACTAATCTAGGTGGCTAATTGGTTAACAGCCAGGATGGACACCCTTCCTGCCTCCACGGGGCTGGTGGTAGCCTTTACTTTCTTCTCCCTGCCAAATACTTTGAAAGTGGAATAAAAGCTCATTGTACTTAACATTGCCGTGTCCCTAAATGAAATAAAATCTGAGTTCAAACCTACTAAACGCAACTATTATAAGCTTTTAGAACCTTCCACTGCTTAGAAAAAATGGATCAAAAACTTCTTCATATGGGGGTCATGAGATTTGTAGAGAGCCTGCTTTACAGGAAGTGTTCAGCCAGGGTAACAGGGATGGACAGATAGCAGTGAGGATTGTTAATGTATCTAACATGTTCTCTTCAGACCACTGTCTTTAGTCAAGTGATGCTATTCCACCACAAAAGATGTCTATCCTAATCTGACTCAGGCTTCCCTGATAGCCCGTAGCAGCCGTGTACAGGTGGGGTCGCCCCATGGCATGGTACCCAGTGAGCTGTTCCTCTGTCTGGTTTTCTTTGACTACTGTAACAAATTACCACAGACATGGTGACTAAACCCAGACAGTTGCTTGTATGATTCTGGAGGTCCAAAGTCTGAGGTGTCTTGAGGCGCATCCAATGCATGGTCTTTTCAGCTTTAAGGGGCCATGAACTCTTACTCCACCTTATAAATCCACCATTTCACATCTTAAGGTTCTTATGAGCTCCTTTTTTTTTTCTATCTCCACTTGGATGGGCCTGTGTGGTTTCATTGGATCTGTCAGATAATCCAGGTCTTATGCCCTCATTTCAAAGCCATCTTATTCATAATCCAACCATAGTTTTGAGTTTCCTTTGCTATATAACCCAGCACATTCTGAGATTCTGGAAACTTGCCTCCAACAATTCCCTTTAGGTTCCTCCCATCTGCCTCCCATCTGTGCATTCCCATTATCAACCCCTCACTTTGTCGTGAGTCCTCATCCTGGAAGCAGCACCAATATAAGAGGCCTGAGAGAATTTTCCCCAAGGGACACACCAAATTCCCAGACCATAGACCAGAAGCCATGATCCCCAAGCAGGCTTGCCTGGTCCCCTATGCCCCCAATGTACTCCTCTCTGCTTGTGGATATCCCATAGTCTTTTCTGCCTTCTCTATAGAACATAAACATCCTGGCCTGAAAGGGCCTGCCCCTCTACAGTTGGCCACTTGGGCACCTTACCTACAGTACTTGTCAATATTGTGGTAACAGACATAAATGGCTACCATCCTTTAAAAAAAAAAATCCACCGTGAAACTCCTTAAAGGCCAGGTCTTAATGTCAACAATACGAATCAAATCTATCAATAATATGATGTCAGAAATGTTTCTGAACCATGAATCTCCATGTTCTATCTATAAAACAAGGCTAATGTTTTGTCAAAAGGCTGTCACAAGGATTAAATGTCTTAGTGTACAGCTCTAGTCTAATAATTAACATAAGGGTTTAATTAGTAGAAACTATATAGTAGGTGTCAGCAAGCACTTCCTATAAAAAGCTAAATAGTGAATAATCTACTCTTTGTATTCTATACAAAGGGCATGATCCCCAAGAGTTTGCCCTGGTCCTCCATCCCCCATGGTCCTTTCCTACTGGTGGCTATCCCACAAATTCTGTGCATTTGTATTCTATGTTTTAAAGATTCAGCTTTGCCATGTGTTTTCCATTTGCATTGGCCATAGGGATTTTTTTTTTTCTTTTGACCAAGAAATGGTAACACCCTTATACAGCACTCTTTCCTTTAATCTCTTCTTTATTGGGGGTGTTTAGGCCTCAACTTCCCTCCCAATCTCTCAGCCCTACATAGGAGAGAGAAGGTTAGTGGGGAGAGGGGGCCCGTTTACTTCTTCTCAGAGATGTTTAGGGCCACTTGGGTTCTTTTGGGTTATGCGTGTCTCTGTCAACAGCAGACATGGCCTACAAGCTGCTGTGTCTTCAAGTGTTCCTCTCCACCTGTCCGCTCCAAATTGCCACACGGGTCTGTCTCTGGTCTCTTCAAACTGCTACACACCACACGTGCCAACATGGCACCCACCCACATTTTTTCTCTGTTGCTCCTCAGAGCCCTAGACCATGCCCCTCTCTGAGCTGCATGAGGAAGGCCTTACCAGCTGGCAAAATCCATGCCCCAGAGAGACGATTAACAGGTGTGGACAAGCCAGAGCTCAAACTAAAATTCCGCACTTGGGATTAGAGAAAAGCATATTTACACAACACAACTGAGTTTACAAAGAAACCAAAACTTCCATTACACCCTTACATTAAGGAGCTCCTAAGGCTAGATAAAAACAAAACAAAACAAAACAAAAAAACCAAAATGACAACCACAAAAAAAAAAAAAAACCTCCAAGCTTCTTAATAGCTTCCTGGAGTGGTCATTCTGCATATGAGGAAACCAGCCTCCAGCCAGCATCAACTGATCCTGGCCCAGCATGTGAGAGAAGACGCCAGCTGGAAAACAGTCTTTCCAGCCTAGTTGCCAGGCATGGTGCTATCTAGAGTGAAAATAAACTAGCCACTGAGGCTCTTCCTAACTCCAACCAAAAGAAAATGATTTTAAATTCTCAGGTGTTGAGACCAGCTGGCCACATGGCCATCCATAAACAAAGTCCAAGGACTGTGAATTTAACTGTGAAAGTGGAGACATTGCCTTATGAGCTCAGGAGTGCTTCTGGAGCGTTGCCCAACCATAAGAGATAACCCATAAATACTTGTTGAGTATATGACTGGATGGTAGACAGGTAAATTAATACAAACACCTACATTTCTATCCTCTCTCTCTCTGTGCCTGGACAATCTTTCTTGTAGATTTCAGTCCTCAGCTGAAATGTCTTTCTCCAAAAGGATTGTATCTGCCAACCAAACTAGATGGCATTGCCTAGTTTTGACCTCTCTTCTCACTATACTAACTCTCAGCGTTAATCACGTAATTATTATTCTAAATAATTGTTTCATGCCTCACTCCCCTTGAGGACATGAGCTTCCTAAAGGCAAAGTGTGTGTGTGTGTGTGTGTGTGTGTGTGTGTGTGTGTGTGTGTGTGTGCGCGCGCGCGTGTGTGTGTGTGTGTTGGGGGGAGGGAGTGTCCCATGTTCCCTGTCCTCCATGATACCCTGCAAGTCCATCACTTAGGCACTTAGAAAATAATGACACCAGAGAAGTAACAGAGGGTATCTCACAACAAAGCACTTATCTAGAAATCTCGACAGATTTGTGCAAACCCAGACCAGAGACCACATGTCATCATTATTTTTAAAATTCCAAAATGTCTTGCAGTTTTTTTTTTTTCTGTCCCCTCCCCGCCCCCCCCCCCCCCCCATCTTGTTGGACTGCCTGACAGAGCTTCCTGTTGGCTGATGCTCCAAGTGTCCACACAGCTGCAGACTGAACACTGACTTACTCTGAGAAGCAGCTTCCTGTCATGTGGGGGGCTGGGGAATTAAATTTTTTGCCACAGCAGACCGGACTCAAAGGGTCTGCTGTGCACTCTGCTGACAAGGAGGCGGGCCCCACGCTGCTCTCTCTGCTCTGGAACCTCTCCAGTTATACCTCTACAGCCCACCTGGTCTCTCTCACTGTGGAAGACTCTGAATGGAAGGGGCATACGACTGCTCCTGGGGTGGGGGCTGGGGGAGTGGCAAAGAAGAGAAACCTTGGTGGGGCAGTAAAGCTTTTGATTTGGAAGCCTTTGGAAAGACACCCTGAGTGCTAGTCCAGAGCCCAAGAAACCACCAACATGATATACCACTGGGTTAAAATAAAGGAGCACTTTTATTTCCATTTATATTTCTCTCTCCAGCTGCTAATTACCTAGGCTCCGCCCTCCACCCAGGGATGATCTGCTGTATCATTGGTATTTAGGGCCTAACCTAATCACCTTAGGATGAGGAGGCCTTGCTCTGCCACTTACTGCTACTCATTTAGTGCCCCAGCATACCTGAGCCTACGTTTCCTCACCTTGGGATGGCTATAGGGCATACCTGTTGGAACAGCTGTAGGGATCCAAATGACAACAGGGACGGTGGCAGATAATAGCATGAGCATTCACCAGGTATGGTGTCCTCTGCTCTTATCCACAGGGATGGTTTTTAAGAGGCCCAAGAGATGCTCAAAACAGGAAGTACTGCACCCTGTATAAGGCGTGCTTTTCATATGCCTAACAGTGTTCTAGTGGGTTCCGGAGTGGACCTGTTCCTCTGCATTCCAGGCTCTAGTGTCTCTGCATATCTCCTTGAGCTATTATGAAGGGCAGAAAAGGATTACTTCAACACAGCCCTGCTATGCCACATAGATGATCCCAGAATCCAGATGCTCACTGGCTGAAAGGGGGGGGGGCATATACCATTTGAATATACCAGACAAAGAAACAACCAGTTTTTTATTTGGGGCAGGACACTGTTAGATTTTTTTTTTTCCCTTGTCACATTTCTCAAAATGGTTCGCAACTGAAAGTTTGTGAATGCTTAATTCTGAAAGTTCATATTTAATATTTCTAAACCTCAGTTGACCAGAATGGCTAAAACCCAAAAAGCAAAGTAAAGGGTATAAGGGAACCAATATATTTGTGATTCACTACTTATTTCTTAGACTTATATTCCCCCTCCCCCTTTTTTTTTAATCAATGGGGTAATTTAGGCACCAGACAGGCTGAGCCACCATGGTCCTCTCATTGGCTCACTAGGGCAGAGTTCATAGAGACTGTCTTTTGAGATGAAGATAGAGGGTCAGCGCCCAGATTCTAGAGTCCAGCTTGTATCCTTTCACCGGGCAATCACGTGTTAGCCTGGCAAGCAGCTCTGTGAAAAATCTGCTTCCAGGAAGCATTTTGTTCACAGTGATAGTTATCTTAGCTAAGGGACTAGAGCCAAGTCCATGGGACAGAACTCACAGAGCATTCACCACAAGAAGCTTAGTAGGTCCTCACACCAGCCTGTTAGTCTGTCCCTTCAAAGAGGACCAAGAAGTGGCTGGGCGGCCTTGCTGCATGTGTATACCAGAGTCTTCCTGTTAGGCTACATTGTGTGAAGGTGTGTCTCTGTATATTCAGTTGTTAGTTATGTCCCTACAGAGAGCTAAATGCTGGCGGGATCTTGGTATTATTCCTTCCTTGCCTGCCTAAGGCATTCTAGGAGTATATCTGATTGGCTTTAATAAAGAGCTGACGGCCAGTATCTGAGCAGGAAGTGGAAGGCGGAACTTCTAGGAGAGAGAAAGGGACACTGGGAGAAGAAGATCGAGACACAGGAGATTTGCCAGAACACTGTGCTGAACAGAAGCAGAGGGGTAGAGCAGGTTGTGTGGAGGAACACAGTGCCAGGTTTAGTCGGGTTAAGCTAGAAAGCAGGCTGGGAGTCCGCCTAAGCTTTAAACTAACTATATTATAAAGCCTCTGTGTTGTTATTCTTACCACTGGTGGGTCCTAAAGTTCCACTACATCTTCCGGTGGTGGAAGGAGACTCGGATGGCCTGTGAAATGAAACTGTTCCCGAAAGTCAGAAGGAATAGTGCCTGCTGGTTCCCTAGGTGATCTGGCCTGCATAAGACAGCTAGCTACCCATGAGCCTTTAGGGAAGCCGCCACGCAGCAGCGTTCCTCTATGCTTTCTGCCTCAGGTTCTTGACCGAGTCCCTGTCCTAGCTTCCCTCAATGGGAGATGACAAGCTGTAAGTTGAAGCGGACCCTTTCTGATCCGAAGTTGGTTTTGGTCAAAGTGTTTTATTACAGCCACAGAAAGAAAAATAGCACCCAGGCTCTTCCTCCATATTGAAATAGGCAGACGAGACAGCTGTGCAGGTGTGTAGATGTGTTCGGTTTTTAAATCATAATTGGTGTTGATAGCGGACTATATAAACCACTTGCAACATTCTTTCTTCTCAACAACTCAGCTTATCAGTCTCTATATTATTCTTTTAACTGCTGCAAAGTACTCCATCACAGACCATAATTTACCCAGCCAACCCCCTGTAATTAGACACTTACATAATTTATACGTCTTCACTATTCCAGACAATGTTACAGTGTGCTTACTTTGACACATTTGTTTACTATATGTTCTTTATATGTGACAGATGATTACCAGAACTAGAATGACCAAACTGCTGAGTCAAAAAAAAAAAAAAAAGTATTTTTTATGTCAACTTTTAATTTAGAGAGAAAATCTGACCACTTGATTTTTTTTTTTTTAAGATAATTTCCCCTCCAACCAACATGAAATGAAAGAAAACCAAAACTTTACCACCCCAGGTTCTCAAATCATATCATGAGAATGACCTCCTGTGTTTGAGATATATTTCCTAGGATGAGACACTTCCAGTGGAAGAACTCTGGTGCCTGGCCCCAAAAGGGCCATTTGGCCAGTGCTCAAACCTCACTGTAACTGGAAGCCAGGCCAAGCCCACAGCTGGGTTCCCACTCTCAGGAACCAAGGCCCCTAGGCACTCACCTTCCCAAATGCCAGTTCTGCCTCCTGGGCTGGAGTTAGTCACCTCTGCATTCCCATAACCCGATGTGTTTCTCTGCACTTGTCAGTACTTCCTCACTGGCTCTTGAATGACAGCGGGAGGGAAGAAGGGGGGAGGGGGAGGGGGAAAAGGAGGAATGAGAGTAAATTGGTTCATTCTGGTGAGCAGCTTCCAGGAGGTCCCCCAGCCTGTCTTTCCCCTAGAAAAGGAACCAGAAAAAAAAAATGGCTTGGTTTGTAAGAATACACCACCCACACCCCTCACGTGTATGTATGCGGTGTGTGACTGCCCATTCCCAGGCCAAGATCAGAAAGATAGAACACAGGATCTGGGGAAAGAAATTGCCTCATTTGGAGTTTTGCAAACACACTTCCCCCTTTTCTGTTCCTGCAGCCGGCTTAGTTAGGAGCAAAAACTGTGTTTGGGAAGACAAGCATCACAAATGTTTCTGGTTTGTGTCCATTCCTAACTGCACACGGGGCTCCATCTCTGTGCTTTCCAGAGACAGCCCACTGCACTGTCTTCTCCCCGACTCTCCCACACATCAGGCAGGTGCCCTGCCCATCTGTCCTGCAGAAATGTCTTCCCTATGCAAAGAAACCCCTGAGGGGATCAGGGGATCGTGGGCTCCTTATTTTGATGGGCTCCTTATTTGAACAGCTGGAGATCAGGAAGATGGTTTTGCCTTCTCTCTGCCTACATGCCACACAGAGTACTTGCAAAATGTGTTTTATCAGAGATTCTTGAGCTAACTCAAACAATTTTCAGGAAATATATATTGTTTGATTTTCCTGAATATTAGTCAGATTTCAGGCGTTGCCCAGAACTGCTTGGGCTGCCTTTGCATTGACAATAACTAAAGCCCCCAGCACTAACAATGTCCGTCTACTAGGAAGACTGTACATAAAAGGCAGCATCATATGCAGAGGAAAAGGAGAAAGACCACAAAGGGAGAGGAGAATGGGAGGAGGGAACAGTTCCTTAAAGGAAAGATACAGGCATTGCTCTCGAGGGACATAGCAATTCCTATGGGACCTGAGAGAGATGGATGCACAGGTACAGCCTTCGCTGTAGGTCCCTCCAACAAGGTGCTTTGAAGGACCATGGGCTGGCAAGATGGGCTGATGGGTAAGAGTGCTTGCCGTGCAAACATGAGGACCTGACTTGCATCCTCAGCCCTGTGTAAAAGCCAGGTATGGCTGAGAATGCCTGTAAAGCCAGCATGTTGGGAGGGGGAAGGAGAAAGATTTCAAGACAAGTGGATCCCAAGAGTTCACTGGCCAGCCATCTTAGTCAACTCAGTGAGCTTCAAGTAAAGTGAGGCACTCTGTGTCAAGGGACTGATGTGGAAAGCAGTGAAGACATCCAACATCCTCTGGCCTCCACAGATGTATACATGTATGAACACGCACACACACACACACACACACACACACACACACACACACACACACACACACGTATCCTAAAACCAGCTATCTATGTGGCTGCAACATTTGTTTTTTGGTTAATGATGGAGCACTAATTGCATTTGCTTGCTCTATAGCCGTGCTCCAGGCGCACCATTATGCATCAGCGCTGTCAGACATGAGCTCGCAAGGTTAGGCTTTCAGCACTTCTTACCCAGTGTCCACAGAGGCCTCCTGTCCTAACGCTACACTCTCGTGGGGCTCTGAATTGATGGCTCTATGGGTAGAAGCCCTCTCTAATAACCACATATATTTTAGAGCTAATGAGAGCTTATCTGGAATTTTCCTTTCCTGCTCCCCGTCTCATTGGTGCTGTCCCACAAGTATTACTATACCCCGAGCCAAGAACACCCTGTAAATGCCCTAATTCACTTCCTAGTAATATTAGTTAACCCATTTGCAGAACTAGTAAGAGTTGATCTTTTTAACCAGAGGCCTTAGTCTGTCAGTTGTATGTGCCAATAGAATAGGCTGAAGGTGTGGAGGGAGAAGGAGGGTCAAGCTACACATTAAGTCTTGGGATACAGCTCTGGGCCAGAATATTTGACCACAGAAGTCCTCAGCCACAACACTGGACATTTATTTATACAAGTCAGTGTTGTAGAGGAATGTTAATTCAGAACATGGCTGTCCAGGCAAGAGATTACATTGAAAGACCTTCTAGGTCTGTGTGATCCAGCTGGAATACAAGCACACCTTTAATCCAGGAGACAGAGGCAAACAAATCTGATTCAATGCTAGCCTGGTATAGAGCAAGTATCAGGTAAAGAAAAGCGTAGGTCCAGGTATGGCGGTACATGTCTTTAATCCCAAACAAAGGTAAAGTTAGTTTGTAGAAGGAAGCACCCATGTTTGAAAGTGATGTCTAATTGAGTGGCAGAAAAGGTGATGAATCAGAGAAGATTTGAGAGAATAGGATATGTCCAACTCTCATGAGAAGAGAAAGGAAAGGGAAGCTACCTAAGGGGCAATGCAGAGAGGAGAGGAGGCAGGTTTACTGAACAACAATAGAGAGAGGTGAGTTGCAGAGAGAGAGCTCAGGTGAAGATGGAAGGAGCCAGAAAGTGAGAAGAAGCCAGAATATTAGAGCAGATTGCTGAGTTAGTTTGAGGCCAAGCAGAGCAATTCCAGGCCAAGAGAGAAGCCAGGTTAAATAAGTCAGCTGGGAGAGGAGTTTGAGCCAGAACAACTGAGTTGAACCAACCAGCCCAGAGCTCAGAAAGAACAAGAAAGGGTGAGCTTATTAAGCAGTAAGTCTCAGAGACTAGAAACATTCTAGGCCTAGGTTAGATTGTATGGAAGCTAGAAGCTTCCGGGATTAGGCCGGGGTTAGCAGAAGGAGTCAGTAAACCTCCCAGACAACAGTCGAGTCAGGAGAGCAAAAGGTCCTTTTTATGCAGTGTTGGCAGCAAGCTTATAACATTAAGCTGACTTTTAAAATAGAGCATATCAGTTCCTGTAACTAAAAGATACCTGGATGAAAGTGTGCATGAGAATCTGTGTCGTGTGTGTGTGCGCATGGGCAGGCACTTGCTCCTTGGCCTGCTCTCCTTGCTCTGCTTGCTACGTCTAGAACTGTCATGCATGGTAGTAAAATGGTAGTGGCTGCATTTTCACATCAGTCCCCGCACTTCTAGAAAGAGCTTCCTCTCTCCACACTGTCAAACCACGGCCTAGCTTCGCTCCAGAGAAATACAAACCAGTGTCTTCCCTTGAATTACAGCTCCCTTTGCATAGGTCAGTGAATGCTGCCTGTTAAGCTAGAGGCAGGTCACCCCGAGCCTTACTCCATGGCTTCTGGTCATGAGGATGTGAGTTAAAGAGTCCTGAGAGCTCAACAGGCACACTCAACACGCAGAAAAGTGCAGGAAGGGGAGGCTCCTCCATGACCAAGCTCGGAGCTCCCCATCACCCACAGAGTAGGTCATCAGCTGGTGTGGCAGTACGGAAGTGTCGCCACTCAGAGCGCAAGCAGAAGAGATATATGAAACACTATCCATCCAGCATAACTTAGAGGTTGAGAATCTCTGCTTGAGCCACCAGCAGGGAGACAGGAACCATGCATTATTTATGTCTCTTGCTGCGGCATCTGCTGAGCAAGCGCTTGCGTGGATTCACCCGAGTCTGCCTCACCGCCAGCCCTTTCCGCCTCAATTATTCCCCTCTTCCGTCACCTTGGTTTTCCTGTCGTTCAAGTGTCTCACAAAGACAAGACAAGCCTGCTACCCACTATTCACCCATTTTCTGGATAATCTAATGCGGAGGTGGGGTTATAAACACCTAAAGATGAGATTGGGTAAAATAATCTCATTGCGTGAGTCAGAGAGCGGTGTTTCCCTATGTAAACCCTATCCACAGACTCTGGAGGCATTTGACTTGGCTCCGCATTGGCACAGAACTTTGATGCAATTCAATTTCACAAAATATTAGAAAGCATTCTTTAAGGGCTAGAGAGATGGCTCAGTTAAGCCCACTTGATGATGTTTCAGAGGATCTGGATTCAGTTCCCGGCACTTAGGTCTGGTGGCTTACAACCAGCTTGTGACTTCAGTTCCAGGGGCCGTATCATTCTCTTCTGGCTTCTACAGTAACCTTCATGCATGTGGCACAAATAAACTCACAAAGGCACACACATATACACATACAAATTAAATAACCTTCTTTTTTTTTAAGTGTTGTTTAGACTGAACTTGGCCTCTTTCTTATGTGGAGAGACGGTGCACTGGCTGGACGTGGCTGAGTGTGTGTGTGTGTTCCCTGTACTGTACATGTGGACGAGCAGACATAAGGCTGTGAGTTTCCAGATTCTCTTGCAGGCCCCCTGGCACAGATCCTTGGTGGAAACCTGTTCCTCTGGCCCGGGAGTAATCTGTGGCCATGGGGGAGAGTTTCTTCCAGTCAAAGAAAACTAGTTTGAGCAAAGCTGGAGTGTAGAGTGTAGAAAACATAAGCATTGGCAGGTAACTAAACAGACCTTGAATAAAAAACAGCACTCCTCTGAAACGCCCAAAGACATTCCTGCAGCAATCATAATGATTTCACCTTATCTTTACAAATGGCAAAAACTCAACACAGTCAGTCAGCCCATCCGGGTTTTTCCTCTTGTGTCCTCCTCACCTACATCTCTCTGTTTCCCTGGTGGGATTTCAGGTGTGTACCTATTTTGAATAACATAATCATTAATCCATAAGAATATCAGATCTCTACCTTTTCCTAGAGCGTCACTCTGCTAACCTGTTGAGTGAACTTTTCGTGTGTGTGTGTGTGCGTGTGTGTGTGTGTGTGTGTGTGTGTGTGTGTGTGTGTGTGTCTGTGTGCATGTGTGCGCGCGTGTTAGAAGCCTTAGTATGACTAACAGCTATGTTGGGGTCAAGTAAGAATCTGGGCCTCTACATAATTGTGTGTTCCAGTCAGTACAGTGACCAGGGAGAGGAATGTCTTCACTTTGACCAGGAAATGACAGCGCTACGCACGAGTTCCCTTCCCATATCCTCACTAGGGGGTTACAGTCCTGGTCCTGAGGCTTCTACGCTTGCACCACTTCCGGTTCCCCCAAGCATACTGAAAATGAGTCTTCAGCAGCTCTGACCTCCCTGTGGCTCACATAATCAGAATATTTCACCCTTGCTACACCACTGCCTGTAGCCAGCATGATATGCCGTGTCTTCTATCTCTAATAACAGTAGTAACAACATTTGACTATCATCCAGGGCTATAGCCCATGTCCCTGTTCTCCCTCCAGGACTCAGAGACTCCCATGCCTGCCCACCCCCAATGACTTAAGTCCACTTTGGCCAGGCTCTCTCTCTCTCCTTCAACAAAAGGGCTCTCTCATCAAGGTCACCACTGAACCCCACACGACCAAGCCTAGTTGTCAGGTATTGACTTCAACGCCAAATTACAGGACACCACTGTGACTATTCCTTCTCTTTCCACAAAGTTGGAGTGCCACAGGGATGCTATTTTCATCTTCCACCTCTCCTGTGATTGCCTCACTTGGCCCACGTCTTCAATCTCAAATTGACAGCTCCAGGAAATATATCTCCAGTCCAGAGCCCTCTCCTGAGTCCCAAATTCAACATAAAACACACACACACACACACAAACACACACACACACCTTTGCTTAAATGTGACATCACATAGAGATTCTTTTAACGCAGTGGATCTAAAACAAACTCTTGCTTTCCCCACTGCTCACTCTAACCTGTTAGACTCTTACACTTCCCTACTTCAGTTAGCAGGACCCCCAACCGTCTCTTGTACTTGATTTCAAGAAGCATGTCAGCCAAAGCAGTGCCAGGGTGCAGCCTCTCCACTCTGACCCTTTTCCTTGGGTCAGACCTTGCCAGGGTTGCTAGCTGCCATGCTTCTATGCTTACCCTCTGTGAGACCTGTCCTCAGCACAAGAGCCACACCAAGCCACATGAACACATACTGGATCCTGGAAACCCTGGGACCCACAGGAAAAGCTGAGGCCCCATGTCTCCCAGCTATCCCTCCAAGCTCCCCTTCTATCCCACTGCAGGACCCTCCCCTTCTTGCTCAGCCTTAAGGACACTAGGCACATTTCTTCTCCCTGAGAGGCTTTGCAGTGGGTCCCTGACGCCTGGAAGCAGAACAGGCATCCACAGATTTGCTCCTACATGTATTTCATGCAGTGCCTGCTCCATGGGGGCCCTCACCAGGGTGCCCCATTTGAAACTCACTTTGGAGGTTCTGTGCTTCATGATGTTGTGTCAGGAGTTTTTTTTTTGTTTTTGTTTTGTTTTGTTTTGTTTTAGGGCTTTTTATCTTTTTATCTTTCTTCTTCTTCTTCTTCTTCTTCTTCTTCTTCTTCTTCTTCTTCTTCTCTCTCTCTCTCTCTCTCTCTCTCTCTCTCTCTCTCTCTCTCTCTCTCTCTCTCTCTCTCACCCTACAGGTCCTTTGCATACATATTGGTTTCTAGTTTAGAGATTTTATGGGATTCCTGACACTGCCCACTGCCCTCCTGGGTGCTCTATTCACACAGACAGCAGAGTTCCTCACAATATCTGCAGCAATAGCCTTTGCTAGAACTGTTTAAACACCTGCCTCTCTGCTGTGTCTGAAATTACTCTTTTAATTATAACGTCCTAACTTTTAATATGGCTGGCAATCTTTCCATAACTTCACTGCTCCATCAAGTTTCCTCCTCCAAAAGATGTGAGTGTGGTTTTTTGTGTGGGTGGTTTTTTGTTTGTTTTGTGTTTTGTTGGTGTTGTGTTGAGACAGGGTTTCTCTGTGTAATTTTGGCTGTCCTGTACTCACTTTGTTAGACCAGGCTGACCTCAAACTCACAGAGATCCTCCTGCCTCTGCCTCCCTGAGTGCTGGGATTAAAAGTGTGCACTACCGTGCCCGGCCAGAAATTGCTTTTGTAATTTGTCTGCTTTTTAATGGGGGTATTCTGTCCTTTTCTAGGTCATTTGCAATGAACTGTTCCAGAAACAGGTTCTTTTCTTATTGTAAGAGTTCCAAATATCTCCTCTCAACAAATGGTTTACTGGTTTGATTTTATTCAGAGTGACTTTAAAAATATATAGAAGTAAATCTAACAGTCAGTTCTATCAGTCTACCTTCCCTATGCTTGCTGGGTCTTGAGAAACCTTCCCTTGCCTACGATGGCGAAGGATAACAGGAACTACAGCCCTCTACTCTACTCTACTCCGACTAGAACCGGATGTAGCTGTTTGTACACTGAGCTTCAGCAAGGGCTTTGCATTCAATACATTTTAGGAAGAAATAAGCGAAACTACTGAAAATGTAAATCTAAACTGCTTTGATACTCTATCACATTCCAGTCAACATAACTATCATAGAGGGGGCAGAAAGACAATGCTGCTAAGAATGAGGGAAAGAGGGACCCATTTTCACTGACAGGAGGAGATGCAAAGTAGTGCAGCCACATGGAGAGTCCTCATAAAAACCTGAAAATAGAACTGCCATATCATCCAACAATACTACTCTTGGTTATATTCCTGATGGACTGTAAGCAAACATACCACAGGCATACTTAAACATCTGTGTTTATTGTAGTGTACCTAGAAAGTACAACTGGCCTATCTAGCCATACACATCTAGAGTGGTTGAAGATGTAAGATATATATGCACAATGGGATCTTGTGCAGCTCTAACGACACCATGGCATTGGAAGGAAATTGGACAGGACTAAAAATTATTATGTTAAGTGAAATAAGCCAGTCGAAGAAAGCAGCACTGTGTTGTTTCTCGTCTGCAGGACTTAGATTTAAAAATACCATGTGCATGAGTATGTTTGTGTGTATGTGTTTGTAAGAAATAAAATGAGAAAGTGGATCATGAACAAGAGATCTTACAGGAGGGGGAAGTAGAAAGGGCAAAGTATTGCATGCAATAGGATAGCAGACATGGAGTCAACTGAGGGAAGAGAGGAAGACGCTAGACAGAGGCCAGTGGGCGAGGGCTGAGTGAGCACCGAGCACAGTGGGCAAGGGCTGAATGAGCACCGAGCACAGTGGGCAAGGGCTGAATGAGCACCGAGCACAGTGGGCGAGGGACGAGAGCGAGCACCGAGCACAGTGGGCGAGGGACGAGAGCGAGCACCGAGCACAGTGGGCAAGGGCTGAGTGAGCACCGAGCACAGTGGGCAAGGGCTGAGTGAGCACCGAGCACAGTGGGCAAGGGCTGAATGAGCACCAAGCACAGTGGGCGAGGGACGAGAGCGAGCACCGAGCACAGTGGGCAAAGGCTGAGTGAGCACCGAGCACAGTGGGTGAGGGATGAGTGAGCACCGAGCACAGTGACATGTCTGTACAATGATGCCATGAAGAAGCACACTACTTTCCATGCCTATTTTTTAAAAACCTAATTTTAAAACCAGAATGTGGAGAATGGTTAATGATGCCTAGAATAAGAGAGAGGGTGATATTATACATACGACTGGAATATACTTTGAGGATATGATTAAAAACACTAAATATTATTAATTTTTCTCTGAGATACATATCCGCCAAAGCAAAAAGAGAAATATGATAAATTACATTAACCCCTAAGAGAAAAACCAAGAATAAACATAATGCGCAGCACACAGCTTTTGTTTGCTGATGAAAGACTGTCGCACAGAAGGGCAAAGGACACTAACCTCGCTTATTGGTGACCTATGGTCTCTCTCAGGAGCTAAGGGTAGATGCCAGTTACAGAGGCTGGGAATGGTGGGGTAGGAGGAAGGGAGAGTTGTGCCAGTGGGTCCTGAGTTATAGTGGATAGCAAGGGATGACTCTGGTCATTGATAACGCACTGCACATTTCCCACGGCTGGAAGACAGGGGCACAATGTCTCTGGTGTTACTGAGTATATACGAGGAGGCAGATATGTTTATCCCTATTTCAACAATGTACAATATCTCTGTCTATCATAGAATTACATGCTCCTCATTAGTATGTACATTTTTTTATATGTGAGTTGACATATTTATTTAAGAAACTAAATATTAGCAGTCTGGTGCTGAGACGAGGCCCTCAGTACTAAGTTGAAATCACAAGGACTCCTGTGGCCAGGAACACAGGGATAGCCTAAGGCTTGCTCAGTCTTAGGAAAACCCTTACACGTCTACCAAAACAAAAGCGTTGGCATCCTGGCCATGTCTCAAGTCGCAGAGCCCTTGAGCCACCTGTGAGAGCTCTGATTGGTGCTTCAGCATCTGGCAGGGGCACTTTCTGTCAAGGTTTCATTCCCCAAGTCAGCAGGGTACTTGCCCTATCTGTTCCTCACAGGAATAAGAGACTGTGAATTGGTGACCTCAACTTGTGCCCTCTGCAGTGTGTCCTGTGTCTTCACCATCCTGTGTGGGTGAAATGAAGACACTCGATCTCTGCAGGCCTTTCCCACCCTAGCCACTTCATATGGGAGTTGACTTCCTCCCACACCATAGAGGAAACTAGCTGCTTATTTGTTGTGAAGGCTAGATAGCCCAGATTCTTTGGGATGTTTTATTTTGAAACATATATATATTCAAAGATATGTTTCCATCTCTAGCAAAAGTGCAAGAAAAAAAAGGAATAAAACATTTCTCTATTAACTCGGCTTTCCCCCGAGCTCTTTCATTCCTCCCTCACATTTCCCTCCCTCCTTTTCTCCCCTTGCTTTTTGGTTGGTATTTTGCAGTCCCGACCTACAATGCCTCTGGGAGGGTTCCTTGCTTCTCTTCATTTTTATATTTAACTTGCTCAAGTTTAAAGCGATCTGGTTTCTTAAACAGTTTGCGTGCGTGATGACATGCTCCCGGGCCCATTGCCACTGCTCATCACCCAGCTTTCTGGACTTAAGGCTTGTTTTTCGAGAATGTGCCAACTATTCTGAGCACAGACAAAGAATTCAAAACCCTCTCTTGAGAAAGGCATGCAGAGTGCTTTTCCATACCTGCTCAGTGCAGAACTCGAGGGAAGTGCTTTCCTTTAAGCAGTAAGCATATTAAAACTAGATACTCAGCCAGAGCTAGCCAAGCCCCACCCTGGAGTGCACATTGGCATAACTTCCACCTTGGGTCAATCTGTGGAAGTTTCCCCAGGAAGTCTTTGTTTCACGGGAAGTGAACTGTATAAAAAGAACTCACTGATATCCCCCCAGATTATGAAAGGCCAGTATACTCAGCTCCAAAGAAGCAAACGGGCATCACAGAGTTGCAAGCCGTGCTCAGAGAAACAGATACTGTGCCTCTCAAAGTATAGAGGAAATAGGCTCACTGTGCTCAAGGTCCTGGCAAGCAAGCTATAATGACAGAGAAATTATTTCCAGAGTGATCAGAGACAGTGAGGGTTGGTTTGAGCTTTAAGGACTGTCAGCCACAGGAAGGCAGTTCCATTCCCAGCCCCACAGAGAAAGATGTGTGAAAGCCTCACTGTAAGGCCTGGAGCTTACAGCAAGACATGGGGGCTGAGGGTGCAGGGAAGACAGATGAAGGAAGCACAAAGAATTGAAGCTGCCTTCTCTTCTCACCTCTGATCGCCTATATTTTCTGACCAAACCCAGCCTGCCAAGCCAGGAAGGAACCAAGCTAAGAAGCCAGAGAGGCAGAAGGAACAGCCCACCAAGACAACAAGCAGATGGAAAGTAACTGGCGCCTGGCTAATGGTTTGAAATCTGCTTTGGACAGTGTTTTCAAAGATGCTTTGGTCTGATTCAGCTCATGAGAGTGTGGGTGTTGGCAGGAAGTGGCAAATGGTTCAATGTATTGGGAAGAAGAATCTGGATTTCAGAAGGATTTACACCTGCTACAATGTACAGCTGGGTTCTGTGAGTGAGAAGACTTCTGGACTGATTAATGAGTAGACATAAAACATGTGTGCTGGAGGGAGCTGCCCCAGCTGTGTAGAGACAGGAAAAGCGAGCCTCATGATGAATTTCTCCATTGCCTTGTCTGCTTCTCCTTCTTCCATCTTCCCTCCGTTTCTTTCATAACAAGGTGGTGGTTATCAGATTAAATGCAACAGTGAGCAGAAAGAAAACCCTGCCCTCCTGAAACTCCTATAGGTATCAAGAGACAAACAACAATAACAGCAGCAGCAACAGCAGCAGCAACATCAACGGCAAAAAGATGTGATGTGAGAATGGAGCTTGAGCCATGAAGAGACCCAAGGCTGGAGGTGGACCTAGCCTTCACCAGGAGCTGTAAGCCACCTCTTCGACTGGCCCTGTTTCATTGCAAAATGAAAGGTCATATTCAAACAGACTCATTTGGGGAAGTTCTGGGACCTTTGGCAGAAATTCTAGATGAAGGAATCGGTCAGTGGGTTGGTCATCGGATATATCTTGCCTCTCTCTTTCATCCATACCTGTCTCATTCTCTCTTTCCTATCTGCCAAGAAATGAAGAACAGCCAGCCTTTGATGTGTGCTACCACCTCCACGATGCTCTCTGTGCCTAAGCACACAGGTTGAGCAACTATGGACAGAACCTCTGAAGCCATTAGCCAAAATACATTCTTCTCCCTCCAAGTGACTGTGACACATATTTAGTCACAGGGGTGAGAAGAGCAATTAGTTCAGGAAGCCTATGGCTTGGACAAGAGGGGTTAATGGCATTGTACCTATTCACAGTAGCTGTTGGCTGCCTGGCTGACCTTGTGGACATCCAGGAAAAGAGCCCTGGAGGAACAGGAAGTGAAGAGCCCAGAAGAGGTACCTGCACAATGCAGAGCTAGGTGACAGAGGGCTGTGGTGCTAGGAGGTGAGGTCATCAGCCATCTGTGTGCCAGGCAAGAAGACTGTGGGCTTTGAGAAGCTAGATGCTTAGTTCTCAGGGTGATGGGAAGCCTTTGTTGGCAGCCAAGCAGAAGCAGAATCCTGATGCAACTTCAATTTTAACAGATCCTTTTGGATCCGTGTGAGATTAAACTGGAGCGAGGAAGGTGTATCAGTCAAGCTTTTACTTGTCATGGCCTAATACCTAAGGAGACATCCTAGGGGAGGAAGGGTTCATTTGGGTTCAAAAATTCAAAGGCGTCCATCAATCATGGTAGAGAAAGCATGCCAGATAGAGAAGCTCCCATCAGAGTGGCCAGCAAACAGAGAAGGAAGGGTGATCTAGGGAAAGGTCAAAGTTGGAAGAAGACATACCTCCAACTAGACCACACTCCCTACTTTTCACCATCCCCTAACCATGTCATCGCACAATGTGTCTTTTGAGAGATTCATTCATTCATTTTATTGGCACCCTCTTGATATAAGAATTTCTAGAAACACTGTCACAAGCACCTGCAGAAGTATGCTTCCCTGGTTTTGCAAGTATTTCTCAGGCTAATCGAGTCAGTAAAATTAGCCACCACAGAGAGCAAGGGCAGTGACAGGGAGAACAGTGAGGAGGTTTTCAAGCCATGAGTAGGAAGGGGTGATGGCTGGGGTGCAGGTGATTGATGGGTGTCAGGATGAGTGCTTGGATTCTGGATATTCTTGAGCATAGAGTCAGAACTGGCTTGGAGGGAAGACAGAGGACAATGAGGCAGGAGTCAAAGATGGAGCTGTGCTTTGGCACTTGGCGATTTGGGAAGAAAAAAAATTGACAAACTGACGTCACTAGACTAAAAGGGAAGCATGGTAGAATAAGGCATAAACGTGTTAGATGATGGGCTTGTAGAGTTTAAAGGCCCATTAAGTGTCTGTGTGAAATACAAGTGTGTGTGTGTGTGTGTGTGTGTGTGTGTGTGTGTGTGTGTGTGTGTGTGTGTGTGTGACCCACGAGAAGACTAAAGACCTTGAGGTACAAATATGGAGATGGCATTTAAGTCATGGAAAGATGCAGTCATCTCCAGATCGAGGGCAGCATTAAAAAAACAAACAAACAAACAAAATAAAAAAGAAAAGAAAAGAAATGAGACTTAGCATTGATTCCCATTTGTTAATTTTATTGTTTCTTCTGTTTCTGGTTTTTTTTTTTTTCATTCACTTGTTTGTTTATTTTTAAAACAGATTCTTGCTATGTACCCTAGTCAGAGTGAAACTTACAATTGTCTTGCCTCAGCCTGCAACCACACGCCAACACGTCTATGCCCACTGTCGTAAGCAACATTTGTCAGTACCACATGCCAGTATTAAGCACTTTATGTTTATCACTGGAACAGGGTTGGTACTTTTCCAGTTTTGTGCATGATAAAACCAAGCCAGAGGAATGATTGTTTTCTGCTCAAGCCATGCAGCTAGTGAGTGGTGAAACTGGAGGACACACCTGGTATTTTGACCCTAGAGGAAGCAGAAGGCCCAAGGCCCTCCAAACAGGCTACAGCAGATTTGGCTACGCTGTTCTGCCTCTGCTGAGTGTCTCCATTGCTGCACAGAGGCACTCAGAATCTCATGGGAACAAAGAGTATCCAGGTATGAAGTACTCAACCAGTTGCCAAATTTGATCTCTCCCTCTAATATTGAGGTACTCGATCTTCTCTGACAGCCAGGCTTCCATCCCTCCTTTGTTAATGTGTATCTGGTACCCAGCATAGCACCTATTTTCAGGAGCTGTTCTACCTTGTATTCTTCATTCTATCTTTCTGCCTAGCTGAAAGGCCACTGACTTAAGGAGATTGTCTTAGGGCAGCAGAGCATGGTAAGTGGAGCCAAATCCTTGTGGCAGAAACTGTAAGTTAAGTTCACTCTTTGGAAGGTACCCAAGACAGCCAAATGCCCGGTCATATCTGTGACACATTGAATACTCTGGGAGAAATTAATTACAACTAAGAACATGCAATAAAAGGCAGCCCTGGCCTGTCCTCCCTGGAGGTCATGCTTGGTATAGGCCTTTCTAGCAACCTGGCTCTCTTCCACTGAAAGGACAGCATCTTGATGAGCTTGTGCTTGACCAGGCAACACACAGTCTTCAGAGATTGGACAGAACCAAAGACCGAAATCTTCCAAAGAACCATCTGGATAAACAGACTGTCAGTTCTCAGTTACAAACAAAGTGCCACCAGCTATTTGAAAGAGGCAAAAGGATAGCAATCTACCAAGATGCAAAAGGACACACCTCAGAACACCTAGCTAGCCAAGGCCAGTTATATAATCTTAAACTTCCACTGTTAATAGAGTGTCATGTATGGGAAAGCTCAGTCTACAGTCAGATAGGTCTGAGTATGAATCCTACCTCTAGTGCTCCTTTCTGGGCAGGGGTGGGGGGGGTCAAGATATTTAATTCTTTAAAATATCATCATCTTCATGTATAAAGTGGTTCCCAATTCACAAGGCTTATACAGGAATGAAAACAGAATAGATATGGAATGAAGGCAAGAGCTGGAATGCAATGCTACCTGATAAATGATGGCTCTTATGATGCTACTGGTAGTGATAGTAACAAGCATGAAGATAATGATGGTGGTGGTGGTAGTGGGTGGTGATGCTGATGGTGGTGGTAGTGATGGTTGTGGTAGTGATGGTGGTGAAGGTGACGGTGGTGGTAGTGGTGGTGATGGTGATGTGGTGAAGGTGATTATGGTGGTAGTGGTGGTGATGATGATGATAGTGGTGGTGATGGTGGTGGCGATGGTAGTGGTGATGATGGTAGTGGTGGTGGTGGTGGTTGTGGTGGTGGTGGTAATGGTGGTGGTGGTGGTGGTGGTGGTGGTGGTGGTGGTGGTGGTGATGGTGATGGTGGTTGTGATAGACATCATGATCCTGCATTTGAAGACCTGTTCTGAGGCCAGGACTCTGGGAAATATAAACTAGAAGTCTGAGCAAAAGAGTTGCTGTTTTAAAGAACAAAGTTTGACAAATATAAACTAAAATGTTTGAATAACAACTCAACTGTTGTTATATTAACAATGATAGTGTTTATTTTGCAGTGTTTGCTATGTGTCAGGAATAGCCACAATAGTTTATATGTACTTCATTTAATCCTCACAGTATTTCTTTGAAGAACAGAGTGTGATTAGCTTCATGTCACATTGGAAACTGGAGGCTCAGAAAACTTAAGTATCTAATGCAAGGTCATCTAACTGGAAAAAACAAATGCAGAGATCTGTACCCACAGCCCTCCTACTGTGAGCCTAAGCTCGTAGTCATCACCCTGTACCCCTCAACTCCCACCATATGTACAGTAAACAACTATTGCCAGAGAGAGACAGTCAGGGTGCTCTGAGATGGCTGGCTGCTTAAGGTTTAGGCTTACAGTTCTTGTGACAAATTTGCACCAGCTCCTTGGAGCAGATTTGAGATGTGCACGGGGGTGAAAGGCGGGTATTTATTATTTTCCCATCACTTTTCTACATTGCATATTAGGAAGTTTGACTATATCTACCTAGACAGCTTAGTAGAGACTCCAGTAGAGGGGTGCTTGCCTAACATTTATAAGGTTCCAGAGTCAATCCTCAATACCACAAATAAATGCAGACTTCATAGTTTTTTTTTTTAACAAGTTGATACCCTAGGAATACTGGATTGTGTGCCAGCTTTTTTCAATGGGCTGGAACAGCTGCCATTTCTAGCTCAAATCTGAGATCTAAAGTACAGTTCAGACTGTATTTAGCAAAACTGAAAATGTCGCCCAACAAATAACACATTAAAGGAAATGGTATCCAAACCTCTTATAGGCTAGGTATTCTTCATCCAAGGAGATCAGTCTGCTGCTATAGCAACAGTCCGCTCTTCCATCATCTACCACAGCCTCGACCACCAACCATGACTTCCACCATCAAGCCTGCACCATCAGCCATAACCTCCGCCATCAATACCACTTCTACCATCAACACAACTTCTATCATCACCATCAGCCGTGGCCTCCACTATCAGTCAAGGCTTCTGCCATCAGCCATAACCTCTGCCATTGCTCCACAACCAACCACAGTGTCCACCACCAGCTACATCCTTCACCATCCACAGCCCTCCATCATTAAATCTGGCCTTTGTTATCAGCCACAGCTGTCACTATCAGGCATGGTCTCTACTATGAGCCATGGGTGCCTGCCCATCCACCTGTTCTCGTCCTCCAATGATCACTTGCTATTGATCTTCGGTTCCATTCTCTTTCTTTCCCAACAATGTCCTCACCAACTCTCTTGCCATTCTTACTGTGGGCTTTCTACTAAAGGTGTCTAGGACAGTTAGTTTTTTTTCCTTGTTCTGAAATGTCTTTCATTCAACTTTCTGCATGTGGTTCCCAAGTTCATGAGGGTTAGCCAGAAAAATCAACAGAAATCATCCCTTAAGCCTTCCAGTGAAAAGATTAGGGCCAGATGAGTGGGCACAAAATGGAGAGAGGAAAGCATTTTGTCTGTGTCCTACTTTAGAGTTTGCAAGGCACAGTCATACCTATTTCATTTCATCCTTGCAACAGCTCCATTAAGTGGACAAAAGAAAAGTAATACATCCATCTTCACAGGGAACTTAAGCTCAGAAGTGAGATGCTTTTTCAAGACCCAAAAGTTAGTAGTCAAAAGAATATGGGTTTGTGCCCAGCCTGATCCAAGGTGAATCACCAAATCTCCCCATTGGCCCAAGAAGCCCAGATGGTTTATCTCTTTGTAAGAGAATTTTGCTCTAGGGAGCTGGATCAGGCTGGATGCCAAGGACCCTCCCATTAAGTGATCTCCCCTCACTGCTTTCCTTTTTTTTCTTCCATGAACAGCTATTGAGTTAGCATGACAATAACTGGACACAGGATAATGTCCAATGATAAAGACAAGGGAGGGTCATTCAAACACTATGATACCACCTTATATTTGTATAAATACCTGGATTTTCAGTGCCCCTTTTGCAGGAATCCTGTGTGTTGAGTGCATACCATTTTACAGGTGGAATTTATTCTCTGAACAGTGCAGTGGGATACAGCTAGAAAACAGTGAACCTAAGACTGAAAGCTAGGTCTTAGCACTCCAGATGGAATGCTCCTTTCACCTCTGGTACCACTAGCTCCTAGCAGTGCCTTACTTAGAGCAAATATTCAAGAAAAGCTTACTAAATGTAAGTTAGCACCACACTGCCTCTCTAAATGACTGAAAGCATCGATTGGCTTTTCTCCATCCCAGTCAGAAACAAGGCTTCTTGGGGACACTCAGTGATATCCAACGATGTCTGGAATTGACAACCATTATTTCCCCCTAAAGTAACATATAAAGGTTGATGAAGGAGAAAACTGCAAAGCTATTTTTTATTCTTTGATTTGTTGACATCATTCTTTGCCTAAGGAGAATCTTCTAAGAGGAAAATGTCTTTCCTTATCGACTTCAAACTAAAGTCCAGGCCTGACATTCTGTTTTAGACAGGAGACAGTAAACTATACAATCTTCTTGAGTCCCTTTTCCTCAAGTGACATTACAACTCTACCAATGAATTATGTGCAAATTTTCTTCTGTTTTGTAATTGGCTGTGTTATGAGGATGTGAGCCACGGGGAGAAGTTTGATAGGAAAACTTTGTCCTGGAATAGTTCAATATCAATATAGAAAGAGGTGTGGGTGCAGCCGGGGCCAGCTTTCCAGTTTGAACCAGCCCTGTTGGCTGCTTGGCTGCCCACATCTCTCACTTGAATAGTCAGATCTCCTCTGGAAAGGGCCTGGTGGATGCTGGTAAATAGCAGAGGGCTGTAGGGGCCACTGGGTTCCTCTCCACTCTTGGCCTTCCAGCCTTTCCTTTGTGTTGCCATATTTTCCCCCTCTGGAATCCATAGACACATCATCAGGAATGCCCATAGGAATAACAGATGGAGAAGCATGGACCAAAAGCTCAGGGCACAGGACTTTGAAGGATGAAGCTTCCGCCCCCTGACCCATTCATTGTCTCTGTTCATTTTCCTCCCCTCCCCCTCCTTGCACTCCCTCCCCCTCCCCCATCTGCTGTGCATATGTGGATCCAGAAGTTAGTCTCAAGCATTCCTCAGTAGCCACCCACCTTGTTTTTGAGGCAAGGTCTCTCACCAGGACCCAGGACCCAAGTATCTCCTGATCTCTGCCTCCCTAGTCCTGGGATTAAGGTGCATGCCACTGCACTCAGCTTCGTATATGGGTTCTTAGCTTTGAACCCAGATCCTCATAGCTTGTAAGGCCAACACCTTCCTGACTGGGCCATCTTCTCAACCCCATCTTTTCCAATCCTGTTTCTATTTCTTCCTTTGTTGTCCATGGATAGCATGTACAGCTCTGTCAGAAATGCAGATTCCCAGGCCCCACCTGAGACCCACTGACTGTCTCTAAGTGAAGCCCCACTCTGCAGGAAAATCTGGCACACGTGAGTCTGAGCAGCCCTGGTTTCGGTGATGTCTTCTTCTCACTGCGTGCCATACTCCTGGCTCTCATGAGCTCTCTGTTTTTCAATCACTATGCAGATGGACAAAGATAGGACAATCACACTGTCTTACTTAGGGTTTCATTGCTGTCAAGAGACACCATGACCATGGCACATGGCAACTCTTATTTAATTGGGGCTGGCTTGCAGTTTCAGAGGTTTAATCCATTATCATTATGGCAGGCAGACATGGTGCTGGAGAAGGAGAGAATGCTGCATCTTGATCTGTAGGCGGTGTGTGCCACTCTGGGTGTAGCTTCAATACAGCGGACTTCAAAGGCCACCTCCACAGTGACACACCTTCTCCAACAAGACCACTGCTCTGATAAGGCCACAGCCCCCAAAAGTGCCAATCCCTAGGAGCCGTGAGTCTATGGGAGCTATTCCTATTCAAACCACCACACACACTAATGAACATAGTCCTCAAGTTATAACGTACAAAGCCAGTCGGGGTGGCGCACAGCTGCCGTTCCAGCACCTGAGCAACTGAAGCAGCAGGGTCATGACTTCAAGGCCAGCCTGTGCGACATGAGATCATGCCTCAAACAAGAAAAAGAAATTTTAAAGTAACGTGTATTAAAACATAGCAAATTATCGTAAAAAAAAAAGAAAATGACACCTTCCGAGAATTCAGCTTTAAATAGTCCAGAAGCTATCCTCAAGGAAACATGGACTCTGATGTCAGATGTCTCCGAGTTCAGGTCAGTAGCCGCTCACGTCCATGGGCGCCTAGCTGCAGGATTTTAGACAAGTTCGTTGCAGGTTTTTTTGTTTGTTTGTTTGTTTTGGATACTGTGAAGCATGCAGGAAAAGATCAGTGTTCCAGGTGCGCCATAAGGATGAGGTGAGACACCACATATGAGTTACTCTGAGGCACCCAAAAAAAATCTGTGTCCCCCCTCTCTACTCCATCTGCACAACAAAATCACATCCTCCTGCGCCTCAATCTTCCAGTCTTTGCCACTCCCAAGGCTTTGTTGAAGGGGATCTACTGGGACCTGTCAAATGCCACATTTTCTCTCAACCCGCTGTCTGAGCAAGATGGCCGGCCTCTGACCCCAGGTTCTCTGCCTTATTTTGAGACAGAGTCATACATCGTACCTCAGCTCATCATGTCAGTTAGACTGACTGGCCACAGAGCCAGCACAATCCCCCTGTCTCTGCCCACAGGGGACATGCAATGCGATGCCCAGCTTTTACATCGGTCGTGGAGGTACAAACTCAGGACCTCATGCTCACAGAGCAAGCACTTTCCTCACTGACTCATTACCCCAGCACTTGAAGACACATCTTTAACACAATACAATGATGGTGGTAGAAAAATATCAAAAGTCCTTTTTCCATAATTAAGAGATAATGTTTCTATGAAGGCAGAAAACCTAGTATGTACAATAAAAATACTGCAATCCATAACACACAGTAGTGTCACATCCTATCTGGGATATTTCAGACAGCATGGCGACACACATAGGCCATAGTGTTCTCAGTCTGTGTTCAGAGCCAAGGCTGCAATGAACTCAAGCATGCAGTGCCAGGAACACTTCAGACTCACTGTACATTTGACTCTGAATAATTTCTGTTTCTAATCTGTGTGTGATCAGGAACCTTTTTATTGTTGACACTTTTGCAGTTCTCATGTTAATTTGAGAACTCGAGGCCTAGACAAAGCAGTCCTTTAAAATGTACTGTTCCAGTCAATGGCAGGAATTGAACATTTACTGACTGCATAACAGGCCTTATCCCAGGCTAATAAATGGTGTGTGTGAACACTGAGAGGAAATTACTGCTCTCTTCTCTCTCTCTCTCTTGGTGTGAAAATGATGTGCTGGGGCTCAAATCAACCTGCAGAATGCACGGAGACCTCGCTGCTGTGCCCATGGTCACCAAGCCTCCAATCTCTAACTGAGTCTCCCAAGAAGCCCTTTGCTAAACCTCTGGAACAGTACACAGTAAGACATCTAAGTCTTTACAGTTTTATTCCCTCACCCGCACAACTGAATCAGTCAATTCAATGCAAGTCCTGAGACAATTCAGAGAGGGAGAAATAAGATGTTTGTATTGGAAAGAGTGGCTTCTAGCCCTGAGGATATAGTGGAGATAAATACAGCCAGAAATTCTAAGAATTCAAGTAGGTTCTTGTTTATATGATAAATCTAACCAGTAAACAGTAGTGAGTTTAACATTAGAAAATGCCTTGATTGATTGCTCATGTCTGCCCTGATCACAGCAGTTAGCCATGGGATCCATGAGTCAAGCATTCACCATCTCTCCTCTAAACAGTGGAATCCAGGTGATATTGGTGATTCTATTACATGTAACATCTAAGTACATTTGAGGAAATATTTACCAGTCATAAATTATATGAAATCACTTCAGTGTGAAAGGATTCTTGCCAATACCTGGGCAAGCTTGTAATTTTTTTCCCAAACTTTCTGTCCTCAGAGATAAGTTATTCATAAATATAAATATATTCATTATTTATTAAAAATAAATATTTTTATTAATAATAAAATAAATAAAGTCAGTGTAAAAATTGTATATTTGGAAAGTGAATTTTCTTGTAAACAGAAGTTGCTGTGTTGCTTGGCAAAATATAAGTCTTTTGAGCCAATATAATCACACTCATAAAACAAAACTGATTCTTAAAATTGTTTTTTAATTTAATTTTGTGATAAAAGCATATCTTTTTTTTAAGATGAGGAAGACTCTCAGAAGCATGTAGCTAAATAAAGCAAATGAGACACACAGACGCATACTCCATACACGATCTGTACAACTCTACTTACAGAAATACCAAATCTCAGTTTATTGCAATAAGTTGAAAGAAGCTTTGGGTTGCTGGGAACAGCCCGTAGCTTTGTTTGGGTGATGGCTAAAAGGATGTCACCGTGGGAGCAGTGATTCGGAAGGTACAAGGAGCTGGCCACCCAGCAACACACAGACACATTCACGGGTTGTCAGGAAGCACTCACTACCTCACTTTTTCCGTGTGGATTTTTTTTCCTCAAATACCTTTTGCTTTTTATTTTAAACAACAACAACGACAAATAAAACAGTATTTAGGGGAAGGACTACAGGCCTTCCATAATAAGATCTCACTATCTTCATGGTGGTAATGAGAGAAAATGTCTGAGTTTGTGACACAGATCGAGCACTGGCCTAAGCAGTTAAAAAAAAAAAAAATGCTTCCTTTGAGTTCTCATTTGTCCCATTGAAACTGGCCCTGTGATGGCCTCACTTTATACATAAAGGGTCTGAGGATCCCTCCAACAGTAAGTGAACAGAAGCGCTGAAGTTCCAGCCCCATGGTCTGTTAAATGGAAAAATAAAATTCAATTAATGTTTCTAGAAATGAGAAAAGACACTACAGAGATGGAGGAAAAGGGAGAGAGATAGACAGAGAGAGGGGAATGGAGATGGGGCTTGGGGGAAGAGGATAGAGGAGAAGGAAGAGATCCCTGATCTCTGGTCACAGACAAACCCACAAGGTTCACCTCAGGATGGCACTCCACTCTGAGGCCCTGTGGAAGGATGCTGAGAAGTGTCTTTTCCTTCCCAGGTTGTCAGCCTTCAGGATGGAGAGGGGTGGGCTTGTTTGCCTTGGATCGCAGGGAATACTGTTGCTGGCACTCTCTGGATTTCCTGTAACTGGAAGAGTGATGTCATGGTTCTCAGCCATGGGTGGAAAACAGACCTCACTGAGAGCAGTGTGTGAGATCTCCCTGTGTCCCGCTGGCCTCAGACAGGCCCTCAGCACTACTGCCACAGCCTGTCACATCGGGCACTTCACAACTTCTCCCTGAGCCCCTTGAGATGGCAACAGTCTAGAACCCTAGGACTTTTCTAGACCCCAGAGTTTGATTTTGTCCCCCAGCATGTCCTTTCATCTCCATTTTCGTTTTCATTCCACACTCGTTGTTTCTCCACTCATCAAAAACATGGGATTATTTCCCATCCTCAGGGGTTCACTCGCTCAGGGCTGGAGATAAGAAGGGGTGATCTTCCCTAGCTCTTGGAGGAGACCTGTCAGAATTTTTCAGACCCCTGGTGCTGAATGACAGGTTTCTATCACTTCATCAAGATTGTCCATAAGCCTGTGGAAACAGGAGCCAGTCAGGTTTTGGAGACAGGGGAGCATCTCTGTGCTCCCAGACTAGAGGCCTCTTTCCACACAGGTGGAGAAGCAGGAACCAGACTCAGGACCTTCAGGAAGGCAAGCATGGCAACACAGCAAATGAGGCCAGGGCTCTGGCACCAGTTACTGACCTGGCTGCACGTGTGGTTCTATACTTCCTCTGTGTCCCAGAATGAGCCTGCGGCCCTGCTCTTTCTGCTAAGATTTCATCAAGTTCCCAGTGCAAATCTTACTATTTCTAGAAACCACTGAGCTTCAAAGATTCAAAAAGATGGCCCCCTGCCCACACAGAAGGGAAGGACAGAAGGGACTCTTACAAGTTTTCCTCTGACCTCCACAAATGTGTCATGATGTGCACAAGCATCCACACATATACTAAATACATAAATAATAGGCGTTTTTAAACTTATAAAAGTTAAATAAATAAATGGTTCTCTGCATTTAGACCCAAAACATCCATATTCATCATTTCTACACTCATTTGTAGTACCTGGGGAATCATCAGTGAGCGAGAGACTTTGTCTTTCCCAAGTCGCAGACGAAGTGTTTGCCCTTCGACTTCTCTATATAATTATACATCTGCTGTAGTTTCCTTTCTAGTGCTGTGATTAAAAACACCAGAACAAAAGCAACTTGTCCCAATCACAGCCCATCATAACGGGAAGCCAAAGGAGAAACTCAAGACAGGAACATGGAGGCAAGAACGGAAGCAGACACCACTGAGGAACGCTGCTTAATGACTTGCTCACCATGGCTTACTCAGCCAGCTTCCTTATGTAACCCAGGACCACCAGCCCAGGAGTGACACCACCCACAATGGGCAGGACCCTCTCTCACCCATCATTAATCAAGAAGACGCCTACAGACTTGCCTACAGACCATTATGATGGAGGCGTTTTCTCAATTGAGATTCCTTCTTCCCAGATGGCCCCTAGCTTATGCCAAGCTAACAACAACAACAACAAACAAACAAACAAAAACAAATGAAAAACCCCAATCAGCACAAAATCTAAGTAGCATTCGTTGGGTCCCTACTATTTGCTAGGCATATTCTATCCTTTTGAAACATATTATCTTGATAATCTGCATATTCTCCAGGAAGATTTCTATATTTTTCTAGGTAAGGAATCTGAAGAAAACAAGCCATAGCTCCAATAAGTAATAAGTGGACCAAGTAGAATGTAAGACAGAAAATATTTTTTTAATTTTAATTTTATTAACTTATTCAGATTACAACTCAATTGTTATCCCATCACTTGAATCCTCTCATTCCTCCCTCCCTCCCACTTTCACCCTATTCCCCTCCCCTAGGTCTATGACTGAGGGGGAACTCCTCGTCCACTATATGGGCATAGGCTATCAAATCTCATCTTGGTAGCCTGCTTATTCTTCTTTTGAGTGCCCTCAGGCTCCCCACCAAGGGGAGGTGGTCAAATATGGGGTCCCAGAGTTCATGTCAGAGTCTGACAAGACAGAGCATCTTATTCTATATCCTATTCTTAACTGATGAATATATCTATGTAAAGAAATAAAAACAGATCTCAAATGCCAAAACCCAATGTCAAGAAAATGTTATTCAGAGGTTGGAAGATAGTGCCTGGTGATATTTAGTCACACTTGCTAGAAATGTTTCTCTCCCTGCCGTTCTCTCTCTCTCTCTCTCTCTCTCTCTCTCTCTCTCTCTCTCTCTCTCTCTCTCCCTTTCTCCCTCTCTCCCTCTCTCTCCCTCCCTCTCTGAATCTTTCAATTCTACGTCACATGTATAATCAGAAAATGTTGATCAAGTAACTGAAGCCTTTGCAGAACAGGTGTGCTGGAGTGCAGCACCCCCAGGGAGCCTGGAGGATGAATTAGTGGGCTTCTCAGGCAGAAAGGCCTTTCAATGACATCACCTGGCACTTATGAATAGGAAGGTGGTAAAGTAGGACTTTCGTGATGGCCCTGGCCCTGTGAGAACAATGTGTGCTTAGGAAACAAACATGTTGCATAATCGCCAGCCCAGTGAAGGTTAACCGCACAAAATACCTGCCTAGGAGAAAGCATGGTGTCAGCTCGGATGCTGTGGTGGGTTACCAGTCTCCCCGGCTGTAGGAGTTTCTTGCCTAAGCTATTGTCTTACTATGAACTAAATCAATTCTTACTGCAGTAGCTTAGCTTATTCCTTTGTTAGCAACTGATCTATAGTCGAGGAAGAAAGCTGTTTATTTGCTTAAAGGGAAGAAAGAATCCGACATTCATTGGGAGCAGGGAATCAGGTCTATTGGGTCTGCAGGAGGAAGGAAAACATGGCCATCCTCATATTATAGATGAGAACACTATGCTGGGAGACATCAGCTAGTTTGTCAAATTCAGTTTTCCAGGAAGTGTGGTCTGGTAGTCGAAGGGAAACTGACCGTTAAAAAAAAATTGGAGTACACTTGAGAAAAAATGTTGGTTCAAAGAAAAATGGAGGTGATGAAGAAGAAAAGATTGGGAAAGGTCCCCACTTTTTGAAGAATGCCCTTGTTTTTCATAAAGTAAATCTGAAACCTTGCTTGGTCACATAATGGGTACAAACCAAAGAAAAACCTTGAATGGGTCAGTGTGGTTAGGTCATGTTTATTAGCAGTGTTTTACTCTACTTGCAACAGGAAGCCATTGAGAGGTTTTTGGCAGACTGACCTGGTCTGATTTGTATGATGCTATCTCCGGGCCCTGAGGGATAGCGGATTGAGTGTCTGTCTTCCCAGTGAGACAGTAGGCACTGTTTTTGTTTGCTATTTATTCATTTGTAACTTTCTGTGCCCATTCAAATGTCAGCAGTAAAGACCTTTAGTTTTTCACTACTGTGTTACCAGTGGCTGCAACAGTATCTGACCTGGAACTATTATCCTAGTAAATATTTATTGAATGAATATGTAAATGAGTTAATACAAGAATAAAGGAAGGAAGGAAGGACACAAATGGACAGGAAGCAAGGTGAGTACTTATAAAACATAGAGCCTGCCATGAATATGTGTGGGGAGGGACTTTTTGAGATAGAAAGCTATAGCTTAGAGGTACACATCATAAGACTGGAGATGCCTTTGCGACATAGAGCTGATGGGGCTTGCTGATAGTGGGGCTGGAGGAATACCTCAGGCACACGGGCTGGCTTCATCCGCTCAGCACTCCAATCCGAACCATTCAGCTTTCCGAGATAAGTGCATCACTGTTTTCCAAATCACTAGTTAGTTTTCAGTATAGAAAAGCTGCAGATTCCCAAGCATGGTTTCCTAAACAACACTCTCAGTGGGCTCGCTTGGCAGCAGTCTGTGGATGACGAGTTCTTCAACACTTCTCCTCTCATCACCTGATATTTCTATCAGGTTTCCATGGCACCACAACAGTTGGCTTCATCTACTCTGTCAAAAGCATGGTTGGTCGGGAGGAAAAGGAAAGTTTTTTCCTGCACCTAAATGAATGCACCCCTCTGCACATGCACATGCATAGACACATGCACACTCACATGCATAGACACAGCACACTCACATGCATAGACACATGCACACTCATGTGTAGACACACACAACTAGCATGGTACACAGAAATTCACAAGCACAAACTGACTTGCCTGCCTGGGTTATAATTGCTTTGCAATCACAGAGATCTTTGTTTACCATTTAATTAATATTTGCCTAGGATAATTTCTAAGTTAAGTGTTTCATTCTGGATTCAAGAAAAAGTAGTCTCTTGAGATTGGCTGTTAAATAGGTGGAGAGTCTTGTTTACAAGTTATAAATTAAAGTCCTTTCATTGTATTGTCCTCAAACTTGTTGTCATGTCAAAAGCCGCACCAGAAGAGACTATGTTTGTGCATATGTGTGATGCGTATCTTTTCCTTTTTCGCTTCAATATCCTTATTCTCAATTTTTTAACAAACCGGCCCCCTCGAACTTGCCCTGTAAAGGAGTTTTTCAGGATTTCCACATCCATGACCTGAATATTTCAGCTGAGTTCACAGAGGATCCATTTATATATTTTGGGCAGTCTGTACTCCCTGGATCGAAGACACATCTTCCTGTGTTATGGTGGGCTGTTGGCTCCCTGCCATGGTTCCTCGTGGATGTATGCTGTTGTCAACATGTTCAAATCACAAAGCTATGGTGACTTCTTAGCCACACCAGGTACCTGCTCCCCCATGGCTATGACATGATGGCCTTCCATGTCTGTAGATAGTGAAACAGCCAAGAAGCTGTGGTGTTTTCAGGCCAACAACTTCCTGCAGGAAGTCACCACATAAAACACTCATCAAAAATCTTTGTGATTGAAATAAAAGGGTGAGCAGACAGTGGGATTCCTTAAGACAGAAATGGTTTGGGGGTCCATAGACACCCCCATGAATTGATGTTCTTCTGTCTCACTGTGCTATGCACTGGCTTCTCCTGAGTTCCCTCGGTGCTCTTCACAGGTGTGAAGTTCCTATTGTCAGAAAAGTTCGGCCAAACCCAAGCAGAGCACACCTGGGACCTCAGAGGTCCAGCGGGGAATTCTGTATTTTCTTCCCGGTGTCATCAGGGTGGTCCTATGCACTCATGTGTCAGCTTCACAAAGGAAAAGCTCACAAAAGTGAGCCTCCTTGGGAATGGTGCAGTCGCTAAACTGCTTGAGCAAACATGAAGACCTGGTTTTGAGTCCTAATACCGTGTGAAGAAGCCAGATGTGGAAGTGAACTTATAACCTCAGAGCTAGGGACCTGGAGTCAGGCAGATCCCCCCAGGCTCACAGACCAGCCAGGCGGGCTTAATGGTGAGCCCCAGGCCAGTGAGGGAGCCTGTCTCAAAAACCAAGACGAGGGCTCGTGACATGGCTCAGCAGATAAGGGCATTTGCTGCTGTGCCTGACCACCTACCTTGAACCCACATGGTAGAAGGAGAAAACTGATTCCTTGAAGTTGTCCTCTGATCTCCATATATGTACAGTGTTCACACACACACACACACACACACACACACACACACACACACACACACACGTGCGCAGGGAAGAAACCATGCACATGTCTTTTAACGTATGTGTGTGACTGATGAGAAAAAGAGTGTATCTGATCATGCTTAAGTTTCTTCATCTTGGTCCCTCTCCATGTAGTTCTTATTTGTTTGTTTACTTCTTTGTTTATTTGCTTTACATCCCGATCATAGCCCCTCCCTCTTCTGCTCCAACTCCCACCCTCCATCCCCCATCCCCAATTCCCAGAAAAAGGGAGCTCTTCTACCCAACCACTGCAGCTCATCAAGCTGCATCAGGGCTGAGCTCGTCCTCTTCCCCTGTGGCCTGACAAGGCAGTTCCTCTAGGGAAGCGTGATCAAAAAGCAGGCAACAGAGTCCATGTCAGAGACAGCCCCTGCTCCCTTTACTAGTGGGCCCCCCTGAAGCCTGAGCTGCCCATCAGCCACATCTATGTAGAAGACCTAGGTCTAGTCCATGCATGGTCCTTGGTTGGTGCTGCACACTCCACAGGCCCCTCTGGCCCTCGGTTAGTTGGCTCTGTTGGTCTTCTTGTAGAGCTCCTGCCACCTCCAGGTCCTTTCACCCTTCTCCATGTAGCTCTTACCATGGTTTCCAGGGCCCTGATGCTCTGGTCTCTCTTTTCCTTCTTTCAACCTTGATCATTTCACCTTGTTTCTCTGTAGCCCAGCTGCCTGACTTTTTTCTCTTTTTCTTTTTTTCAATTGCTTGGCATTTCATTTTCTCTCTCACCAAGTGCTTGACAGTTCACACACATATACCTGTCTTCCACCTCTATACTCACCAGCATTCATAAGCCATTATCACACACCCAGTTAACCCCTAGACTCTCAACTCCCAGGAAAGCTTGCCCTGGCTTTTCCAAGTTAACTCTAACCTGCATGTTAGGTCTGGTCCTCCCAATTTTATCTGGAACATTCCCATGGAATGTACTCTCCCCTTTCTAAGCACTTGACTTTGTTGGCAATCGAATAATTACTTGGGTAATTTGTTATTAATGGTCACCTCCACCCTAACTCTGAAACAGAGGCCAAGTCAATACTGTTCTCATTGTGCCCTCAGCGTCACCCAGGAACCTACTTCATAGTTGCTTGAAGTAAATATTGGCTGGGTGGATGGACTGATGCATGCACGAATGAGTGACTGGCTGGATACACCTGAGTGCATGTGTCTATATATATCCATGTATGACTTTGGGGGAAATAGCAATGTTACTAGCCAGCATGCAAAGTGTATTTTTAGTTCTTGGGTTTTGTTTTGTTTTGTTTTTTTTCTAATTCAGGCTACCCTACAAGCAGAGAGTAGGATAGCATTCTCCAGATGAATCAGTGTCTTTGCTAATTCTGCTTAAGGAATTCATTTAGTGGCATAAACATTATGAATGATTTATGGGCCCTGGTTAGCAGTCAAGGAAGAAAACTCTGTTTATGCAACAGATATCATATAAATACCATGTCTTATTATCTGCATCCCTGTGTTCCTTACTTTTTAATCATGGAAGCAGCAATTACTCCTAACATCATTAACAAGTGTTTAATGTGCCAAAGATAAATTGCTCACTAAATAGATATTTAAGCACATTAGCAGTGACCAACTGAGTGTCATGTTATACACCCCGTTACCCAGCAGCAACCTGCCCTCATTTTCACCTTCCCTCTCCTCTCCCACTGTGGAACAGCCTGGGTATTTGGGTCCACTCCAAATAGGTAGGATGAAGCATGAAAGCACATACATCGAAGCTTAAGGAGAAACAACACCGGAAGGCCCCTTCACCCACTACTGACTGGTACAATACAGCTGAGAATGCGCTTCTGATCATGTACCGGCTCATGCATCATTCAAATAATTGCAGAATGGAGAAAGTTGATAAAAAAGCACATGAGGAATCTCAGAGCTTAAAATAGTCAAGCTTACATACCAAGGCCAGATTTGAGTTCTAACCAAAGCTGGCTTAGGAAGACATGAGCACAGCATAGTCCTGATGATAAAATGATAATTCAGTATACATACAAAGACTTTTAAGAATTGCCTTACCCTTTGGTATTCGGGTATGTGCTGCGGGTCTTGCCTACAGGACCAACTCCTTGGAACCATGGGACATATGTTCTGTGATTCCTGAACAACGCCATCTTACAGAGATGCAGTCAAGAGTTCTAGGGGACTTGGCATGAGTTGTTCATAGGTATAGCCATCATTTTCATAAAATCCATCAGACCTAAAATAGCTCATTTTTCCAAAGCCTGAACTAAACAACATAGGCCTTCTATCATAGGAATAATTCTTTAAATTTACTAGTTGAGGTTGCTTTTTTAAATTTCACATATCCTCTTTGGAGTGCATATCTATATACTTATGTGTATACCTTGATGAATAGATCAATATAGAGGTCACTACATTACAGAAGAGATACTTACAAATTTGAAAGTTCAAGTCCCCTAGCCTCCCCTCCTGTACATATAATAAGCCACTCTCTGGGGATACACAGTGCTTATAATTTAATGTATTTGCTTTTATCTTGACATTAGCAGGATTTTTACCATGTATGCCATTCTTCAGCCTACTTCAGTTGCCCTTAAGAGAATATTAAATGTGTCTTTATAGAAGGCTGCATGATGTGTATAAAAATTTGCCACACCTTTTTCATGATGTCAAGTGAATGTACAAATACTTCAAATACAATATTTCCTAAGCAATCTGTGGGAAATGTAACTCCATCCAGAGTACCACTGATGAACACCCTATCTATACCACAATGGTGGGTATCTTATCTTCACTAGGATGCACGGTAATACCTTTAGCCCATTTCCTGTCTGGGGACATCTTATCTGTTTCCCTGTTTTCTTATATTGCTAGAACTATACAGAGGACAGCCTTCTACTTAGCCTCCAAATGGGATTCAGATTGTCAGACTAAACTTCTCAGCTGTTTCTGCTCTCTGACCTGTGAAACGTGTATCTGAATTTTGCGATCTGGAGCAATGTGTCAGGAAAGTTTTAGGCTGAATTAGAATTGCGTTGTTTTTTTTGTTTGTTTGTTTTGTTTTGTTTTGTAAGAAATTTTCCATCAGAAGAAACTTCAGAACTTCAAAAAATTACTAAAGGTCTCTGTCTGCTCCTCCAAAGTGGCCTCTGATTTTCAGCCACACCCTCCCTGAGAGGAGGCGCGTGTCTCATAGGCCTTTCCTGTATGCTATGATGAGTCTTTTATAGCTTTGCATGGCTGAACAGTCTTCCACCTTGATACAGCAAATAAAATTATATGCAAGTTCAACAGAGAAACAAGGACTTACCCACAAGTTTATTAAAAACAAAAACAAAAACAAAAACAAAGAAAACAAAAGCAAAGAAATAAACTGGGCACGGTGGCGCACACCTGTAATCCCAGCACTCAGGAGGCAGAGGCAGGCAGATTGTTGTAAGTTCGAGGCCAGCCTAGTCTACAAAGTGAGTCCTGGACATCCAAGGATACACAGAGAAACCCTGCCTTAAAAAAAAAAAAAAAAAAAAAAAAGCAAAGAAATAATGAACCTCTAAAAGTAACTGCTTTAAAAAGGTGCCAAGCCTTCTTAATTGGCACCTCTTCCTGTTTGGCAACCAGTGACAGACTTGATCAGAATCCATTGTCCCACCTCAGGGATGAAGCTGTGCTTGTCTGGAATATTAATATTTGTCATCTCACTACATATACGCTTTGATATTTAATGTAATGCATTTAGAAATGCTCGCAATATGGTGGTCATTATGCCACCCATGAATATTCAGATACCACGACAAATAAGGCCTTTTGTGCCCTCAATACATTCTGCCTAGACCAATGGTTCTTAGCTCATTCTGTAGCTTTTATTGGTTACTTTTATTACTGTTATAAAATAACCAATAAGAAATGACTTATGTGAGGAAGGACTGTCTTTGGCTCACAGTTTAGAAAGATGCAGTCCAAAACATGGCAGTTCATGGCAGCTGAAGCATACAGATGGGATTCCTCAGACAGAAGAAAGCTATGCTGAGGCTCTTGTCATTTTTTTTAATTTTTTAATTTTATTTTATTAATTTATTCTTATTACATCTCAATGATTATCCCATCCCTTGTATCCTCCCATTCCTCCCTCTCTCCCATTTTCCCCTTACTCCCCTCCCCTATGACTGTGATTGAGGGGGACTTCCTCCCCTTTTATATGCTCATAGGGTATCAAGTCTCTTCTTGGTAGCCTGCTATCCTTCCTCTGAGTGCCACCAGGTCTCCCCATCCAGGGGACGTGGTCAAATATGAGGCACCAGAGTACGTGTGAAAGTCATACCCAACACTCTTGTCCTTTTTAATTCAGCATGAGACCTCAGCCAATGGGATGGCATTGCCCTTGCTCAGGATAGTTCTTCCTTCCTCAGGTAAACCTCTCTAGAAATGTCCTTATAGACAAGCCTGGTAGTACGTGTCCTAGATGATTCCCAAATCCAGTCCCAAATGTCTCCTAGGTGATGATGAAAATGTATCACAGATCCCTTTAGAACACAAAAGGACTAAAAAGGTGTGCATGTGCATAAAATATGCACACAAAACTCCAAGTAGCTTAGCTAGTAACCAGACTTGGAATCCAAGCATTCATTTGTCTGGGTTTAGATTCTTGATAAAGAGAATGGTCAATAGAAACATTAGCAATAGCCCAATGAAATATTATTAATAAAATCACCTATACACTTAAGGCCTTTCTCTTTTTTGGAAGTGCTTTCAATATTGACATTCTTCCATCTTCTGTCCCATGGGGCAATAGCGTCAGAGGTCTCATGACTAGCCCAAGGCCATTCAGCTGGAAACTGACACAACGTTGACAAGAGTCAGGTCTATGGCATGTGCTCTGTTTTGCCAAAAGGGGTGAATGATTAACATGAAATGCCATGAGCAATTTTTAAAATACTAATGTCAATCAAATAGATATGAAAAGTTTTAGTCAAACTAAGAATTATTTGCAGATATTGTAGAATGTCTTTTTAGTCTCCTCTCCCTCTCTCTCCTCCTCTCTCGTAGTCTCTCTCGAATCTCTCTCATCTCTCTCTCCTCTCTTCTCGCTCCTCTCTCTCTCTTTGCTCTTCTCCTCTCTCTCCTCTCTCTCTCTCTCTCTTCTCTCTCCTCCTCTCCCCTCTCTCTCTCTCCTTCTTCTCTCTCCTATCTCTCGCTCTTCTATCGTTCGTCTCTCTCTCCTTTCTCTCTCTCTCTCTCTCCCTCTGTCTCTCCCTTCTTCCTCCACCCCATTTTTTATGCAATGAGTTTCATCCACAAAACCACCACACTCTGGAAGACAGAGACTTTACAGACTCTAGCATCTGTATTTCCATTTCCTTGGTGCTTAGTAAACGGCCTGGCACACATCAGCATTTATTGTTTGTTGTGTGAATGAAGGTTCCCTATGCAAAGAAAGAGATGAGAGAGATTAGCTTCCACTAAGTGTGTCCTTCTGATCTTGCTGTGCCTTCAGATGTGATTTCCAGGACAGGAAAGGTGTCATTGATTCACCCACACGTTACTAATGGTTTCTCCGGGATGTTTGTGTTCTCCCTCCCCCATCCTCTTCTTAACTATGACATTTGATAAGTGGAACCAGGCTGGACTGTGTCTAGTTTAAACATCTAACACTAAGCAGTCTTTCACTTCTCAAAATGACAAAAAAAAAAAAATTCCATCTTCTATGCCAAACTAGAAGAAATCGTAAGCAATAATTTAATTATTTAAGTTAGTTGCAGGATTTGGGTTTTTGTTGTTGTTGTTGTTGTTTGTTTTTTGTTTTGTTTTTTGTTTGTTTTTTTTTTTTTTTTTTTTTTGGTTTTTGTTTTTTGTTTGTTTTAGCTGAAAGCTTATTTGAAAAAAAAAGAAAAGAAAAAAAGCCAAACTGTAACTTACTGCCCAACCCAACCCAAGCCAAATAACAATTTTGGAAAGCAATGTGGTTGCTAAAGCAATAAATGAATGGCTAAGCCCCTCCTGGGTCTTGGAAACTGTACCCACCCTTGCCAGGAAGAAATAAGAAAAAAATGTCTGTATTTCATTTAACTGTATTGAACTCCCTAAGGGTAGAGTCTATTCCTGATTCATCTTTGTATTCTAGAAGGTTCTCAGGCATGCGGTGAATGTTCAATGAATTATTATTGAATTAAATTGAGGTCTTGCAAGATTTATACATATCTGTATGTTTGTGTGTATGATATGAATATTCAAGTAGGTAGACAAACTATGCCTCATATCTTCTTATACACAAACAGTAAAAATGCCATAATATTAATCTGTGTGTGATTGCAGGTAGAACTGTGTTACAGGATTCTATATAGTATATGTCTAAGTTGGGTAGTCACCCTGTATAGGGTAATACCAATTATTTATAATTCTACCTCTGAAATACTTTCCTAAATAAATAGGTAAGATCTCTACTATGGTATGCAACTATTGTTTACTGTATACTTAAGCCAGGACTGGAGACTGTTACTTAGCCTTAGGTGGTAATGTCTACTATACTATACAGCCCCTTAGCAACCAAAGTGCGTGTCTGATTCTACATTCCAAAATTACCCCCTATGTCTGGCTTCTTCCTGCAATCCTCCTAGCTGGGTGGACAACTCACTTCCCCCATAGCTAGCAAAGGTTGACATGGGCTCACACAGAGCTGCAGAGAGTAGGTATAATGGGATGATAACACGCAAGTTTTATGAAGTCTAGTTTGTTTTTAAGGAAATGGCTGACAGCACAGAGGACAAAGATCAGCAGCTAGTTGGAGATTTGTGAATGTCGTGTGAAAGTATAGGAAATGCTCCCTTGGCCTGAGAGGACAGACGACTTCTGGTCGGAAGCACAGGCCTGAAGTAAGGCTGGGCTCAGGAGAACGAAGGAACCAGCAGAGCAGTCATGAAATCGCACTCAGTGGATGTACTTTAAATCTCTTTACTGAGTCAAAATATCATAGTCAGGAATGTATTGCTTACTTATCACATAATGTTATTGCCTTTCCTGGGCTTGGAAGCATCTTGTCATCTCAGAAAAAACTAGGAAGCTCAGAAGTTCCTTTCCTATTTTTCTAATCTAAATTACCTTTGCAACAAAGAAGGCTGAAGAAGTAGGGGAGGGATATGGGCCATTTAATCCCTCACCCACTCGCTCCATAATCCCTTCTCCCTTTCTGGAAAGAGAATCCCATGGGCTCTCAAAAAGAAAACCAATCTTTTCCACACCTCTCCAGGCCTACACTGGCTGCACTGAAATGAAATCCCTATCTCTCCCTGTATCAGCTCCTAGTGTAGCCCTGACACTTAATAGATATTTAGCCCTTTATATAAAAGGGGTTTTAGAGAAAAGCTTGGAGATGAGCTGCCTCATCTTTGAGCGGCTGCTCAGGGCCCATCCATTTTGCAAAAATTGAACAAACTTCCTAGTAAACTATTCCATGTGTTGTATGTTATTCAAAGACTCGGACTTTAGAAAGCAGCTCCCTTAAAAAGACAGACTAGGGCACTGGGGAGACGACTCAGCAGTTAAGAGCATTGGCAGCTCTTGCAAAGAACTGGAGTTCAGTTCACAGTACCCAGATTAGCATCTCATAGCCACCTATAACTCCAGCTCCAGAAGATTGGATACCCTCTTCTTGACCCTACTGTTAACACACACACACACACACGAATAAAATAAGTATTTTTAAAAGAAGAGAATAAATTTTAATTGAAAAGAGAGGGAGTCCATCTGTATATTCAACAAATATCTGAGTATATATTGTATACTCCATTTGTCAGAAACAAGCAGGATGCAGTTGGGAAGAGCTAGGAAAACTTCTACGGTGACTACATTCTGGGAAGTGAAAATATATACACAGTCAGTCATGTGACATAGGATATGCCATGTACTATGTACAAAGAGAAAGTGAGACAGGGTGGTAGTGGTGAGAAATGCTACTATGAAGGATAAGGTGATGGCTCAGAAGAGATGACACTCAAGGAAATGCTCAAAATGGATGTTAGTGCAGGCCCAGAAACAGCCAGGGGGAGGTCTGGTGACTGAGGAGTAAGTGCAAAGGGCCTGTGGCTTGAACCAGTCATGGACCAACAGCAAGGAATGAGCAGAGAGGAAAGTCTGAGACACTGAGGTCAGAAGGCAGCAGGAAATCAGAGTTGCCAGGCTTTGCAGGCCATCTGATGGTGGAAAGTTACTCGAAGCCAGTGCGTAAGGCCTGACCAGATGAAGTTTTGGATGAGACACCCCTAAACCACATGAGAAGTTTCCCAGTAAAGACTCCTGTTTTGAGTCAAAGCAGACTAGATACTTAGACTGTCCTGGCTTAGCACACCTAAAAATGCTAAAATGCTAGTCTCTCTCTCTCTCTCTCTCTCTCTCTCTCTCTCTCTCTCTCTCTCTCTCTCTCTCTCTCTCTCTCTCTCTCCATAGGAGGGAACATGTTAGAGTGGTGTTTATGGGGGGCTACTGGCCAGTTGGTATATGGCACACAGGAGACTCCTCATAAAGTCACCGCGCTCTAAGTTCATAGTTAGCACCTCATTGGAAAGGAGAAGGAGGAGAAGCAGAAAAGCAGCAGAAGGTTCTGTCTTACAGAAGGACACTGAAAACAAGTGCCTGTTTGTGTCAGGTCCTAGTTGACAAAATAATAATTAAGTCTAATAACTGGTTCATTAGAGCTACAGAAAGATCAGAAAGAATGGAAGTGGAAATATTTGAAGGCAAAAGAGCTTAGAATTTTCCAGAGCTCATGAAAATCTGACTAATATTCAAATCAGAAACTCCATATATGATTTAGTTGGAAGCAGAGGAAAAGAAGAGGCAAGATGAGAAAAACAAAACAAACAAACAAAAACCAACAACAACAACAAAAACCAAAGGCAAGGTACTTGCCAATAAGCCCACCAACCTGAGTTCGGTCCCTAGACCTACATGGTAAAAGAAGAGTATTAATTTCTGCAAGTTGTCCTCCGATCCTCACCCACCATAGCACATGTGAGGACACACACACACACAAACACACACACACACACACACACCACCACCACCACCACCACCACCAAAACAAAATAAATAAAAGTGTAAAACATTAAAAATGAAAAGAAGCAATAAATTAAAAGAAACAAGCCAGAAACAGAGATACAGGAATAGCATACAACAAAGAGAAAATGTCTGATTTCCACCATTTTAAGCATCAGAAGATGGAGCTCAGTTCTTTGACAATGACCCATATGGTACTGATGCTGGTTGGAATAGAAATGTGACCCTAAAAGAAGTAGAGAAAGCTCTGAGTCACCTAACTATACCTCTGCTTCAGTGGCTAAAGAAATAAAGTAAAACTGAATGAGGATAGTAAACATGAGACACACACACACACACACACACACACACACACACACACACACACACACACAGGATACACTAACATTTGGGGAAGTTCTAACTAAAACCACAGAGGATTCTAAGATGAACTCCACCCCATCTCCTTGTAAACAATGCACCTGTTCTCCCATCTCATCTTCATCTCTAACATCTCTGGTGGGATGGAGGCTAATTATTGACTTCTGGTCTGCATTCTACTGATTAAAACATTAATTGGCAATCAGCTTGTGCACCACAAAGCAAGCTCATCTAGGCACCTGCAGACGTCAGTTCTAATAGTTCTTGATCCTCTACCTCTGTCGTCATTGAAGGAATGCCTGTCTACCCCAAGTTTTAAGGACATGCATAGTAGTTGGAAGGGAACTGGCATGGTGCTCTCAGGAAGATGGCTGCTGTGAGGTTGGGTAAATCTTCTGAACCATCAGAGCCTCATTTTTCTAATCTCATAAAAATCATGGCTCTCTTCTCAAAGAGAACAAGAAACAGTTTATTCTGGAGCCCAGTGTGAGTGACATGGCCTGGGAACACAGATCCAGGTTAGCCCCAAAACAAGTTCCTACATGGGCACAGCGTCATGAAGCAATCTAAGTAACAGAGCAAAGAAAATGATAATTGAAGGTACTTTTTAAATCATTGGTGGAAACATCAGATAGGCAAAGTACCACAAAGCGGGGTAATGTCTGTTACAGTCAGTCCTCAGATGCTGTTAGGTGATATGCTAAGCTTTGGGGCTGATACAAACCAGGGTTCCTTGTACATTTCAAAAGGATTTACCTCTCAGTCACAAAGATGTTAGGTCACACACAGAAGTGTGCAATTAACTGGCTACTGGGAGGTAGCTAGAGTCCAAGATAATTTGGCTCCCACTTGTAACATTTCAATTCTATATAACTTTGGCCAATTAGCCTTGTAGACTATTGAAGACGAGTGACTTACCACCCCATTAGACTTCAATTTGCGTGATAATGTCACTCACCCTGTCTACTCCATTGGCTAGCCCTTGGTTGGGGGTGGCAGAAGGACACTGTTCCAAGGTCATCTTCATTACTGAGTAACCATCAGGAGCTGCCTAAGCATGTTCCATCTCACGTGCCTGAATCTTTCGAATATCTTGTTGCTTATCCAGAGAGAACCAGCACTTGTGAGGCATGCTGCCTTTGAGGATAGTACTGATTGTAAAGTATTATGAATAATCCGTGAATGCAATTTATCATCTTCCTTCAGCAACCTTCAATATTGCTCCAAAGTCTATTTCAAAACAAAACAAAACAAAACAAAAAAACAAGCAAACCAGCCAGTGCCTTTAAATACAAAGATTGCATTTGTGCTGGTTACAGTGCCTGCTGGCGCTGTTTTACACAAGGAAATTCCTCACATTCATCTATTGCATAGCCAAGGCTCAAATATGCTGAAAGAGCATGTGGTACCTTGGCTAATGAAAGGTATTAACAATAACCGTAGGTGGGAGTCGGGGGAGTCTTTTCTCCACAATCTCTTTAATTACCTGTCTTTGGGAATTAGAAATGATCCCCCGTCTCTCTGGGACAGTTTTCCATCATTCAGACTGTGAACTAAAATAAAATTTCAATGAGACTAAAAATGTACGTTTACTAATGTGAAGAGATTCATTATAGGGTAATATCCTGCTAGTCAACAGTGGTGTGGTATGATCTCAGGCTTGGACCAGGAGATGTGGCCTCTAATTATGACACATCTTTAAGTCTGAATGAAAGCAGATCTAGAGTTGTGCTTCAGCCATAGATCCTAGCATCAGCGTCATGTGGATTCAAATCCGTCCTCTGCCTCGATTACCTTGGACCGATTGTTTAATCTTTTCACCTCATTTTCACCTCTTTGTTTTATTTATTTAATTGGAATGCAAAAGACTAGATGGCATTATGACATTCTCACTGTACTTTATTCATGTTCACCCACACACTTCCCTTTCTTATCTCCCTCTCCTAGCCTACTGGTCCTCTTCTTTCTCACATTCTGGTTTAAAAACAGCTCCGTGTGTGTGTGTGTGTGTGTGTGTGTGTGTGTGTGTGTGTGTGTGTGTATGAATGTGTATATAAGTGTATGAGTGTGTGTATATATGTGCGCATATGTGAGCATGTATGAGGATGCATATTTGTGTATGTATGAGTGTGTGCTCGTGTGTGTGTTTAGTCATAATCTGCATATGGAAGAATAAGTATACTTTTTCTACTATGAATCTGGGTTTTTTCACTTGACATGATGATAATGTTTCTCTCTCTCTCTCTCTCTCTCTCTCTCTCTCTCTCTCTCTCTCTCTCTCTCTCTCTCTCTCTCTCTCTCCCTCTCTCTCTCTCTCTCTCTCTCTCTCTCTCTCTCTCTCTCTCTCTCTCTCTCTCTCTCTCACACACACACACACACACACACACACCAAAAAAATGGGCAAGCAGAATCATAGCCTTTTAGAATCTTCTGTATTTGTTTCCATAGTGGTTGGAAAAATTTACATTTCCACCAGCAGCAATGAAGGTTACTCTCTCCCCATAGCCTCACCAGCTGGGAAATGGCTGAAATAAGATGGAATTTCAGTGTAGCTTTAATTTAATTTTAATATCCCTGATGGGTAAGGATGTTGAACATTTTAAATTTATTTATTGGCTGTTGCAGTTAATATGAAATATGGCTAATGTTTATTATTAGCCTTATAATTATTAACTACAACATAATGGCACCATTATGTTGCTGTTAATTTAAAGGTATTGCCTAATAATGTTTATTATTAGGCTTAAATTATTACAGTAACCAGGCTTGGTGGCACACATCTTTAATCCCAGTACTTGGGAGGCAGAGGCAGGTGGATTGCCATGAGTTTGAGGCTAGCCTGGTCTACAAAGACAGTTCCAGGACAACCAGAGCCACACAGAGAAACCCTGTCTCAAAAAACAAAAACAAAAAACCCAAAATATTTATTATGGTAGTATTATCTAATCCACTATCACAATCAATAAAGATGCAGACATGATAGATTTCAGAATGTCCCTCTTTCACCTGGGGCCTGGCAGACGTTACCTCCTAAGCTCTCATATCATGGCATCCCTTCTAATCATTTCTATCTGTGCTACCTCCCATCCATAATTCCAAAATATTTTCTAATTCTTGACTGCTTTCCCCCATCCATGCCATTCCAGCCATGTATTTCTCCCCACACTAGCCTATCACATTGGTTCTGTTTCCTTCTCCCTCTGATACCCGTTTGCTTCTCCATCCCCAGACCTTTCTTTTCCCAAAGCCCATGAGCATTAGACACTCCTGCCTTCCTCTGGCACTGTCCAGATAACGGCTTTTTATTGGTGAAACGGGAATAATTTTTTAGGCAAGATTTGCACAACAAGGACAGATGTACATGAGAGTGAGAATGTGTTCCTCTGGGCAGCAACTAGATCTTGGGAGCCAGTAATTAGCACCAGAACAGCCCCCCAACAATTGGCTAATTGTATTTCACCTTTTGAGAACCAATTCATTTGTTCATTTATTGATTGGATTCTTGGGAGGGGGTGTGTTTGATTTTATTTGAGTTCCTTATGTATTCTAGATACTAACTCTATATACCAGATGTTTGCTCCCATTGCTTCCCTGTTGCTCTATCTTCTTATAGTAGTGGAATTCACTTCCTGGGGTTGAGGATTAAGTGAATAATGGACGGTAGTTATTTTGAATGTCCCGACCCACAGAAAGTGATCCAGAACTAGCAGCCATTATTGCTATCATATAGATAGAAAATGTCACAGAGTAGCACCTCTGAGTATTGACATGGGCTCCAAAATGAGTTTTCTCTACTTCTTCGGATTCCACACCTTAGTCAATCATGAGAGAGAGAGAGGTGAGGGGCTATTGGTATTATTCTGTAATATGTTTGCAAAATTATGTAAAACTGTCATCTCTCTCATCATTGAACTTTTTTGTGCTAGCCAATTTTATATCAGCTTGACACAAGCTATAGTCATCTGAGAGGAGAGAACCTTGATAAGAGAAAATGCTTCCATAAGATCAGGCTGCAGGTGAGCCTGTAGAGCATTTTCTTCAATAGTGGCTGAGAGGGGCCAGCACGCTGTGGGCTTTGCCATCCCTGGACTGGTGGTCCTAAGTGCTATAAGCAAGCAGGCTGAGCAAGCCAAGAAGAGCAAGCCAAGAGGAGCAAGCTAGTAAGGAGCATCCCTGCCTCCAGGCTCCTGCCCTGCTTGAGTTCCTGTCCTGACTTCTTCCTTCAGTGATGGACTACAATGTGAAAGTGTAAGCCAAATAAACCCCTTCCTCTCCATCGTGCTTGTGGTAATGGTGTTTCATCATCGTAACAGCAACCCTAAGTAAGACAGTCTCTTTTCTTTTCATGAGGCACAGTTTTTTTGACCTTCACAATCTGCCCTATGCTGCTATTATATATCTAAATCATTCCTTCTCAATGCTACTTCAAAAACTCACTTGTGTGTCCTCAAGATTTCAGTTCCCTCCAGAATTGGATCCATGGGTTCCATTCCTCCACCCCAAATACTCTACAACTCTAAGTAAAATTGCAACAACTGTCTCCACGTAGTCTCTTTAAGAAGCCAAGCAAGAGGTGAGGTGATCTGACATACACGTTTGTAGTAGAATTGCCTCATTACATATCAAATATATCTATAGCCTGCATTTTGCTAAGTAGTGCCAATCACTTTCCAGAAAGGACACAGTAGCCCACCAGGAATAGTGAAGATCCTGTTCCCCGCATCTCCACCAGAATTTGAAAGATGGACCTCTTCTATTTTTCAGTTGTTTGCCAGTCAGATAAGTATGGTGGGCAACTCACTGTTTTAGCATACATTTCTCTGGTTACTAAGCACTTAGGGAATCACCTCTCTGTGCAATACTAATCTGAGTTTCTTCTCCAGACCTCTTTGTTTACTTTGCCTTTTCCTCTATTGGAGTGTCTGCCTTGCAAATCCTTGATTTGCAAGGACTTTGTCATCACTAAGACTTCCATGGATTTAAAGAATTTATCATTTTCTACACATTGTTGTCAGTGTAGCAAATTTGCCTGCAGTGCCTTTCTCCAGCAGGAAACATCAATTTAATGTTGATGGACTCAAAGATGTCAGTACTTGGCTTTATGACTTATGCTTTTTGAAACTGTTGGAACTCATTTCCCTGTCCTTAGGTTGCTATTCACCATCTTTACATTAACAAGACATCCCCCTACCTCACACTCAGTTGGCTTATGCAGCTGTGCCTTGGTCTTATTTTTCCCAGTTGTATCCAGTTTGTCTGGGTGGAGGCTTTGTTTTGGTGAATGTGGTACCCCCCCCCCCCACTTTGCCATGAATTTTGGTGTTACTCCTTTGATAGATATTTTAATATATAATAAGATAAGAGTTCTTTTACTTTGCTTGTAAGCCATGAGTAGGCTATTTTGCAGTGCCCGTTGAACATGGATAAGATCCTGGGTTTGTCCACATTATAAACAAAAGAAATATTTTATTGTGTCCTAGCTCACTTATAAATTAAATGGGATAATGTATCTTTCCAATATAATATTGCCTTATCTAAAAGTGAATTACTGTTTTCCATCTTGACTGTCTTCCATTATTATTTTAAAGGCTTTTTTCTTTCACTATATTGTTCACATTCTTAGTAATATAATGAACTCATATATCCTCCGTGGATTTCATGCTAGTAGGAATAATGATTGTTATCTTCTTTCTGACTGGCTACTGTTAATGCTTTTTTAAAAACCATTGAGCTTGTATGTAATAATTTCACTTAGTTTACTTACTGGTTCTTATTCATGGAATTGTGTTTTCTGGACTGTGGATCAAGCACATGGATGGAGACAGTTCTCTGTGTGTTAGTTAGCTTTCCCTAACCTACCCTATGATGACAAACAGTTCCATACACTCAGTGATGTTCAGCAAAACCTATCTATTTCTTGCTCCTGTAACATGTTGAACAGACACTGGCTGCAGTTCTGCTCCTGTTTTTGTCTTTCTCCTTACCCTGGTATATAAGCTGAAGAAACAGCCCCAGCCAAGAACACATCATTTCCACAGCAGGGGGAACTGCAAATCCACACCAAGGCTGCTGAGGTAGCTGCTTGGAAGTGGCATGCTGCCCATTGCCCAAAACAAGCCTCTGGTTAAATTGAGAGAAAATCAGATAAAAAGTGTCCTCTTCCCTTGAGGACAGCTCTACAAGTCACATGAGACAATGGGCACACAGGTAGAAGCCTGTGGAGGAGCTGGATGAATGAGGGGAGTGCGCGCCCTTTAACCTTCAGTTGAATTAGTTTCCCTTTCAGCTTTGAAAGAGCTCTCATCCGCTTAGCCTGCCTCCCCTGCTATGTGTGGCTAACAGTTGCCGTTGATGGATTAATTAATTTATTCGTTAACAAAGTGTGTTGTATCCACCTTGAGGCATTCATAATAGCAGAAAAGATGCGTACATTAGGATTTCAGTTATTTTGTGAATAATGCCATGGCAGTTGGATTACACTGGGCTGTCTACTCCTGGGTAGTGTGCAGTGATGGAAAAAGAGATATGACAGAAAGGATGTTATGGATCTGAGTTCTCATGTGCTGTATGACTTTGAGCAGATTTTATAGTCTTCCTTAATCTATTTTACTGGTCAATTAAAACTGGGATAAAAAGACCTTTAGGGACTTGTGTAAACATTACATATGAATATATACATATATCACATACATATATGTACAAGACATAGATTTTTTAAAAAATATTCTTTGTCAAGACTGATAATGTTACTAATAGCCAGAATGTGGAAACAGCCTAAGTGTCCCTCAGTAGAAGAATGGATAAAGAAACTGTGGTACATATACACTATGGAATACTACTCAGCTATTAAAAACAAGGAATTCCCGAAATTTGTGGACAAATGGATTGAGCTAGAAATGATCATAATGAGTGAGTTAAGCCAGAAGCAGAAAGAATCAAATGGTATATACTCACTTATATCTGCATACTAGCCCAAGGGGCATGTCCCACGAAAGCCCTCACTTACCAGGAAACTGGGACAGAGGGGAGGACATCCTATTGGGACTCTAAATGAGAGACGCATGGGAGAATAGCAAAATAAAAGGATACAGAGGGTCCTAGAAATCTACAAGTAGAACAATATGATAGGCAGATTTGGGCCCAGGGGTCCCGCTCAAACTAAGGCACCAGCCAAGGACAATACAGGAGGTAAACTTTAAACCCCTTCCCAGATCTAGCCAATGGTCAGAATATTCTCCACAGTTGAGTGGAGAGTGTGATATGACTTTCTCATGTACTCTGGTGCCTCACATTTGACCATGTCCCCTGGAGGGGGAGACCTGGTGGCACTCAGAGGAAGGACAGCAGGTAGCCAAGAAGAGACTTGATACCCTATGAGAATATATAGGGGGAGGTAATCCCCCTCAGGAACAGTCATAGGGGAGGGGAATAATGGGAAAATGGGGGGGGGAGGAATGGGAGGATACAAGGGATGGGATAAACATTGAGATGTAACAAGAATAAATTAATAAAAAAAAGAAAAAGAAATTTAAAAAAAAACTTTAAAAAAAGACTGATATGTTACAAGGTTTATGTACAATGGTAGTACTTAAGGGATTTAAATCTAGAAGGAAAGACTAAAAAGTAAACAATAAGTGTAAGATTTGAAATTGGCTTACTGTATTTCTTATATCTTTACAAGCTTTGTACTATCAAAGAATCTTTTCAAGTGGGCACTATTTTTATGCCTTAATTACAGAGAGGAGTGCTGAATCCAGGTATGACATGCTTTTCTCAAGAAAGTAATGGAGCTTGAGTTTGAACCCAGAGACTAGTAGATCTCATAGTCTGAACATGCTTCCCAAAGGGGCTGGACAGATACCTAGTCACGATGACTAATACCTCCACTGCACAAGTTTCCTGTGTTCTACATCCTCTTGACCTAGCACAAGGAGGGCTTGCTGTCCCCCACCTATCAGCATCAACACTACAGCACCGGCTTTGAAAAGAAAGAGTGGTTTATTCTAGTTCCATTGACATGGAAACAGGCAGCACATACCCATTTGTCTTGTTGACCAGCTGGAGGGGAAGGAATTTAGGCTACCAGGATAAGGACAGAGAGGGCTGATGGCTCAGAAATAGTAGACTTGGTAGGACAATCTGTGGCCAGTGGACAGGAACAAGTAGAATCAGGGAGCGGTGGAACGTTCGTTCTCTCTCTCTCTCTCTCTCTCTCTCTCTCTCTCTCTCTCTCTCTCTCTCTCTCTCTCTCTCTCTCTCTCTCTCTCTCTCTCTCTCTGCGGTCCACCTGCAAGTGATGAGAGCACCCCTCTTCTCCTTGTGCCTTCTTTCACTTCTTCGGGTTCTGCTTCCTGGAGGCGTTTGGTTCTACTATGCTTCCAAGGCCATTTTGGTCAGGTCCTAAGATTCTTCAACCGCGTTTTGAAAAAAGAAAGTGTAATCGTGTTTAGCAACAGAAGCGGGCATGTTATGATCTGATTTCAGAAATAATCTTTCATTTCTCTGTAACTAACACATGATTGACTGAAGCCTGAGAAAATTGATTGTGAACACACAGTATTAATCTGCCTTCCTTCCTCCTCTATATTTTATAGGGTAGACTAAGGCAGGGGCTTCATTGTACAGTTGATGGGTGCTGGACTGTGGCATAGGTCAGGTGTGCTCAAATGCAGGGGTAGGGGAGGGAGTTGCTTACAGCAGATTGTGTCATTTCTTGTGCATAATTTCTTATGGCAGAATCAGAGACTGTTCATCAGAAATTCTAGACTTTACAAGTAAAAGAAAAAATTTTTTAAAAAAGAACAATATTGTTAACAGGTTTCTTAAGGATACATTTGAGTGGTAGGATTTATCAGATTTGATACCGAACATACAAACCAATAAATAAAAACCTCAATAAAGACTGGAGACTTAAAAAAAAATTAAAAAAAATAAAAATAAAAAATAAAAAGAGCTCTCGGGCAGCAGGAAGCTTGCCTTTTCTCCTGACGGGAACTGTATCAAAGGGCTAAGCAGGGACACCTACTTAGTTGAAATAAATTTTATCAAGTAGAAGAGCTCTAGCCTCCTAAGAGTGTTGAACATGCTTTTTTTTGTTGAGAATAGTATGTTTTTGGTCTTGGTTGATAAAAATCATGCAATGTTTTCCTTCCTTCCGTTGGTTAATGCACTAGCAGACTCCAGGGTCTCTTAGGCTCACCTATTCTCTTCCAGTTGAAGGTAGGGTTCATCTTCCTATTATTTGATTTATGGGTTTTGTGTGCAGAATCTGTTATTAAGTGAAATTGGCATATTATTTTCCTTCACATGTAGTACTTTATCTAATTTTAGAATATATAAAAAAAATGCTCACTGCCTATAAAATGTGTGTATGCACTTCTCCCTTTTCATAATCTCCACCACAATTTATATTATATAGGAATTTAGGGGCCGGAATGATGCTCTGAGCTTAGGGCACTTGCTGCTCTTATGCAGGACTTGGGTTAGGGCCCTAGCACCCAGGTGGGAGCATCCAACAATCCATAACTCAAGTTCCAGAGGATCCTATGGCCCTGTCTCACCTCCAGACACCAGGGATGCGTGTGGTACAGATACACATGCCTCAGAGCACTCATACACAGAAGATAAAACCACAGAACATACCAAAAGAAAGCTAAGAGCTAATGTCCCTGGACAGTTTAGGAGTTTCTAGACCATGCTGGTTTAGAGAGCTTTGAGAAAGGCACCAAGTCCTTGTGGTTTCGAGTTATTTAATATACATTGATGTGTTCAACTTATCTTAGTAGCTGTGCCAGTTTGGCATTCAATCTTTTGTCCTGAGAATTTCCCCAGTTGAACAATGTCCCTGAACTTGCTTCTCTGACCGTAAGAGCACTACAAGTGGAACCTTTCAAGGGCAAATCGGCATAAGGTACATTGTGTGTGGCCCTCAAGGTCCCTGTATGCTCTCACTATTTTCTAAACAGTCATAATTGCCAGCACCACCTGACAGACAGAAATCCACTGACAGGGTGCGAAGGGCAGTTCCTACACCTGCTATCATCTCTGTCCTTTCTGCTTTATGACAATGTTGGATTGCCTTGGCATAATCAAGGACAACTTAATTCTTATGCTGTACCAAAATGTGCCAATAAAAGAAGTTACCTGGCTTCAGATGTTGCTTTCAAACACCTGTGCCCTGTTGCAATCTGCTCTGTGGTGAGCCAGCAGGTAGATTAGCGTCCATAAACGAACAAGAGATGCCCAGGTGCATTTACAATCTGGACATGGCCCTGAAGCTCCCTGTGCACTTTCAACGTTTTATAAATAATAACCATTAATAAGCACTCTCTGACCCTCTGGGATTTATACCCATTTATTTTCTATAAAAGGGCATTTTAATCTAGCCATCTAGGGCACATTGTTTTTATTTGCCACTGAACCCTTAGAACATGAGTTGTTTGTTCTGTTTGCCATTTCGCTGCCTTTGCTCCTCGCGAGTATGGGTTCTGTTAAGTGTGTACATGTCACTAAAGGCCTTGGAAATGTACATTTTGAGAAGAAAGCTTTTTCTTAGTATTTTGTGAGAGGTGCTTTATTGCTGCCTGGTCTTTCGCATGTGGTGTCTGTGGGCCCTGAGGATGCAGCGAAGCTGTCTTTTCTTTTGAGAAAGCTGTCAGACAACACAAATTAAATCCAGTAATTGAATGCGCATGGCCAAACAAGTCCAGCTAGTTCACAAACATTTTCAAACAAATAGGACAGAAACACAGGAGAGGATGTGTTGGGCAGGGGTTTTTTTGTTTTGTTTTGTTGTTTGTTTGTTTGTTTGTTTGTTTTACCTTCTCTCCTTTCTGTCTTTAGTTCTCCAGGGAAATATCAAATACGTTCCTCAGGTTGTTGGGAGATTCAAATTAGTTAGCACATTATTTGGAGGCAGTTAGCACAGTCCTTGGAACAATAAAAAACAACAATAAGCCAGCTTTTTTATATACAGACGTGGTTTTGACATGCACTTTCAGGCATCCTGTTTCCCTGACAGCATTGTCATCTGGGGAGAGAGATAGGATATTCTGTCATGACTCGCATTCCTGTTTTTAGGCATTCTGGGTGTTCTTTCTGGGGGTTCCCGCTTTTTACGACCCTAACACTACGCATCATCCTCCATGCCCCTTAGGAACTTGAAAGCAGTCCATAAGAGCTGCCCTTTCCTTTTACTCAGAAACTGCCCCGCTCCTCAGTCCAAGCCTCAGTCAAGGCTTCCTCTGTAGACTACCTCTATCCTCCCACTCCTGTTCTCGGGCCCTCCCCAGCCACGCTGACCAAGCCACAGCAGATGTTACCCAAGCCGTAAAAACTGGCTGCGATGCCAAAGCCAAAAGCATCGAGACACCGTCATCCTGAAGGTATGCTGCAGTCAAGTTCTTGGTTGAGAGTTAAGGTGACTAAGGACCACCGGTACCAGGAAACTGTGTGAACTACGCTAAGGAGACAGGCAAGGGTCAGTCGAGTCCTCACTGTTTCAGCAATGGGCCACTAAACAGTGAGACGGGCTGTATGTTCTCACAGGCTTCACTTGGCTCTGGTACCGGCATTGTGGGTTTTTCTGCTGAGCTAACTGACACTGTGGCCAGATCAGCTGATCTGTGATTTAGCCAGGCTGTTTGGATTAGCTGAATTCCTAGAACCAGCCGCCGCTTCTAGCCAGGTGTTTTACATTGTAAAGGCAGATTAAAAGTTTCCTTTGATGCTCACTTGAACTTGCTCAGTCCCCTGGGTATAGGAACTGAAAGTCACTAAGCATACATGTGCCTGAAACTGTTTGAGTGCCACATGACACCCAATCATCCTGAAGGCTAAGAATTGCCATGCCCATTTTGTAGACCAACCTACTTTAGGCAAATTCCCTAAAGTCATTTTAACCAGTCAGAAGCCACACTGAAATTCAAGCACGGTAATACATAACTATGACCTTTCTCTTCCTACCTCTCCTATGTCCACATACCCAAGCCACCCTATTAGGGTGTGCACCTGTCCAGCCGAGATGCTCTTCTGTGTCTGAGCAAACAGCTGGTTGTGGACACGAGCTCAAGGAGGATGGGGAAGAGAGCAGCTTCCATTCACTGAGCACACACTCTGGGCCAAGCATCGCGCATTCTGGGTGCTCCAGACACAGCTCAGCAGGTAGAGTAGTGTTCATCTACCACATACAAGGCCCTGGGTTCAACCCCAGGACAGTATCAGTCAGTTTATGAGGAGCTTGTAATCCCAACACTCTGGAAGTGGACATGGAGGATCGCAAGTTCAAAGCTATTCTTGACAACATAGTAGATTTGAGGCTGCTTGTGGGTTAATGAGACCCTGACTCAAAACTAGGAAAAAATGAAAGAAAAGAAAGAAAGAAAGAGGAAGAAAGGAAGGATGGAAGGGAAGAAGGAAGGAAGGAAGGAAGGAAATCCTGCCCAGGCATCCAGTTGTACACAGCTCACTTGAGCTTTGGCCGTGGGTCTTTGACCACAAATTCTGTACTAACAATGCCTTCTCCACCATGGCCTCCTAAATAGCTAGCTTCATCTAATAGGGACCTGGTACAAAGAAGCTGCCTCTGGGAATTCTTGGATAGGTGTATTCTATCCTGTGAGGCTCAGAGGTTCTTAGACACTTCCAGTTAATCATGACCTGTCACAATTCATCTAGGCGACTTCTTGTCAGCAAACATGTGTAGACCCTGGGCCACAATTGCTCTCTGTCTTATATCACTTTTTATTATTATTATTATTATTATTATTATTATTATTATTATTATTATTATTATTATTATTCAGTCATAACTAATAAATGGGCTCCATTGCTAGGAGACAGCCATTCCTGTAGAGTTGAAGATTATATAGATGCCTGACCTAAGTCATCTGCATAATTTCCTCTATCTCTTCAGTAATTTATCATCAGACTCCCATGTATCTCACTTAGATGTCAGTTATGGCAAAGATGACTCTGTGTCCCCTGACAGATTGAGAGGTAGTGAGGCAGAGCTGAACTCTACACAAGATCCACAAACTCCCGAAACCTGAATTTTTATCTTTACCACTGAATTGCCTTCCTGATAGGAACAGAGCTACTTGCTCCTCCTCGCTATCAAAAGTCACTGTTACAGTGGTGTGGGCCTGCTGTGTGCCAGTCCCCATGAGAGCCAAGCTGACAGCAACAGCACATACCAGTGCCATGGTGTTTCTGTTGCAATTGGTAGCAGGCTTTATGTAAGCCACAGATCTTCTCAACTCCTTTCTCCTACAGTCAGTGTGAGAACCCACTATTGATCCAGTATCACTTTTTACTGGTGCGTTTTAAGCAGGGTTCTCAAAACAAAACAAAACAAAACAAAAAACAAACAAACAAACAAACAAAAAACAGAACACACACACACCATGGCAATAAATTGACTCCTGACATTCTGGAAGTTGAGTAGTCTTAAAAACCTACTGTTTGTAATCTGGAAACACAGAGAAGTAAATCTTTTCCCTCTAAATGTAAAGGCCCAAGAACCAGGAGAATAAACTGTGAGCATTCAAGTTCAAGTTTGAAGGCCTAGAAAGCAAAATCCAAAGGTATAAATTCCAGGCTAGTATGAAACACCAATGGTATAAGAGCCAGAGTGAAGATGGCCGAAGACCAGGGTCCCAGCTCAGCTGGCTGGGAAAGGAAAATTCTTCATCCATCTATCCTTTATTTTTATACAGGTGCTCAACTGATTATATGACACTCATGACAATGGGGAAGGCAATCCACTCTCCTCTGGCTACAAGTCAAATGCTAGTGTCATCCAGAAACTCCCACATACCCAAGCATTTCCAGACATCTACTCCTCTTGGGTGCTTCTGCTTCTTCCCCCCCCCCACCCCCCCAGGGCATCTAGTTGTGTCGTTAAGTTGCTTATGTGGGATGTTTCCATTTTCTTCTTTAAGGCACTTAGTGCTATGAATGTTCCTCTTAGCACTGCCTTCAAGGTGTCCCACAAATTTGGGTATGTTGTTCCTTCATTTTCATTGAATTGCAGGAAGTCTTCTATTTCTTTCCTTATTTCTTTCCTTATTTCTTCCCTGACCCAGCTGTCATCAAGTATAGAGTTGTTTAGTTTCCATATGTGTGTAGCCTTTTTGCTATTTCTGAACTATAATTCCTTGCGTTTCTTTATAGTTGGGTAGAATGTTAGACCTTACTGCTTTGGCTAGATTTGTGTCAACTTGACAGAAGCTAGAGTCATTTTAGAAAAGGGAACTTCAACTGACAAAACACATTTCTTACCAGATTGTCCTACCAGGCAAGCCTGTGGTGCATTTTCTTAATTGATGATTGATGTAGGAGGCTTCAGATTACTCTAGTTGGTGTCACTCCTGGGATGGTGGTGCTGGGTTCTATTAGAAAGCAAGCTGAGAAAGCCATGGGAAGAAAGCCAGCAAGCAGCACCCCTCCATGGCCTCTGCATCAGCTCCAGCCTCCAGGTTCCTAGCCTGACTTTGATCAGTGAGGGAGTGTAACCCGAAGGCTATACACTGAAATTAGCCCTTTTTTCCACAAGTTGCTTTTGGTCAATGTGTTTTATCACAGCAATAGAATCCCTAACTAAGATATTTGCCTTTCTCCCTGTGTATTTACCACTCTCCACCCAAAAGAAACCGACATCAGCAACCAGACCAATGGAAGAATAAGAAATCTGAGGATGTGTAAGAGAAGCCAAACTCTTTTACAAAGTATGAAGCTAATTGATCCTAAAAATTACTCATGAAGTAGGTCTGGCTCAGCCAGCTACTTTCAATATTTTTACTGAGACAATGGGTTTTAATGTGTTGAAAATCATGTCTGCTCTTTTCTCTTATAAACAAACATTATTTACATTTTTAACAAAATCAAAGTCATTGTTGCTGGTTTAGTTCTGCTGGCTTTATAAAAAGCACTGGAATCCCTGAAGAGAGTGTAGACCTAGATTTGTAAAGCCTGCTAGGTAAAATGCATCTTTCATAGTGTCCTTGAGAAATAAACATTTAACAACTATGAGCTTAAATTTGCTTGTGTTTGCTACAACTGATACCTTGTGGTGACAATTCTTTGTCACTAAAACTGTTCAAAGGTCTTCATTCAACTAAAAGAGCATAGGGCAGTGTTTCTCAACCTGTGAGTCATGACACCTTTGCGGGTCGAAGGATCCTTTCAGTTATGAAGTAATAGTGAGAATATTTTATCGTTGGGGGCACCACAACAGGAGGAACTGTATCAAAGGGTAACAGCATTAGCAAGGTTGAGAACCACTGGCATAGAAGATGTGTTATGACCTGCTTGAAGCTCACTATGCCTTGAAATTTTAATATAGTACAGAGTAACTCATACTTTCCAGAGGCTGTAAAGTTAAATTAAGAGACACCGAAACTTAATTTCTTCCCTATTTACCCAATACCTAAACATAATTACACAGTCCTTCATTTTGCTCACCAAAAGATGCGCGTTGAGATTATATGTAACCACCCACACATTCCTTCTGACTTGGTACCCATCCTGTAACACTGATGGTGGATTTAAGTCCGTAAAATTCTTCATGGTCCTCTTCTCAAGTATGAGTTTAAAAGTAGAAAAATACATCAAGACTATAAAGTAGAACTGTTTACTGCCTCGGGGGTCAATTACCCCTTCCACTGAGTTGTTGTTGGGACAGTACACAAACAAACAGAATAGGACTAATAATTTGACATTCTAGCTAGGATCAAGCTGTGGGTCAACTCTAGCCAACAGTTCATTTTACTTACTTAGAAGGAATGCCATAGAATATTCCTTCTCTGTCTGTCTGTCTGTCTGTCTGTCTCTCTCTCTGTCTGTCTCTCTGTCTCTGTGTGTGTGTCTCTGTGTCTCTGTCTCTCTCTATGTCTCTCTGTCTCTCTATCTCTGTCTCTGTCTCTCTGTCTCTCTCTGTCTTCTGTCTTTTTCTATCTCTCTCTGTCTCTGTCTCTTTCTCTGTTTCTCTCTCTGTCTCTGTGTCTCTGTCTCTCTCTGTGTCTCTGTGTCTCTGTCTCTGTCTCTCTCTCTCTCTCTCTCTCTCTCTCTCTCTCTCTCTCTCTCTCTCTCTCTCTCTCTCTTTCTCAAATTTAGTCAAAATGGTACCAGATGCCCACTCAGATACTAGATGTGTGTTCTAACCTGAATTTAGCACTTGAGGTTAGGCCAAGACTTAATTCTCTTTTAGGAGTTTGAGGTCAAAAACAAGACTTTGCACACTGTCCCCTGTACTTCATTTTCTGGCCCACAACCCTGTCTGCTTTGCTAGAGGCCTGCTGACACCAGGGACAACCAGACAGGAGCCTAGCATAACTGGCATCAGAGAGACTTCACCCAGCAACTGGTAGAAACTGATGCAGAGACCCACAGGCAAACATTAAATAGGGGAGCTTGGGGAATCCTATGGAAGATGGGGAAGAAGGATTGAAGGAACCAGAGAAGTCAAGGACACCACAAGAAAAACTACAGAATGAACTAACCTAGGCCCCCAGAGGCTTGTAGAAACTGAACTGCTAACTAGAGAGTATGCGTGGGACGGACCTAGGCCCTCTGCACAGATGTAACAGTGTGCAGCTGGGTCTTCATGTAGGACTCCTGAAGCAGGCACAGGGGCTGTCTCTGACCACACTGCCTTTGGGTCCCTTTCCCCTAACTGGGCTGCCTCGTCTAACCTCAATAGAAGATGCACCTAGTCTGACTGCAACTTGATATGCCAAGGCTGCTTGATATCCATGGGAGCCCTCCCCTTTTCTGAGGGGAAGGGGAAGAGGGGTGGATGGGAGGGGAGGGGAGGGGAGGAAGGGGAGAGGGAGGGATTGGAAGGAGAGGAGGGACAGGAAACAGTGATTGGGGTATAAAGTAAATAAATTAATCAATTAGTAAAGAAATACTCTTTTTTAAAAAAGGACTCTGTATGGGAAGTATCAAGTCAGCTCTTGGGCTCTAACTCTAGAACTTCCGTGAGGAGAAGACTGAGTAGGGGCTAATCCAGTCTTTTTCTCAGAAAGACTGTTCACAGCCCGTGTTTTATGCCTGCAAATCCAATGTCCTTCACATGTGCCAATGCCTTTAGTCCAACCATCCCTTGTTATTTTTAAACTTTCCTTTCCAGATCTTATTGCCTGTTCTACTTTTTGCAGTCATAATTATTAGGGGGGATGGGGAAGGTTTGTTCCAGAAATAACTAGGAAAAAAACCCAAGCTATCAAATAACCACACTCATCATCATTAATCGCCACCATCATCATGACTACTCTTTAAAGTGGGTTGCATGGCAAAGGTCACACTGGTTTTAAAAGAATGAATCTGAGCAAGCCTGAAATTCTTGAGCAACAACAATGTTAATTTCAAACTTAAAAAAAAAAAAATCACATTGTCTCTCTTTTACCACATCCATATTGTAGCTCAAGAAAATAAGCTTACAGGGACTTTTTGGGAACAACTTAAATGGCAAGTTGGAAATCAAATGCTTTTGACACAATAGCAATTTTGATGAGTGAGCTGCCAATGGATATACCATATGGGTGAATTCCTCTTAAAGTGCCTGTGGGTGTGCTTAAGGAGAGGACATGTGGGGCCAAACATGTTCAGACTCTTTCAAAAACCCAGACATTTGCCAAAAAGAAAAAAGAATCAAAAAAGAATCATTTGAGGTAATTCCAGACACCAGGAACCTCTACAGATGCACAATTCTACAAGCATAGGGCAGACTAGAGGCAAGAGAGCCTTAAAATTCAGTATCGGGGCAGAAGGCCATGTGAGGCTGCCCCGCTCATTTTCAGCAGTCCACCGTCATTCTCGAACATTCTACAGCCACATGGCTTTATGGATGCATGTTGAGCTTACGCTCAGGCCTTGTGTCATGAGCTGCTAGGAAGCCAAGTTTCCCTGGTTTCAAAATGTAACCTGTTGCATAAATTTGAGCTTAAACATGAGACTGCAGAACAGTTCTCAGCACTCTTCATCTTGAAGGTTTTGATTTACTGATTTAGCACACTGAGATTGCTGTGGTTCATCTCAAGACTCTGGGTGCCGTGTCCCACTTGGGGATCTCTGGTGTTTTCAGGGTTTAATCTGTTAGCTATGGCATTCTAGATAAGGCCCAGACTCGTTCTGATAGCACCTTGGCTCGGCTACCATCCAGTTTGAGCTGGCATTTGAGATTGAACCCTGTTGGAAAGCCCACTCTCACTGTTCTTTCTTCTCATTCACAAGTGGGCAGTCAAAAATCACCATCTTGACTGCCAATTTCTCTCAGTTAAAGATCTATTCCAGAGCTTGTCTTATAACAAGCCTGTCTCAGTCATCCAAAAGCTGTCTTCTCAGGCTCTGGGTGAGCATCCTAAGTCCTCTAGCATTAGCAGGGTGACTTTCCTCCAAGTTCCACCTTCTCCTTAACCATCATTAGTAGCTTGTTGCTCATGGGGTAAACAGAAATAGACTGTGGGTCCTGCTATGTTCTTACTGAAAGTAAAATCGAAGCAAGTCAAGAATGGATCAAGCTGCAAGGAGAAGTGAAGAAGTAATGAAGCATTACCTCTTGTTGTTCTGTAGAAAGTGTGGGGCATGCTTTCCTAGAACAGCAAGGGAATGTTGCTTCTCCTGCTATGTATCGCAGCTAAGAGTCTTAGCCAGCCATGTGTTAGCAACACCAGTGGGAAGGCGCTTCCTCTCTTGTGTCCCAGTACCAACATGTTTCAGTTTGAAACTTCTAAGTACATCTACACGCACCCTCAAGTTAGTGGACACAGGGGTTCTTACTTGCTGGTCACATCCACACCCCGGTGCTGAGGATGCTACCTTGCATATGTGTGACCATTGGTGAGTACATGATAAATGAATGGATATGAGGGTGAAGCCTTTTAGTGTTTCCTACTGCTTCCTCTGTGGAAGTGTTAAGGAACCTTAGATCTTACACAAAAAGCAATTTCATTAAAAAGTGAACAAGATTCTATGTTTACAAAATGTGGGCCTCTGAGTTTGGTGAGTCACAGGGAAAGCAAAAAAAACTTTACTTTGAAAGCAAAACAAAAGCTAATGATTTCTAAACTCCTTTATAAGACACTGCATACATGTACTCACACACACACACACACACACACACACACACACACACATTCAGGTACATATGCACACATGCATGCGCCCATGCCTGTGTGGAGCCCTGAACTTGAGGCTCTCCGAGGTGTTGAGAGTGGATCTCCAAAGCCAAGCTCCTCCTGTGGAAGTTAAAACAACATTTGTGCCTTTGTGTCTTTTTTTTTTTTTTTTTTCACTAGAGATCCTGCAGAACTCACAGGGGACAGGTGCTGCTCATGTGGTCTCTGGCTTAGTGAGGGAGTAACAGCACAAAGGAGTGGGGTCCCCAGGAAGATGTCTAGATGGAGTATTTATTTGTGGAGATCAAGAAAGAAAGATGAAGGCAGTCTTGGCAAGACTCTGTGTAATGAAAATATGTATGACAGGGCATAGAGAGTACATGAGGCTAGGAAGGCAGTAGGCTCATGTTGGAAGAAATTCCAGTGGAGAAAAACCTTGGGCAAGGGCCCAGTGTAGACGGACAGTGGCATGTCTGAGATGGCTTGTAGGACTACGGTAGGTGGCACAGGGACTCTGTGCTGGGCTTAGGACAAGAGGGCCTTTTATGAGTATTAGCTCTTGAAATCTGAACAGCCACCGTTGTAGAAGTTGGGGCTGTTGTTCACTTTGTTCCACTCACGGGGAAGCTCAGAAAGAGAGGCATTCAGATTCAGGATACTAAGTCCTGAGCCCACAGCCTGGCAGCCTCTGTGTAAGTTGGGTTTCCCACCCAACAACCTGCCTGCTAATGATGCGCCTCCCCAAAGGCATGATCTGGGCTCGCCTCCACAGAACAGCTACCCATGAAGACAGGAACAGAAAGGAACTTTACTGTAGAAATTGTTTACGGTTTGTCTGAAGTAAAAATTAAATAATCTTTCAACAACAATAAAAAAAAGACAAATGAAGTAAAGAGCTAGAGAGATGACTTAACAGTTTAGAACATGAATATTTCTCTTTCAGGGCATCCAAGATTATTTCTCAGCAGCCATGTTGAATGACTCACAATGGCTTACAATTTCAGTTCTGGTGGGACGTGACACCTCTGGTCTCTGTAGGCACACACACACACACACTTTTAAAAATACCTAAAACTAAATTTTTATTTATTTGTTTAGTTGGTTGTTGGTTTGTTTTTAAAGATATGATTTCTCTGTTGTAGCCTTGGCAGTCCTGGAACTTGCCTTGAAGAGTAGGCTGGCCCCAGAGACCTGCCTGCCTCTGCCTCCCAACTGCTGTGTTTAAAGGAATGTGCCGCCACCACCCAGCAAAACTAAGTTTTTAAAAGGCAAAAAGTCCACTCAAATATATTTCTGAGTGCTAAAAGATTATGACCACCGGTGTTTACAGAGTTTTCACACAGGATTTTACCTCTATGGTCTCCTAATTCTCATGAAGTCTTAAGAATAGTTTTGAAATTCTGATGGCAGAAAAGTATCCTACCTGAGAAAAAAGTGCATCTTGGACTTAGGTAAAGTTTCTGGATATGCCTAATATCACAATATTATCCAAGTACCAGGTTAAAGAAGACTGTTATTATGTTCTTATTTTTATTATTTGAGAATTTTATTACTTTTATCATATTCTTTTCCAATCCTAACTCCTTCAAGATCCTTCCCCAACTCCTTAACCATACAACTTCATGGTCTTTCTCTGGAATAAAAAGGAAAGAAATAAAGAAATGTAGAAAAAAAAAAAGAAAAGAAAGAAAGGCAGGAAGGAAGGGAAAAAAAGGTAACAAACACTAAAAAACATGGAGTCGGATTGGTGTTGGCCAACTGCTCCTGAGTGTGGAGCTGCCCTGGTGCGTGGTTGATACACTCGCTGTCAGTCCACTGAAGAGAACTGATTTCCCTGTCTTTGAGCACCCACCATTTGAGATGAGCTGCATGGCTGAAGGTGGGACTCTGTGCCCACTTCCCCTTTTCAGTTCTGGGATTTTTGTCTGGCTTGAGCTTGCTGCCAGGCCTCTGTAAGTTCATATGCACATGTTATATCTGGAAAAATTAAAATATTTCCCTACCTCTGGCTGTTGCTAAGACTATAGGTTGTTCTCCACAAACTGACAGAAAGGTTGCATTGCTGAAGAGAACACCCCCACAGCTCACTGAACATAGAGAATGCTGGTGCCTATGTGGAACCTTCCCGCATATGTTCCAGTGTCTTTTATACAGGAAGGTACTCTGGATTGCTACCAAAAGAGAAATGTAAACAACAAGCCAGCCTTAAACCCTTTGCTCTAGAATGTTCCTGCCCACCAGATATGCTAGGGCAATGGTGGCACAAAGCTTGTGGGAGTAACCAGCCAGTAATCGAATTGACTTAAGACTGCCTCCACATGATGGAACATATATCCAATGCTACTTGGGTGACCAAAAAACAGAGACTAGATAGTCCTGAGACTTAGGGTAAAGTCAAATAATACGAGTCTAAAAAAGGAGAGAGGATGTAGTGATAAAATAACTCCTGATATTCTGCTATATTCATAGATCAGCCAGCTTTTTTTAAAGATTTATTTCTTTATTATGTATACAATGTTCTGCCTGCATGTACACCTGCAGGCCAGAAGAGGACACCAGATCTCATCATAGATGGTTGTGGTTGCTGGGAATTGAACTCAGGACCTCTGGAAGAGGAGCCAGTGCTCTTAACCTCTGAGCCATCTCTCCAGCCCCAGCCTGCTTTTTTTTTTTTTATAGCATCCAGGACCACCAGCCCATGGATGTTACCACCCATGGTGATCTAGGACCTCCCACATCAATATCAGCCAAGAAAATACCCCACAGGCTTTCCCACAGGCCACTATTGTGGGGATATTTTCTCAATTGTGGTTCCCGCTTCCAAAATGCACGTTAACATAAAACACTTCCTCTCTCTCTCTCTCTCTCTCTCTCTCTCTCTCTCTCTCTCTCTCTCTCTCGCTCGGTGTGGGGTGTGTGTTGTGTGTGGGTTGTGTCTGTCTCTCTCTCTCTCTCACACACACACACACACACACACACAAGCGAAAATATGTCTCTTTTGTCTCTCTGGATCTTGGTTATTTCACTCTGTATGATTGTTTCTAACTCCATCCATTTACTCACACATTTCATAATTTCATATATCTTAACAGCTGAATAATGCCTCCATTGTTTAAATGCATCCCATTTTCATTATCCATTCAACGGTTCATTGACATCTTGACTGTTTCCAGTTTCTGGCTACTATGAACAGAGAAGAAATAAACATGAAGATGGAGAGTCCTTTGGGCATATTCTCAAGAGTGCTATCGCTCAATCTTGTGGAAGACTTATTTTCAACTTTTTTTCTCCTAAATTTTGAGCTACTTGAGAAAAAAGGAAAGTCACTACACGAATGAAAATTTTCTACATACAAATAACCAACTAACATACTTTCTCAGTGCTACAGATCCTAGCATGACCACCAATTTGATGATCAAAGAATGGGACTGAATTTACCTGAAATAATAATAATAATAATAATAATAATAATAATAATAATAATAATAATAATAATAATAATGCTTGCACTCAGAAGCCCTAGAACTAATAATACAACATCTATAACAGTCCGGTAACTTCAAAGAGAGGCTTGTATCTGTGTTCCTAACAGTACCATCTCCAGTTTACAATAACACAGAAGAATCCAAATGTCCATGAGGAATTTGTGCATACACAAGTCTTAATATGTTAAGTTTAAAATGTGATGTATATACACGGGGTATAATATTATTCAGACTGGGAAGAAAATACAATTCTGACACATTCTACAATAGAAATGGACCCTGGCATATTATGTTACATGAAAAAAGCCAGTCAAGAGACAAATGGCATGATTCGACTCAAAGAAGGTATCTAGGTAGACAAATTCAAACAGACAAAAATGTGATGGCGGTTGCTAAGAGGCGGGGGTAGCAAAGGTTGGGGAGTTCTGTCTAATGTATTCAGAGTTTTAGGTTCATAAAATAAAATTCTGGAAATGGATTGTAGTGTCGATCACAAAACAACACACAGAATGTGCTTAATATCATTGAACTGTGTGCTTGAAGCTGATTGCAGTGTAATCTATGGTGTGTGTGTTTTAATTTTGTAAAAAAAATTTCATGGAGTATCTATATGGTTTATTAGTAGAGCATTTGCACAGAATGCACAAGGCTTTGATTCCCAGCACCCCCAAGAAGATAATTAATGCAAAATAAAGACATTTTAGACAAAAAGTAATTTGAATTACTATAGCATGATTATAATACTGATTCAATAAAAATGGTTCTTAATATTTTCACATGTTTAATATTTTAAGGTAAATATGTATCACATAAAGACTTTTATATAAATTGTATTGTGTATTTTAATAAAACTAACACCTATTACAAAGTAATAATAATAAATTATTAGCTTCCTATTACTATGAGAAAACACCTGAGATAAACAAGTTAAAAGGCAGAAATGTTAATTTTGGCTCATGTTTCATGAGGGTTACCTGGCCCTGTCTTTCAGTGTGTGATAAGGCCAAATAAAATGGTGTCACTGTGTAGCTCGGGCTGGGCTCTAAATAAGGATCCTCCCACATCTGCCTCCCAAGTTCTGGGATTACAGGTGTGCACCATACCACCCAGATTTCCCCCATCTTTCATGAAGACAGAGAGGCAAGTGTCACTATGACATGCTTCACAGAAGGCCAGTCAGCTAATCACTGTGCGCTGGTTGAACACATTGAGCCTTAGAGGTCCATCTGCCTCTCAAGACAGTGTGCAGAGTTGGAGACGTTTACAGTGACCTTTTAAGAAATGACTGGTCCCTATGGAAACGGTGTCTTGCTACACCTGTCTTTTGCACGCTGAAGGCCATTGCCCCAGCTCCCTAGGGACAGGTCTAGCACAACAAAGGCAACCAGGAATCTAAGCAGATGTTCACCCATTACCTGAGCACATCCCAGCTGGGAATCAGTTCTCACCCAAGAAAGTAGCCAGACGCTAGATTCGGAGCCTGGGCCCCTGAAGAGTCTCACCACCAGGCATTTATTGCCATCCTCATCCTCCACATTGTCCTATCTCTGACAGCTGCTAGCCCAGTCTCTAGAGAAAGAACTGTGAGGAAAAAAATACAAGCAAATTGCTCTCAAGACTGAATCTGAAAAGCCAAAACCAGAAAACTAAAATAGAGAATTGTTCTGAGTGATAGCAGCCATAACTAACACGTAGGGAATGCTGCCACATGCCAGGCAGAACATTAAAGAATCAAGATATTGTAGCTCACTCACCCATCAGGCCTACGAAGAAAATACTTCCATTTGATACAGAGACATAAGGCCACTGATGTCCAGAAAAAAGGAGAGAACAAGAAAGAGGGAAGGAGGGAGGGAGGGACGGAGGGAGGGAGGGAAGGAGGGAGGGAAGGAGGGATGGAGAAAGGGAAGGAGGGGGAAGGAGGGAGGGAGAAAGGGAAGGAGGGAAGGAAGGAGGGAGGGAAGGAGGGAGGGAGAAAGGGAAGGAGGGGGAAGGAGCCAACTTGAGAGGGATAAGAAAGAATGAATAAACACTAAGCTCCTCTTGGAAGAAACTCAACGTGTTATGTGCATGTAGGAAAATGCCATAATGAAGCTTGTTGTTTTATAATGTTTATGTATGCTAAACATATATAAAGAGGCATGAGAGAAGAAATCCTCTATGAAACCAAAACACTGTGAGTAAGGAACTGACCATTCATCTTCCTTTGGAACAATAGATAGAAATAGTCTGAACATAGATTTTTTTTTTCATGTTCTGGAAACCAGACTAAACTGGTTAAATTTTAATTATCCCCAAATTAGATACACACACACACACACACACACACACACACGCACACACACACACACACACACACACACACACGCGCGCGCGCACACACACACACACACACACACACACGCACGCACATGACATGGAAGGGGCAGAGAGAGAGAGAGAGAGAGAGAGAGAGAGTTTTGTTTTCTCATTTATGGCTTCTTGGGAGTGATGGAAAATTTGGCAATCCTATTAACTGTAGTTTACAATAAAATGTCACTAAATGGGTGTTTTATATGCCCTTTGTTTCTCATTATCCTTGGAAGATTATCAAGAGTTGAATGAAACTAATGCTTTGGGATTTCAAGTCTCATAACCAGAACGCTGAGCCTCTCCAAGGCTGACAGCTGGAAGTGACTTCTTCAGGGTGGTGGATGTGCTAGGGACTAAGCTGTGTGCTGTGTTCTCTGGGCCACAGAAGCCCCTCAGAAACCCTGCAGTGTGGGCACAACCTGCGCTTCTGCTTCAGAGGTAGCTGAGGCTGGTGGTGGTTACATAACTTAATCAAATGGCAAGCAGAGGAGTTAGAATTGGACACCAGGCAGCTGGACTCTAGCATTCCCCCACTTCAGCGCTAGCTAAACACTAAGCTGAGTAAACTTGGCACACACAGGGAGAAAAAAAAACCCTCATATTTAAATCAGCCAAATTAGTTGCTTGGTGTGGAAATAGAAAAATGCAATTTGGCTAGCTGTTTTTAGTGGCGTTGCTGACACTCTCTCAGAAGGATGTCGTCCCTTCCTGATCAGAGTGGTCTGACCTCCACCCAGAACACCAAATGAGGAGTGGCTGAGATTCCAAAGTGTTACCAACGAGGCATTGCACCCTCTGGTCATTCAATATTCTGTCCCAAGATTCCACTGGCAGACCACATGGGTCAGATCACACCCCCAGGACTGATGCAATTATTCTCCAAAGCCTTTAACCAGCCGACTGCCCTGTGATAAAACAGCAGGCTGTATCCTTCAGGGCTATTATTTAATTCTCACAGAACCCTGTAAGGCAAGCACATTATTAGTTCTGCTCACAGAGGGGGTAATCAGAGATTTGAGTGGTTAAGCACAGCTGGGATTCTTACCCAATCTGTTTGTTGACCCTGGAGGCTTCTCTCTCAAGCAATGTGATAGTTTAGAGGGAATATATAGACATAGTGACTATATGTCTTAGCCATCCATTCCGGCATTTGGAAGTGTAGGATTCTAAGTCAACATAGCACAGAAGACAAATGCATTACTGATATTAGGATGTCACGGCAGCATTGCTCACAATAGCCGTATTACAAAATCAGCAGAGATGTCTGTCGATAAATGTATAGATGCAGAAAATGTGGAATGCATCCACAGTGGAATGTTATTCAGCCATTAAGAACAAAATAGTGTTGTCTAAAAGCAAATGTGTGCAATTGGAGATGACCATACCAAGTGAAGACAGATTCAGAAAGGTAAATATCAAATGTTTTCTGTTGCTTGTGGATACCAGATTTTACATAAATTTATAAACTTGTATATTCAGAGGGCATAAAAATGGGAATAAGACTAGGGGGACTGGAGAGAAAGGGAGAGTGATGTTAGAAAGGCCAAAGCACACGGTAGAAGCACATTGTAGAAAAATGTCTTTATGAAACCCATCATTGTGCATAATGAATATGCATCAATAATTTTTATAATTGTTAAGCCTCAAAGGTACAATCCACAAGGTGAAAATTATTTCAAAATGGGAAAACATGTATATCCTATGTATTCGAGAAGAGCTCGGTATACAAAATTTTATATATAAACTTTATATTTAAAACATGATAATGAAAGTATAAAATCCCCATGGCTTCAGAATGGCTATGCTAACAGCATAGCTATTTCACAGAGATTTATAGACTTTGGGTCTGCCTAATTTGGGTGTTTCAAGTTTATTTAATTTGCAAGGTTTTTGTCATCAAGTTTTTTTTTTTTTTAAAGAACTCTTATAACTTAATAGAACTCAAAATTTAAAATCAGTCCAATTTTAAAAACAAAGGATTTAAATAATCATTTCTTCAAAGAAGATATAGAAATATCTATTAAACATGAAACACTATTCAACATCACTTTGCAATATGTACATTAAAATCGGATCTACTGAGCCAGGCATGGTGGTGTATGCCTTTATTCTCAGCAGAGGTGGAGGCAAGAGGATCTCTGTGAGTTCTAGACCAATCTAGTCTACAAAAAGGAGTCCAGGACAACCAGGGCTACACAGAGAAACCCTGTCTTAAAAAACCAAAATAATAATAACAATAACAGCAACAATAATAATAACAATAATAATAATAATATCAGAACCACACATTTAGGGTGGCTATAATTAAAAGATAATAAATGTTAGGCAGGGATGTGCTAGTTTGAACTCTCACACATCATGATGGTTATGTAAAATGATATCACCACTGTCAAAATAGTTTGGCAATTCCTCACAATGGTAAACACAGAAGTAGCACATGATCAAGCAATTGCACCCCTCAGTATGTGCCTACCAGAAATAAGCACATGAGCATTCACAGAAGCATCATTTATAATAGGCCAAGAGTGGAAGCAATCTAAATGCCACCAGCTGATGAAGGCATAAACAAAACGTGTGTCCACATGAAAGGATATTACTCATAGATCAAATAAATGAAGTACTGATGCATCTGAAAATATCAAAGAAGCTAAAAAGCATTACACTTAGTCAAAGAGGCCAGTCCAAAGCTCGCGTTTTATGTGACATCATTTGCGTGAGCTGTCCAGAAGAAACCAGTCCATAGATAGATTAATGGCTATGTGAGTTGGAGTAAGAGGGAGGTCAACAATGAGGAGTGGCCTCTAGAGGGTATGGACTTCTTTGGAGTAATGGAAATATTATAACATAAACTGTGATGGTTAACAATTCTGTGAGCATGCTTTCAATGGTTGGGTTTTAGAGTATGTAGCAAATCGAGATAAGTCTATAAACTTTTTATGTGAACTAGAACTGACATTACATGCTTTCAATTTTGTGGAACTGTATTATTTGGGGTCCTTCCACTTCCTGGGTTTACCCTCCAGAAGGATTCTCATACTGCAGGTATTTTGGAGATAGGACATAGTGTGTGCACACACAGTCAAGTAACACCACAACTCTCCATCACAGTTCTGTCCAGATAGAAAGTCCTCCTAGCGAGTTCACAGTCATTCAAAGATTAAACTCATTTCCTTCTCTAGCACTTCACAATGCACACACACGAGAGAGAGAGAGAGAGAGAGAGAGAGAGAGAGAGAGAGAGAGAGAGAGAGAGAGAGAGAGAGAGAACAGGGAGCAGGGAGCAGGGTTGAATCTGAATAGAAAGCTTGAGGTAAATTTTCTTCTGAGTGCAAGCTAAGGAGAACAACAAAAATACAGCAGTAAAACTAACCCATTCCTCAAGAATTCTAGTTACGCGGCCTGCCCTACAGCCACAGCGCTATCATTTAGAGGATTTGGCTGCAGTATGAGGAATTTATGTTACACAAAAGTTAGTTTCTTGGGAGCATTGCTGAACAATGGGCTATTGAGAAAACATGTGAGTCCCCAATCTCTCTCTCTCTCTCTCTCTCTCTCTCTCTCTCTCTCTCTCTCTCTCTCTCTCTCTCTCTCTCTCTCTCTCCAGATTTCTATGTGTGAACCCAAACTATGACAGACTAGGTCTTTTCATGAAGCAAGACAGCTAATAAGAGCTTTTCTACTCCCCCTCCGTTCCTATTACCTATAATATTTAATGATTTCCCTTCAGTTCTGTTGGTCCTGGCAATCCTTCCTCAGTTTTACTGGTGTTCATTTTTAGCTTAATAACCTCCTCATTCTATGCATCATCTCTCTGAAAATTTCGGGGAATAGCCATGTAAGAGAAATGCACTCTTTGAATGTAGAACAGTACATTATGTGTAGACTTTTCTATTATGTTCCATTTGTGCTGCTCGGATACCATTGGCTGAACTCAGTGGCAAACTGAAATGACTGCAATGTTTTCCATTTGCAGGGGACGGCTTATTTAGCAGATCTATAATAGTGTTGGCTTTCTTTAGCATTAGACATCATTTGGTGTGGTTTGCACCCCAAACCAATTCTGGGTACCAGCCTAGCAAATTAGAAATATATGTCGCAGTCAAAAATACTAACATCTCAATATTTTGCTTCATTTTCTTAGCCCCAAAGAGGGATAAAATTATCCACATATCTCTGGCTACCAAATGTTACAGAATTATCATTTTGGGTACCCAATTTTAGTTGCCTTTTGAAGTAATAATAGTAATAATAATAGCTAACGATTAAAATGGACCAGCCACTATTAAAAGACAAATAGAAAAGTAGCAAATAGATTAGATAGATAGATCGATAGATAGATAGATGATACAAAGATAGATAGATAGATAGATAGATAGATAGATAGATAGATAGATAGAATTAGTTTATCTAACCCAAACAATGACCCTGTGAAATAGGTATTATCATCTTCAATTTACAGATGAAGGAGCTGAGGTACAAAGAGCTTGAGAAACTTGTCCAAGATCTCACAACGTGTAAGTGTCATGAGCAGGAATTTAAATGAGGAATCTAGTTCCCAAGCCACGAGCTATGATGCCATGTAGTAAAGAGTTTAATAACCTCTTCAAGCGACTAAGCGGAGGACACAGAACAATGAGTGAAATTCATGACAGCAAAATTCCATGTACTCATCTCCATGCATCTTTTCCAGGCGTGTGCACTTCAGGAAGCTTCCCAAGAGTATAAGAATAGAAAGGACACTGTTCTGGCACCCCTCCCCCCACTTCTCTCCTACCTCCTCCTAGATGGAAAGGCAGAAGCACATTGATACCAAGGTGTTTATGGAGAGAACCATGTACTTGTAAAGCTTGCCTGTTCCCAGGAGCCCAGACATCAGTCTGTAACATACAAGGCCAGCGAATCTTGGACTCACCATGAGTATATGAAAAAAAAAAATGAATTCTGATGATCCAACAGATATGGGTAGCACGTCTGAAGGTTTGAAACCGGAGTTCGAACATCACTTTTGAATCACATCAGCTCTTGGCTTTGGCCTTAGACTGGAAATTGTGATTAAAGTTGGACTTTACAAATTACTTTGAAACTCTATCTTTAGTTTCCTGATAATTAATCAGACAAATTAATCAGGCTGTTCTTTCTTGGTTTCTGAGCCAGAGTCAATACTCACATCCCCAAAACATTTTCACACTTGGAAGTACTTAGGCATGACACCATCCTTCATTCAGTAATCATGGTTTCCTGAGCTCTGGGAATTTCAGCTGGGAGTCACAGGTCCCCACAGAACAGTGCACAGACATGCCTAGAAAGTGAAGATGAGTTCAGTTGAGGTAATGGCCATCAGGTGAGAGGAACAAACATCTAGCAAGCTTGACTCACCTGTTGGGAAATCTCAGCCTGGTTTTCAAGGGCCAAGAAAGTCAATTTCTAGACATTTGCACATTGAATTGTCCCAACAACACCCCTAGCATGCCTGGTTGCCCTCAGTGAAGAGAGAAAGAAAGCAGAGCCAAGATTTAAGTAAAGCTGTTAACCATCTCACCTGCCCTTTTAACCACTGCCACACCCCTACCTGAACATACATCTTAGCGTGAAGACAGAGCCTTTAGTTTGAAAAATGCCTTTTTAAAAGCAGTTCAAGCCATTCCAGCACTATGCAAAAGTGTTGCTTTCCAGAACCTCACTCTCTCCTACTTGGGTTTTAGGAGTGAGCTGTTGTTGTTTGTCAAATATCCTCATCAAACATAGATAAAGGTTACAGGGAACAATGCTAAACCAGCCTAGTTTGTGTTGATGTGATGTGATGTTAAAAACCCTTTTGCAATGTTGTGCTTGGGTAATACACAGTGATTGCAGATGTTGCACAGCGCCAAGTGTCAGGTCTCCCTCTATCTCAATGGCATCACTCTGCTCAACCACTGGAGTGACCTTCCGAGACAGGCAGACGGGGAGAGACTATTGCTCCAGCATCACAGCATGAGAACTGGGGCTTTGGCTGCTAAGCACCCGAGTGAGTCTTGGAAGCCACCTGTTTGGCACCTACACCAACGTTCTCTTTATTTCCTCCTTGATTATAATTTTTATTATAAGTACATATTCACCATTAAAAAGCAAGTTTCATTATGACATTTCCATAATGAATCTCTGTTCTTGTCATGATCCTACCCTGTTTTCCATGGATCCATAATGCCATATAGATACGTTCACTAGTTAGGTTGTTATCGATCTCTCATACAGATTTCAGAGTCACCGGGCAGGTCATTTTGACAGACAAACAATGAAAAGGGCAGTGTATTGCATACTATAATCTAAAATTTTAAAATCTTTTGCAGGTACAAGGACATTTGTGGTAGTTCATAATGTAAAATTTTAAGAAAATAACTCACGAACAAGAAAGCAGATTAATAATCTGTTTCCACACAATAAAATACTGCACATCAGCCCAGATGACCTCTTACTAGCAGCACAAATGGAACATACAAAGGTTGAAACAAAGAAGCTGCTTGCCAAAGCATGCATTTTTCTCTCTGTAGATGCATGTACAAATTATAGAAATATATAAAACTGCTCTAATATAACAAAATATGTTTTAAAATGTAGGAAAAGTGTAATGACTACATTCAGGCTATATCCTTTATCCATACAGACTATGTTCTAGGACCCTCTGTGACTGCCAAAGGCTAAAGATTTATTAAAGCCTATAGTATTTTTTTCCTAAGCATACACAACTATGGTAAAGTTTATTTCATAATTTAGGCACAGTGGTATCACAGTTTCTGGTGACTTGGGAGTCTTTCAAGAGAACGTGAGCTTCAGCAGGAACTGATGGTAGACTGATGCCATTCAGCGTGCCCATGTGCGCAACTAAACGTCTGTGCCTGAGTCGAGGAAGGGGAGAGCACACAGTAGGGCTGCACAGGAGGGAGAATGCAGACCGCCATGCGGGATCTTTCACTCTCTGCTAATACCTTGACCTGGCTGAGCACAGGATGTGCAGCATAGTCAACAAGGCGAATCGGGGTTGGCCAGGAGTGGAGGAAGCAGAGGGTCCTGAGAGGCTGCTGTGGAATCAAGAACTGTCTCCAGCTTATGCCCTGATGCAGAAGCCGTGTCAGTGTTCAGGCACAGGGACGGATTGAACGTGGGCCAGGGAAGGAAGCTTTCCCCAGCTCAGCCCTATGAAGGCATTACTCAGGCAGATTACCACACTGGAAGTATTTTACCATTTGTCATAGGTGAGTTACACAACTCAGTGATTAAATTACCCATATAGCTGCTATGTGAGCAGGGAAGGGCGAAGGTTGTCTCTTGCTCTTGCACTTTGGTTTAAATGGAATTGGATTAGTTCATTCTTCGTCTTGGTGTTAAAAAAAAAAAAAACAAAAAACACGTTAAAAAGCTGCGTTCAAGCTCACTTGTCATGTGCTAGACACCCTGTGTCTAACCTTGGTCCAGGGTTTAAATTTATAAAGTGTGAGATCACTGTCAGTTTCATTTATCTCTGTTATTAAATTTACTGGGCCTCTTCCAAATGGCATTATCTCTTCTTATCTAATTCAAATAAATGCCTTACTCATAGATGGTGAAATCTCGTTGTTAATTCAATAATTGAGATAATCTCATTGTTTTGTTTTCTTAATGGGACCTTGATTTGATTGTTCATGCCTGAAATTCTACTCGGTTTCTTCAAACTTTTCTTTATGCTGCTAAAGAACTCCCTGTGCCCCATGGTTTCTGAAAGGCTGGACTCCTCCTGCTCAGTCTTCAGCAAGCACCATCCTGGGTCCCCCACAAGGAAGAGTTCTGGTTAGGTCTTGGACTTTACACCTGCGGTTAATGCTATTGGTTAAGACTAAGTGTCCTAAGGAAAACCAGTCTTCTCCAATGGAGTAACACAGGGTTCATCAACCGCCTAGGGCAGGTCTCATGTTCAGGAGGAGTTGACTAACATATAATGAACTCCACAGTTGGTTTTTGCTGTTGTTCTTGTTGTTATTTTCCTTTTGGGGGGGTGGTGGCAGAAGGTATTTTGTATTCTAGGTTTTGGGCATTTTGTTGTTATATGGGTTGTTTGTTTGTTTGTTTGTCTAAGAGAGAAGTTAAATTTGAGTAGGTAGGGAGAAGAAGAAGATCTGAGTAAACTTGGGAGAGGATAAGGATATGATCAAATTATATTTAAATCTAAAAGTTGTTTTAAATAATAAAAATTATAAAATATTTTAAAGGAAGACTAATTTAAAGCTGTTGATTAATTAGAGTTATATGCTCATAGGGTTGACCTTTGTTACATGTTAAGTTTCATAAAAGAAACTAAAGATTTAAAAAAAAAAAAAAAAAAAAGACTAGCTCTCCTAGTAATGTAGTAGATAAAAGGCTAGCGGGCTTGAGTCTGAGTCCTGTGGCGATTTGGCCTCAGTGTTCTCATCCGTGAAATTATTAGCAGTGGCTTGGTAAGGATAAGAGATTTAACTGAGATTATCTTTACTCTCAATTTGGATTGAGTGCTTTATAGTAACCATTCTGATCTTAAATAAATAAAGGACTATATAATTGGTTTGATAATGGATAGTGATTTATCATTTGAAGATTCAGGCCCAGGCCTGGGGAAATAGTTCAGTCAGACAGGTGCTTGCCCTGCAAGCATAATGACCTGAGTTCAACACCCAGAAACCACATTAAAAAACAAAGTGCAGTGTGGTGGGGAGGTGGAGACCGGTGGTTCCCACACCAGCCAGCCTACCCTACTTGGCACACTCCAAGCCAGTAAAGGATGCTGTCTCAAGATAACAGTAGACAGTAACCAAGTTGTCCTCTGGCCTCTATATGGACACTTGTGAATGTACACTCACACTTATATTAACCCACAGAAACAAGTGCACATGTATACCCATGTGTGCACCTATGCACACACACACACAAACACACACACTCTTGAATCAAGTCTGTGAAAGAGATTTTCATTCTGTTTTACTGCTATTCTGCATCTAGAATATTTGTGTCTCAGTCATTAGCCTTGTCTATTATATCTCACATAATACAAACCAATATCTAAATTCATTCTGCTTGAATTGGTCTCATTTTCTTGGTGCTGTTTTCCAGATTCCAAAGATGGGTCTCTTGATCTAGAGCAGGCAGTTGACTATCGTCAGTGACTGCTTCAAGTGAAAATACCAAATAGAGCATTTGAGGTCCCCCACCAAAGCAGACATCAAGCCTGGTAACCAAGAGCAACAGCTTGTGTGGCTAGCCGAGGCCGAGGTGATAGAATGAAACAGCATAGCTCCCACCCCCAGCTTCATGAGCTCTCTTGCATTTAGAGATTTGCATATTTTTCTCTCTGCCTGAAAAAAAAAACAATCTTTCCTACATTCTCCCTTCTCAAGATTAAACCCCATCGGTCTCAGCTGTGTGTCACCTTCTCCAAGAAACCTTTGACCCAGCCAAGTAAGTCTGAATCTGTTACGCTTTCCCGTAGCATTCTCAAGTGGTCCTGCTCATGTGTGGTCGGTCACTGCTCCCCATGGTTCTGGCATGTGTGAGCTTTGATTGTCATTATTTGGCTAAAGAACATTAGCTGTCCAACAACACAAGTGAAATTTCCATTACTACAGTATATGAACCATGAGCAGTTATACGAACCGCAAGCTGCTTGTTTCGTGGTCCACAAGTCATCTAAAAAAAAAAAAAAAAAAAAAGCCTCATATCATGATCAGTTAGTTATGAATGACATCCCTTCTTCCAGTGTCTGTTGATTACCTGTCACAGACAGAGCCTAACGCAGGAGTCATATTTCCCATCTCTCAGAAATAAACTCACGTGATTATTTTATAGATATGGAGAACCAAAAGAAAATAGCTACGAAAGATGAAAATACAACAAAGGAAGGGAAAAAATCAAATGAAATTAGATTTAGAGAAGAAATAGTTAACCTCAGAATGTAGACTTCATTCACTACCGGATATGCTACACCAACGCACTCAGACAAACTCAGAGAAGGTAAATTCTGGAGCAGGAATGTGCCAAGTGAGTAAGACAAAATGGGTGGCAATAGTTTGCTTTCTACTGCCGTGATTAAACAATATTCCCAAAATGAACTTGAGGAAGAAAAGGTCCTTTTCAGAGCACAGTTACAGGCCATGCTGAAGGAATTCAGGACAGGAAACTGGAGGCAGGAACTGAAGCAGAGGCCTGGGAAGAGATGGCTTGCTCCTCCTTGCTTAGTCAGTTGGCTTCCCTATGCAGTCTAGGACCACCTGCCAGGGGTGGCACTGCACACAGTGGCCTGAGCCCTCCCACATCAGTCATTCACCAAGAGAATGCCCTCCGCTGAGTCTTAGCTATGGCCCAACTTAATGGAGACATTTTTTTTCAATTGAAATTCTCTCTTCCAAGAAGACCTGGCTTGTGTCAAGTTGACTCAAAAAATAACAATAAGTCTAACACTGACACAGAAAAAGAAAAGAGAAAACCTTAGGAACTGACCCCAGCTTAAAAGCGACCAATGACAATATGTGGAAAAAAAATATTTGTTCTACATTTTAAGTTACTTGAATGTTCAGACTACTTTCCATAAGTGTTTTACACTAATGCCTGCTATTTCTAATGTTCTAAATTGCTGTGCACTAACTAGATCAGCCTTAGTATATCGTCATCTCTTTCTGCATTCATTGCTGACAATAAGAGCTTTTCCAAAGATCACAGAACAACTGTGATTTTCCATACTATGGTGGTCACCATACTGTTTACGGTTGTTTTTATGGTCCTATACCACTGTGCAAAGTGAGGAATGCCTGTATACTGAGTATCGAGTACTTGCCTGGAACATGGTACTTAGTTACTATGGGTTCTCATAATATATAATTTCTTGTTTGAATGTGAGTAAATGAGTGAGTGAATGAGTGGGCATATAGATGGATGGATAGATGGATGGATAGATGGATAAAAATCTAGGTAGACTTCACCTATATTGAAATACCACAGATGAATATTGACCAGTATAATTTGCCATAGCTCCTCCATAATCTGAATGTATGTATGGTCTATATAAAAAAATAGACCTACTCTGTGCACAAGTTAATCTGCTAGCTGTCCTAACAGCCCTGAAGCCAAAGTCAGCTTCTTCGCAATCAGATCAGTACTGAACTTACAATTGGCCACTCCATGGCCATGCCAGCCCCAGCCCCAGCTAATCACAGCCTCTAGCTGTGCTCTTGTAGTCTAGGGATTAGAATTAAGATAGTCCCAGCCTTTGACTACAGTTGTTGAGCATAGGGGATATCGTAAATAAATGAAATTACTACATCTTTGCTCTGGCTTTTATACCCTCTCATCCACTCCATCTTTCTTAGAACTATTTATAGATATCCAGATTCTATGTTCATTTTCCACAATAAAGAGTAGCAAAGTAGCCAAGGCACCAACATTACCATGACAACCTTTCAAACTCCATGAAGGGATCCTCAGGGTAATTGAATACCTTCCTCTTCTGTTGCTTGCTCCATATTTCTACCACAATAATGCTGTCAGAAATGCTGCCAGGAAGAGACAGCACAAAGGGGACAGTAGTTGATGGCCACACCCCCCGAAATACGCCTGATTTTGTCTGATCTCAGAATCTAAACAGGCTTAGGCCTGGTTAACACTTCAATGAGAGGCGAAGTGGACAGTATTCCCACAACTTGGAGGTATGAGATAGGCAACCTCATTAAGTCATTCCCAGGAAATACCAAAAGGCTATCGATTTTTCTTTTTCTCCTGGAGTTCTTCCCTAAGGGTGTTTTAAAAACTGAATAGCCTCAGATGACCCTGGCTGAGATTCCTAGAAGTGGAGGATATGGAGCCTGAAGTTGCCACCTGTGCCGGGGGCACTTCCAGTGAAGGGACGGAGACACCCATAAAACTTTCAACGCAAAGTTTGTTCTGCCTACTGGAAATGTTGGGATGAAGATGGAGCAGAGATGAAGAAAATGGCGATCTAATGACTGGCCCAACTTGAGACCCATCCCCATGGGAGAGAGCGAGCCAACCCCTGACACTATTAAGCATAATACTCTGCTACCCATGCATACAGGAGCCTAGCATAACTGCCTTCTGAGAGGCTTCATCCAGCAGCTGATGGAAACAGATGCAGAGACACACAGTCAAACAATAGGCTGAGCTTGGGGAGTTCTGTGGAAGAGTAGGAGGAAGGATGAGAGATCCAGAGGGGTCAAGGATACCACAAGGCCTACAGAGTAATCTAACCTGGCCCATGGGGGCTCACAGAGACTGAACCACCAACCGAAAAGCTTGCATGGGCAGGACACAGGCCCCCCGTACATATGTAACAGATATACAGCTTGTTTTTTATGTGGGTCCCCTAATAATGGGAGAAGGGGCTGTCTCTGGATCTATTGCCTGCCTTTGGATGTTTTCCCCCTAGCTGGGCTGCCTTGTCAGGCCCCAATGGGAGAGGATGTGCTTATTCTTGCTATGATTTGAGGGGCCAGGGTGGGTTGCTACTCCTTAGCCCCCCTACTTCTCTGAGAAAAAGGAAAGTGGGCAATGGAAAATGAGATGGGGCCTGAGGTTGAGACTAGGAGGAGAGGGGGAAGGGGCTGCGATCAGGCTATAAAGTAATTAAGTAATTTTTTTAATCAAATAGCCTCTTTCCAAAGGCCTTTAGTAAGTGCTTGTTCCACGAGGATATCACAGCTTTTATTCACGTATGTTATTAATGGAGACCCCTCTCGGCCACATAGGTAGCAACATTATCACTGGCATAGCCTAAGTTCAGCTCCAATCGTAGCCTGGAGTTTCATTGGGAGTTCTTGCTCTTCCTTTTTTAATTGGCAAATATTTATTGAACACTTAGTGTGTTCTTTTACCTTTTCTGGGTATCAATTATGACAGTCAAGTGCATGTCTAGACTGACAGGAGATCCGGACGATATGCAGGAAAGCAAAGCGGAGAGCTGGCATTAAACTCATGCCACGTGTCATTGACATAGTAGGAGAGCAAGAGGAGACTCCAGGGAAAGCATTGCTCAGAAGAAGGGGCCAAGAGAGAAAAGCATCCTCCCAAAGAACAAACACGTATGGAGAAGACACTGGAAACGTGTGCTTGCATGTATGGATAGCGGAGACCCACTTCACAGCAAAGTAGATTGTCAACTGTCAACTTGACACAAAGCTATAATCACCTGGGGAGAGGAAACCTCAACTGAAGAACTGCTCAGATCAGATTGGCCCGTTTCCACGTCGTGAGGCATTCTCTTAATTGCTGAAAGATGCAGAAGGGCCCAACCCCTTGTGGGCTGAGAAAGCCCCAGACAGATGGGTCTGCACTGTCAATAAAGGTAGCTGAGAAAGGCAGAGGAAGACAGTCAGCAAGCATGGGCTCTGTTCCTACCCCCAAGGTTCCCATATGAGCTCCTGCCCTGCCCTTCCTCAAGGTTGGACGAGGGATGACATGGACATGTTGGCCAAACACACCCTTTCCTCCTTCAGGTTGCTTTTGCTCCTGATGTTTATCACAGCAACAGTAAGCAAACCAGGACAGCCATGAAGCTGACACAACAGCTAATGGTCTTAGGTGGGAGAAGACATGGGGAGACTATCACTAGGGAGACCAGGAGGGGGTCCTCCAACCCATCACTGACCTTGATTCTTAGTTGCTGCTGAATTCTTCCCCAGGGTGCTTTTTCCTTGAACCACTGAAATGCCCCAGTTTTCTCCTTTCTCATTTACTGCTTTCGAGCAGGAGATGGTGTTGCCTCGTGAGGCATGGCATGATAAGGGGCTCCCTGGAGGAGTCTTGCTGAGTGGGCTTGAGCGAGGATGTGCTCCTGGGCCAGCTTTGCAGGGAAGGAAGCTCATATAACGGGATCATGGCAGGATGCATGGAGTCCTTGGGTCCATTTTCTCTTGTCATTTCAAGTTTTCAAAAAAAAAAATCACACTATCATCTTTTCTTAAAAGTTGGCAACAGCACTTAATTGAGAAGGCGTGTGTCCTGGTCACTGTTCTATTGCTGTGAAGAGACACCATGACCAAGGCAACTCTTATAAAAGAAAGCATTTAATTGGGAGATTGCTTTTACAATTTCGTAGGGTTAGTCCATGGTTGTCATGGTGGGAAGCAGACAGGCATGGTACTGGAACAGAAGATGAGAGGTTTACATCCTGATCCACAAGGCAACAGACTGAGAGAGAGAGAGAGAGAGAGAGAGAGAGAGAGAGAGAGAGAGAGAGAGAGACAGAGACAGAGACAGAGACAGAGACAGAGACAGAGACAGAGACAGAGACAGAGACAGAGAGACTGGACCTGGTGTGGGCTTTAAAACCTCAAAACCCACCCCCCAGTGACACCCCTCCTCCAACAAGGCCACACCTCCTAATCCTTCTCAAACAGTTCCACTTACTGGGGACCAATTGTTGAACTATATGAGCCTGTGGGGGGCGGCATTCTCACTCAAATCACCCCAGCATCCCACTTGAACTAACACCAAGAAACTACTTGCCATGTGCCATCATGCCATACAACAAAAATCCCAATAACGGCTTGGTGGCTCACATCTGTAATCCTAGGGAGACTTAAGATAATGAGGTTGCTAGGAATTTGAAGTCAGCCTGGGCTGTAAACCTCCACGGTAGCCTAGGCTACAGCAATCATACACAGTACAACCCCCTCAAGCCATAGCTATACAGAGGGAAAACTCCTTTTTGCACATGTATATGTGTGTATGCATGTTTGTGGGCAGGTGCGTGAGGAAGCCAAAGGTAATGCCGGGTGCTTACTTTCATCTCTCTACCCTTCATATATTGAGTCAGAGTTTCTCACTTGAGCCCAGAGCTTGCCGAGTAGGATAGTCTTGCCAGGCAGCCTGTTCCAAGGATTCCCATCTCTACTTCCGAGTACAAAAATTAAAGACGGGCTGCGATACTCACCCAGAATTTACATGTGTGCTAGAGATTTGAACCCCACTCCTTGTGCTTGTTCAGCAAGCGTTCTAACACCTGAGCTATCTCCCCAGATTCCTAGAATATTTTAAAGTGACCAACGACAAGAGCTTCTTGACTATTTAGTCCAGCTATTTGGATATTGGGCCTGTGTAATATTTCTTATTTTTACTGCCAGATTTGTAAACTAGAGTAAGCTGGTGTGTCCAAGTCATATTTACTTCTGAACCTGTTTCTTTATTGGTTGGAGAATCAGGGCAGCATTTCCCTCCCAGGACGGCTGAGAGCACTCAGCTTGGGTAGCTGGATTTGCATGCATGCATGCATGCTTCATATCAAGGGCGCTTATAAAGAGCATTGGTTTAAGAAAATGAAATGAGATCTCTCTCTCTCTCTCTCTCTCTCTCTCTCTCTCTCTCTCTCTCTCTGTGTGTGTGTGTGTGTGTGTGTGTGTGTGTGTGTGTACTTTACAACTCATACTTTTTTTTCTTTTAACACTAGAGCAAATTCTTCCATCAATTAGGACCCACCAAGGGTATAGTCTATGAGCTAGGGTAGTTGTCTTCCATTTTCTTTACGTCTCTCTATTTGGTTAATAATATATAGGCTGCAGTTGGATCCTCTTTCCATGGACTACATAGCTCAGTCGACTGAGAAACAAATGTGAAGCTAGGTGGTGTCCAGCAGGTAACTAGTGAAAAGGACTCCACAGAAGTGATATTGGCTCTGACAGAACTCACTCACGGCGCATGGCTCTGCTGTATTTACTCACTGTCTGAGCAGGAGACACTCTGATATTCACTACTCTATAAATATTTATGATCTCAACATAAAGGGTCCAGTCTTAAACACTGTGAGTTTGACACCAGTTTAAAGTGTGTGTGTGTGGGGGGGGGGGTTCTTAGTGTACTTCTTGAGTGCTGGCCTGGGCCAGCCTCTGTGCTTGGGGTTGGGTAGGGATGATCTCACCTAACCTCCATCCATAAGTTGGCTATTACTCCTATTTCATTTTACAGATACCACACAGGCTTAGATCTAGGAAGATACTACCCAAGTTTTCCCATCTGGTGGGATGGTGGCAGAGTCAGGATACAGGACCACCACATCTCTGTTGCCTTGGCCCTACGCTCACAGAAGAAAGTATGAAATGCAGTGGGTGAGAACACAGATGCCCCAGGGAAGCCACCTAGCCAACAAGGCGACCTCTAGGTGCTTCTATTTCTTTACTGATTAAATATGGGCGGCGGTAGCCCCACCCACTCTATGCAGCAGCGGGTAAATTAAATGAGATACTAAACAAAGAGCAGGATCCCAGAGCCAGCAGGAATCCATTCACTCCCTGGGAAGCCTAGCTAGCCCTGCTCAAACATCACACTTAACTTTCTGGGAAAGAATTTCCCTGGCAGCTCTGCTCTGTTGTTCATAGCCAAGGTCATGTTCCCTAATAATCTCCACCCCTTTGTTTTGGCTTCCTCACTTGGAAGGCTGATTTTTCTTTTTTCTTTTCTTTTCTTTTTTTTTTTTTTTTTTTTTTAATTCTCATTACAGCTTCCTTTCTCCGTACCATTTGATTCCTTGTCTATAAATAAATAAATAAATAAATAAATAAATAAATAAATAAATACGCATCTCCCTCCCTCAGCTTCTGCTAATCTGGATTAAACAATGCAGCAGATCTCCAGAACCACATGACGCTCTGTTCCCAGCTTCCCTTTCATAGAAAATGACATCGCAAGGAAATCTCATCAGAGGCAGTCACATCACCACTGCAGCCACACCCTGGGAAGGCCGCACACTATGCTGCTACCCTGCTTCCTCTCCTCACCTCTCTATGCCTCATCTCTGCCTGTCCTAAATGTCTTCTCATTTAATCCATGCATCCCCTGCTGAATAAATGGTTAGACCGTAAAGCTGTGGAACCACATTCCCTGGAGGAAACCCGTGGCTCTATCAATTGCTCTTGGTCTGAACACCTTCGTCTATAATGGCTCCTTTGTCTTTAACATATTTGAGTCTCAAACTTCAAAACCACCACTGCATTAAACTGCTAGTAAGCTCTGGTTTTGAAAGGTTCAATAACTCACCCAAGCTCACATAGGCCAAATGTTGCAGAGCTGGGCCTGGGACCACAGTACTTCATATCCCCTTTTTTATCACACTCATGCACCATGTGCTCAGTCCTCAAGTGAGCATGGTTAGGGTCTGTGGGTCCCTCAAGATGGACTCCTCCAATTTTCACTCTATAAACTTGACCTCAACTGAATGAGGATACTAACTGAAATGTGGCTTGTAATGGCGCAAGACCAGAAACAACAAAAGTGCCCATCCACTAAGGACTCTGTAATAAGGTCAAGTGTATCCACAAAGCACTGCCTATGCAATAATTAAACAAATGAAAAACAAGCATGTGTGCTGAGATGCAGCTCTCAAGTCCTATAGAGGAAAAGGACAATACAGAAGGCACAGTTCTGCACAGATATGGAACCTAGCAGCAGCACTGCCCAGGGGCATCATGGGACAGAAGGCAGTAGGCTTGCTATGCTTATCTGTTTCTGTTGTGTGAATCTCTGACCTAGATGATTTCCAGTCTTTAAAAAAAAAAAAAAAAAAAAAAAGACTAGAAAAAGTTTGCTATGTGTAGCCCTAAGCAAATGAATGTTTTGTTTCAGTACATATTTTATTATGTAAGTGGTATTTTTTTTTTTAATATTTTAGGAAGCCACCAAACTGACAAATATTCACAGGCTAGTGGAGAGAGGCCAGACTTATTCTAGAAAGTCCTCCTTGGGAAGCAGAATAGACAACAATGAAGCAATTCTGGGGTCTGAGGAATCCAAGATCCAACCCTCAAGCCTGTCACTAATCACTTGTGTGGGCTTTGAGTGTCCATGGAGTAATATTATCTATGTTGCGGGTTGGAGTAAGGGTCAAATGAGACTAACAAATAAATGTAACACATAGTAGTCACTAAGTGACCGTGCTATTAGAGTGGTTGGTGTCAAAACCTGGGCTCTGGGAACCAAATAAAGTTAAATGATAGGGGAAGGCTGAGGAAGGAGATGGAGTCAGTGTGGGCACACAGGGAAGAGAGATGAATAAACAGGCCCAGGGAAGCCCCCAAGTTTGTCTTTGGAGTACTGTCTTAGGCCTTGGTTTAAATGAGGGAAGGAGGCATTCATAAGTAAGCAGTCCCAGTCAAGGTGTGAGACGGCCCATCATGGTCTGGGCTCCAGTCTTTCCTGCAAGGTGGCCTGACAATTAGTCAGAAGTCTATGAAATCTCTTTCCAAAAGACAAGTTCCTCCTAGGGCTGGCACCAGGTTTCTCCGGCCTTTTCCTTCTCCCAGCACGAAATTCCTGAAGACACTTGTTTCAGTTGTCTGGTAGCCAAGGGGAGGGGCACAAATTGTCTCTCAGTATCTCCCCTCCCACCAGGAGGATTACAGCTATGTACACAAATAGGCAGAGGAGCCTCACATAGACAGAGAAGGAAGACACCACTGAGAGGTGAAGTCTATCCCTCTTCCTTTGTTCTCTCCTCTCTTCCCTTTATCAAGGGAATAGTCCTAGATCTGTGGACTACACACCCCACAACCGTGCGACAACAGTACCGACGAGCTTTGCGCATACTTGGGCCTCAGGTTTCCTGAGCTGCTGACACAGGAAAATTTAAACAGTCCGTGATCTTTAAAAGAAATGATAGTAGGCTCAGGAAACATCACAGAAGAAGGGGCAGAAAGATTGTATGAGCTAGCCAGGAGAGCTGCTGTGAGATCACGTCTCCTAGAAATGGCAGGAAACCCTCACCCCCACCCCATGGGTGCCCATCAATATGGCTACCCGAACAAGGCCTGAACAAGTACTGCAGCAATAGTGATATAGTGATGCTAATGTGCAAGGGGGAAACCTCAAGGGGCTCCATCCTTAGTCAAAGAACTGCAGGCAACTCAAGAATGCTGAGAGCGGGAGAAATAGTCTCCCTCAGAGATGAGCTACTAATTGATTATCCAATGGCAAGTGGTTAACCTCGAAGTTATATACGTACAAGTCACACTAAATGAATGGAGCGGGTAGTACTTACATATTTAGTCATATGTATTTAACTTAGATAATTTAATATATAAATAACTGTATACTATATACACATATATAACATATATATATTATATTATATTTTGAAAAGGAGGCCATGAATTTGAGAGAGACTGAGGGAATATGTAGAAGGGGTTGAAGGGAGGAAACGGCAAATGATATAATTATATATTAATAAAAAAATATTTGGGATATCATAATACTCAGCGTGGATTCTGTGGGACTATATCAAAACGACCACAGTCCCTGCCCTCCGGAAACACAGGAATAGACCTTCGCCCAGCGTTTTCATGTCACTGGATGATGCAGTTGACACTGCCCACACTCTGCCTAGCTCTCCTCCTCACTCCTGCGTCTCACTGGTTCTTGTTCTCTCTTCATAGTTATATGACGCAAGCTGTCACCTCTAGCAGGGCCCTTCCGATCCAAACTTTTTAAAAATATAGTTTATTAGTTTATTCATATTACATCTCAATTGTTATCCCATCCCTTGTATCCTCCCATTCCTCCCTCCCATTTTCCCCTTACTCCCTTCCCCTGTGACTGTGACTGAGAGGGGCCTCCTCCCCCTGTATATGCTCATAGGGTATCAAGTCTCTTCTTGGTAACCTGCTGTCCTTCCTCTGAGTGCCACCAGGCCTCTCCATCCAGCGGACGTGGTCAAATATGGGGCACCAGAGTTCGTGTGAAAGTCAGACGCCACTCTCCACTCAACTGTGGAGAATGTCCTGTCCATTGGATCTAAACTTTAACTCTTGTTTCCACAGGTCCCAGCCAGTGCTGGGCAGGTAGCAGAGGTGGAGTGGGTGGCACAGCCTTCGCTACCAAAGAAAGTGTTTCGCTAATTTCTTACCTAATTTGGATCTACCACATGTAAAGCAAAGATCTGGACAGCCAGGCAAAGTTTAAGACTTTTTTTTTTTTTTTTTAATTAAAAAAAAAAAATTGCTGTGCTGCTTAAATTAACAGAGGCCTCTGTAAGCTTCCCTCTGCATGTGGAGACATGACCCTTTTTTAAAGCTGTATTAAAAAATAGAACTGGCAATGCCTTTGACTCCTGCTGGAGCTTGCCAGAAAAGTTGGAAATGAGCATGCTTCTTCCTGCCTCTCTTGGCTGTGCTCCCTGTTAGAAGCTGGTAGAGACAGACTCCTCTTCCTTAACTTTCCCTTGAGCTGTATGAATGTGGAGTAAGGGGTGGGGTCTCAGAAAAACACACCGCCCCCAATGCCACCGCCCCCCCCCCCTGGGCTTTCACAATCAAGGAGGTGGTGATGTAGAAATATCATGTGCTGGCAGTAAACGCTGAGCTCCTGATCAGGTTCCCATGGTGTTGTTTAATCCTTAATCATCCCTCTTGGCATTCTTCCCATTGCTACTGCTTGCATAAAGTTGGAAGTGGCTAATTGCTTCAATCTGTATCTGCCATAAGGCCATGCTTAATGCAAACCCCACAGGGACTCCCTGAAAGACCGTTTTGACCTAATAGGTTATTTTATTTGCTTCCAAGAAGTCTCTTCTATCTTTCCCCATGATTCTAAAATCTTCCTAGTCCCAAGTGGACAGTCAGCAATAGGGGATGTATTTAAATACGTCTGTAGATAAACCCCATGTTAGTTACCATAGGTATCTCTTACTGGGCTTCTCAGTAGAGTTATTGTCATGAGCTGGATTCTATGGACTCTATGGAAACTGCCTCACCCATGTGTTCACCCTAAACACTATTTCCACAGCAGAGAACACTGATTACTCTTTTGGAGGCTTCTCTACCAGCACATAAAATGCCAGATCATTTTTAGCTAATTAAAGTTAAAATGGGAGGGCTCTTGTGAATGAAATCATGTCACTCAACTGTGGGCTTCCACAGAAGAAAAAGTGTACTGCAGTGCACCCTTCAAGAATTAAATAAAGCACACAATTTCCTCAACTTATTACACTACAGCAAAATCACAGGAGGCACCAGATGCAGATGCAGAGAAGCCAGCCCTGAGGTGCCCTCTATTACAAGAGAAGCCTTGCCCTAACATTTTTTTTCACTCTAGTATTCATGGTAAGGCCATTCATGAAAACTGCTCCCAAACCTCCAGTGTCCACCAGTAGAACAGTAAAGCAGTACCCAATAGTGTCCTGCATTGGTTGGCTTCCACACTACAGCGATAAAAGTCATGACCAAAATCAACTTGGGGAGGAGAGGGTTTGTTACCTATTACACAAAACAGTGTATAATGAAGGGAGACCAGGGCAGGAGTTCAAGCAGGAATTTGGAGGCAGGAACTGAAACAGAAACTATGAAGGAATGCTGCTTACTGGCTTGCTCCCCACAACTTACTCAGCTTGCTTTCTTATATATTTTGCCCAAATGCCATTATACTATAACCTTCTTCAACTTGATTTTTAAACATCATATTATGGTATATGAGGCATATCAATGTTTTGTCCAGCCCCCTTGGCTTCACTGCTATGTGGGAAGTATTGCTCTGACTGTTGCAGCACAGTTTGTTTGCCAACTCTCCCATGAAGGAAAGTTTGTATTGGTCTCAGTTCCTTGCCACTAAAACAATGCTATAGTCTGGAGAGATGCCACAGCCTGTAAAATGCTTGGTATTTGGATATAAGGATGTGAGTTCAGATCCTCCAACCCCACATAAAAGCTGGGCTTAACAGCACACATCCGGGAATCCAGAGACTTGGGTTCTGAAGAGAGGTGGATCCATGACTCTCATTGGCCAGCCAGTTGAACTGAATCAGTGAGCCCCTGGTTCAGTGAGAGACCCTGTTTCAAGACAGAATATGGAGAGTGATAGAAGACACCTGATGCCAACCTCTGGCCTACACACACACACACACACACACACACACACACACACACACACACACACACACGAACACATGCATACATTTTTTTTTAGAAAGGCTACAATGAGTTTGTGCATTACCCACTTCTGAACATCTGAAATAATTTCTCTGCAGCATAACCCAGAGCTAAGACTTGCTGAGTCAAATGTCCTGTGCTTTCTAATTTTACAAGCCATTGCCAAATGGCTCTTCAAAATGGCTTGTCAATTATCCACCCACCACACTGCATTAGTGTTCCAGCCCTCCAGATCCTCGTCAGTCTTTGGCACTGTCAGACTTTTTAGTTTTGCCAGTCACCTCAGTGTGAAATGACAGCTTATCATTAATGTGTGTGTCCTTAATGACTTGTGAGACTGGTGAAGTGCTTTGTCAGATGATGTTAGCCATTTTTTTAATTCCTTGCTGAGATTTTCTCCTGTTTCCTAATGTATTTATCTTTTCCTCATCATTCATATCAATATGTGGCATAGATTTTCTCCTAGCCAGTTAATCATCAATAACGAAGAATGACAGCCTCTACTGTTCATTCATTAAATTAATATCCACCATTCACTGATTTCCTTATATTTGCCAGACACTATGGAAGCACTGTTTATACAAGGCAAGGGCTCTAGTGATGTCATTATGTCTTTAGTATCTTTTAGCACCTAACTTCATAATTTCTAATTATAAACTTTAATAATTTTAGCACCTAAGAAGACTTGGTGAATAAATGAACCACCAACACAATTCTAAGGGACCAAGAGCTGTTTCAGACAGCCTCCATGAGAAAGTCCTCAACCTCTGCCTGCTACACTCGAGAACCAAGTCAGGGAGGGGAGATATAAGCAGCTAAGAGTGCACGGGAGAACGCATGCCCAAACTTCCCCAGACTGAGACGTGTTCTAGGATGAACAGGTGAATGCCATATCCCTGGGGTACTCAAAAATATAGCCATATTGACACCTGGCGGCCTGCTGTACAAAACTATGTCAAGTATTGCAGGAGTTCCACCCTCTCCTGCTTCCCACATGTTAAAAAATGAAAGGTGTCCTTCTGCATATACTTTTCTAAAAATCCCCCATGATTACGTGTAAATTTTGCATCTCCCCATCTGATTTGTTTTTTAACATTAAAAACATCTCTCCTTGCTCACCAAATGTCATGCATGAACCCTCTTCCCATGCCTGAGGTTAGCTTCTTCTTTCCTTCACAGCACTCACCTTATGTAACCCTTCACGTGGTGACAGAATGGACTCAGGCTTATTCCATACCGATGACTGAATGGGTTACACCATAATGCTTGGGGGTGAAAAATGAAGAGAAATCTTTGTTTCCTGTCCCAACTCCTCTATACAGAACAAAACCACTGTCCTGAAGTCAGTCCCATTACTCTATGTGCATCTGAAGATTTGGAAGCCTGATGATTCCCTAACGATTAGACTCAGGCCATTAAAGCCGAGAGAGTCCTTGCTGTCCTCTCCCATTTGTCTAGATCAGTCACTTGGTATTAGACAGCACTAAGAGGTCACACCAAGCCCTCTTTTACTTTCTGAGTCTCTGTCTGCTGTGTACATCCCCGGTGGTAAACTCCTGTGACACATGTGGATACTGTGTGACACTGTGCTAAAGCTAGAGCCCGGTATGCTGTGTGACAAACAGTCTCAACTTCCCAGGACAGTGATAGTATCAGAAAGGTAAGTCTTGTGTACACAGAGGCCTAAGACAGTATGTCACACATGCATGAGAGCCAGAATCTGTAACCAAGGGGCCTGGGATGATGCCCTGAGCTCTGGGTTTCATGCCTTGGTGGATGGCACTGACAGGGAGAGTCTGGGGGAGAGATACAGGATCTAAGAGTGGCACAGAAGCCTTCAGACAAAAGAGCTGAGATGGGAGCACGTGTTTGTGAGTCACTTGAAAAATGGTTGGAACTGAGAAGAGAGTGCCTGGGGACATCTTTGCAGCAAAGTCGATGCTAAGGCCTGTGTAGAAAGGGGTGGGAGCGAGCAGGTGGGGAGTACAGACACCAAAGCAGAGAGCAGGTCAAGGGGCTGAACACTGCCAAGACGTCACAGTCAGGGCAGTAGAGGGGAGGCTGTTGGATCTTTGTCCGAGATAACTGGGAAGATTGAGAGAGAGAGAGAGAGAGAGAGAGAGAGAGAGAGAGAGAGAGAGAGAGAGAGAGAGAGAGAGAGAGAGAGAGAGAGAGAGAGAGAGAGAGAAGGAGAGAGAGAGAGAGAGAGAGAGAGAGAGAGAGAGAGAGAACGCACTTGGGCTGTTCTCAGAGGAACAGGGTGGAGAGGGGGTGTTCCAACATCTGGAAGGAGCAAGCCATTAGAAATGCGGGACAGCACTATCCAAAAACTAAAGCTAAACAATGTCATGGGGGTCAGGGAATGATGTGTGTTAAAGCAGAGATTTCCTACACAGTAACCTGCTGGAGGGCGACATGGGAGAGGAAGCTCGGGCCAGAAGGGCCTTGAATGTTTGGCAAAGAGCTTGGGTTTTTCTCTCCAACAGTAGAGTCATCTGTGGTTTCCAGGCCTAAGACTGACTGTGTAAAGCCAAGAGAGAGGTTTAGTAGCTATGGGAGAGGCCATAGTTCCCAGTAACTAGGTGGGGATGCTTCAGAAATGCACTCGGGACAGCAAGGGACAAAAACACACAAACCAGCAGCTGTGTTGCACCGTCTGCCCAACTGCCTGCCGGGTGGGAAATCCTCCCAGGGAGGCGGACACTGCAGAGCTGTTACCCTCAAAGCGAAAACATCGGAGGGGAAGGGCTGGAAAGCAGAGGCCCCAAGCAGAAAACGTGATAACACACTTTAGTCCTGTGGTTTCCTCTGGGTCTGTTGCACAAGCTGAGCCTTAACAGGCCGGAGGAGAGCCGCCACAGTCCCTCTGTCTGCAGGGCCCAGGTTCATCACAGGACCATGGAATCTGCTCTTAACTCTAGGAGGCAATCGCCTTTCCAGGCATCTGCCCAGAGATGCACAGCGGTATCTTTTAGAATGCTGTGGCCCTGACTCCTCTTCCTCTACCTTCTGACTATGGCAGAGAAATAGAAGCAAGACAAAGAAGGGTGGGACCTTTCCTGGGGTTTTTTGTTCCACAGAGGTGTGAGGGAGGAGTGCCGATGTCCCGAGCGAGCGAGTAACAGGCAAAAGGATGAGAAGAGACACAGTGAAACTGACTCCTCTCTGTACACACTCTTTCCTCGACACAGTGAAGCTGACTCCTTTCTGTACACACTCTTTCCTCTCTCAAGTAACAATAATGGCAACATTCCCTCTGTAGGGTCGTTTATTACAGCACTCAGCTAATGGACAGCCCAGGCCTGTCCCTACTTCCGGAGCCTGAGGTCTAGTGGGAAGAGATAAGATATAAGCAAGCAGTCTCTTAGGTTGCTGGGATTTGTAGTCACACCGAGTTTTCAGTATGAAGCGCAGTACCAGGAGAAAACACAAGTTTCTCCGTATGGACATCCAGGGCGCATCCATCTCTAAAGAAATATCAGTGAACAAAGCTGTAGCATGACCAGGAACTTAAAAAATCTTCTAGGAAGGCAGGGAGTGAAGACAAGTGTCACCAGGGATGTGCCCAGGGGCCAAAAAATCCTGGAAGCCTATAGAAAAGGACTTGGTGGGTCTTTCTTCTAAAATCAGGGGGCAGCTGCAGAACATTTTCAAGCAAGAAATAGCTAGTGAGACCAGATCCCTATTTGAATCTCGACAGCTAAACAAGCAGTATTGCTGTGAGGGCTGTCTGAGAGTGAGAAGCACTTCCTCATCCTCCCATCCCTGGGGTTTTGTCCGTGACCTTGGCTAGGTACTTTTCCTCCGGGTCAATGGATCACTTGGCTGCTGCCAAAGGAGGAGAAGGAGGCGGCAGCCGGCAGATGTTCCCTGGAACAGTGGCCAACAGCATGCTGCTCTCAGGCAGCTGGCACACATTTAAAAACGTGGGAGTCAGATAAGGGCATCTTGGAACTGTTTGGAGGTTATTCCAGCCTACTTAAGAAAGATATGCATGTGGGGTAGTGTCCGAGATACACTGTGCAGTGGAAAAAGCCAGGACCAAAGCAAGGGAGAGGGAATCCAGTGCCCGGGATTCTCTGTGTGTTTCTATCTTATAGGTATGTATGCATGCATGCATTTGCATGGAGTAGAAGCCTGGAAGTCAGTATAAGGAAGCTACTGACAGTTTTGTTTTGTTTTGTTTTTTTCTTCTTGCCTTAGTGAGTTTTCAAAATTCTTCCAGTAAATCCATGGCAGCTGATGAGTGGAAAAGAAGATGGCCTCTGTTGTGGTCATCAAAGTCTGGCCCTTTTAGTCTTTACATGGTCCAACACTGTTGTTCAACATAAGCACTGCCTGAGGCGATCTATGCAAGAAGAGTCAACTCTGCTGACTTGTGTTCTCTTGGGCAATGGCGGTGCTTCTTAGGGTCTCAGACTCTAGGACAAAAGGGACCTGAGAAGAAGCTCGCTTAGCTATCCCATCAATACACTAGCAATTATTGAGTGGCTCCCTCTGACCTGGCCTGGGACCTGGACAACAAGAGAGACAGGTTCCCAGAATTGGAATGAGCTTTTGAGGTCCTTTAAGGCTAAGGCCCATATGTTTTGTAATCTAGTGAGAAAGATAATCTTCTATGCATAGCTAATCTCCTAATGAGTTTATGTTGCCATGGTCCATTGGATCTGAAGGTCAAGGTGGGGCTCAAAGGCTAATCAAAGTAGAAAACAATAGTTCATGAGCTACAACTCCCCAGACCTCGTGGCCTGCACAGCTGCCGTGGGCTGTGACATAGGAAAACTCAGAAGCATCTGTCGATATGTTTGTGAGAACTCTTCCATAAAGATATGGCTGGCAAAACTGGCATGAACAAAAAGGTATTCACATAACAGAAAAATCTAGAGCAGAACTTGGTCTGACCATCCTGGCCAGCATCACATGCCCACCACTGAACAGTGACAGGCCTGGAGATAGAAGGCATAAATTAGCAAGGTCTAAGGCAGTTAGTTATAAGCCCTTGAGGTCTGTGGATAGAAGTAACCTCCCCTGGATGCTCAGATTAAAGGAAGACTAGAAATGGCTCCCCTAAAGGAACTAAGATGTTACCATTAGTTAAAGGAGTGAGTGCCCAGCCGGCACAAACAGCAGATACCCATGAAGCCAAGGGATTCATGTAGGGGTCACTAATGCATCTGCTTCCAGCTGTGTCATGGCAGCATCCTGGCATAAAACTGATGGGCCTCTGAGAGCAAAAGAAAAAAAAAAAAAAACTACTGTTGTCTCTGCTCTAGTCTCAGATCTGTTTTCCTCAGGGATCCCAAAGCTCTCTAGCTAAATGCAAATCTAGCCACAGCTCATATTGGAACTCCTCATCACACCCAGCTGGCCCTTCCCACAGCCTGCCACTCCCATAGCCTGGAGGATCCAATACAAGGCATGCTGGGCTTTCTGTGTGCTTCTGCAGAACTGCCTCACCCTGGCCTCCCATTCATCCCAGCTACTCAGAGTTCCCAAGCAAGATGTCGCTCACATTCAAACACATACCAGGCTAAGTCCACTAAGTCTTTCCTCATGCTTCTCCCTAACACGACCCTTGCTTTTGCTCATGCAGCATTTTATCTGTTTGTTTGCTTGTTTGTTTGTTTTTGAACAGGGTCTCACTATGTAGCTCTTGCTTTCCTGGAATCCACTATATAAACCAGGCTGGCCTATACTCACAGAGGTCAGCCTGTGTCACGCCTAGCTTCATGCCGCATTTATGTTGCTATTTCTTTTTCATGCTTCACAACTTGACCTGACAAGCTGTCGCTCACATCATCTCTAAGAAGCCCTCAGCGTTCCCAAGCAAGATGTCTAAGAAGCCCTCTCCTGAGCTGTGACCTTTTCTGTACATACCAGTGCCCTAAACACATATCTGTATTTGCATTTAAGATATCCCAATTGTGGATATGTGAGTACAATCCCACAAAACAATCAGAGTAAAAATTGTTTCTTAATTATATGTGCCACCCTAAGTCCCAGCCCACCTTCTGGACCAAAGCAGGTTCTTATTAAATGACTATTGAACTAAACATTTCTTTGGATTCTGTTGTCATGTATATAAAATGAGGCCACCAAACTACAGGAGCTAAGACACTCCTAGTTCTAGAAGGCTCTTCTCATTAGACCACAGAAGAGAATGAAGCATAAATAAGATGAATTTTGAATTGAAGCATGGAGCATAAATTCAGAATGGGTGCCCACGAAAGGGACCATATGGTACCTCAAGGCGATAGACCATTAAATGGTATATTTAGAATGGTATGAGGTTAGCAATGTGTCAAGGCAGGGGTGCATGTGATCAAAATAGGTTTACCTTATCTTTCATGGTAAGATAGTCATAAGGATACCTGGGCACTCGCAGATGCCATATCCTACATGCCCTGGCCAAAGAATGAGAGCTCCACAGTGGTATCACGACCCACCAGGTCATGAAGCACATGAATGTTAGCCAGGGGAGGTCACTCATATAAATGTTATTGCTAATTTCCTTGGACTCTTATGCTGTTCTGTTCTTCTTACATCTGGTAAAGACGCGATATCTGTAGCCAGGGGAAAATACACTCATAAAATGTCCTTTACCACTGCTAGGTAGTCTGGCTTCCCCATTTGAAAAAACAAAACAAAAAAAAAGTATGTCAGTTACTTAAGAATGGAAGAATATAAATCAAAGTTTTATGAAAAAATTCACTTATTTTTGGACAAAGTCTAATTAAGAGATTTCAAACCCCATTTGCATTAAATAAAAGTAATTCTCCTTGATCTATCTGCCATTGATTTTCTAAGGCTTTAGGGAGTTTGTTTTCATAGACATTACAGTATCATTTGCGTTCCTACTTTTTGTTGTTTTGTTTTAAACTCTAAAGAGTCTGTGCCAACAGATGGACTTCGTCTCATGACTGGAGTCTGCTAAGGCAGATGTCCTTCACTTCATCTAACGCATTCATTTAATTTTTGCGTAGATGATGGTCACCTGTCTCCTCTTCTGACTCGGGCATCCTGACAATTTCATGTAGAAAATTAAAGTAATAGTCTTCCTGGGCCTGAATTGATTCTGCCCAGGTCTTGTTTCAGAAATAATAACAAGGAGAAATAATAGCCTGGGAGACTGAGTTTCACAGATTCCTGCTTTGCTGTCTGACTTGAAGCCATGGTGTGTGAAATCAAAGCATTTTTCCTCCTCCTCTTCATCTCTCACATGAAGGAGCAATCAGTTGACTCCTTTCATCGGTTCCTGTGACTTTGTTGTTGCTGTTGAAAAATAAATCAGTTCAGGGGCTAGTAATTAAATGACCCTCTTATACCCCCAGCACCTGCCATAATATTCATGCCAAACCAGAAACCTTTTTACCCATGGTTCTGAAAGGCAGCATCAAGGAAACTGTAGGCTCAGCCCTTTAAGGTTGATGTAAACTCTCAAGAGTTGGCCAATTGGCTTTCACACGAACCATGGTGCCCCATTTTTGACCACGTCCCCTTGATGGGGAGGCCTGGTGGCACGCAGAGGAAGAATAACAGGTTACCAAGCAGAGACTTGATACCCTATGAGCATATACAGGGGGAGAAGGTCCCCCTCAGTCACAGTCATGGGGGAGGGGAGTAGCAGGAAAGCGAGAGGGAGGGAGGAATGGGAGGATACAAAGGATGGGCTAACAATTGAGATGTAATGTGAATAAATTAATAAAATATTTTAAAAAAGAGTTGGCCAATCCAGCAAAATGGAGGTGGTGGGAGGAGCCCACATTTGCCACAATTCAGCACCTGTCTTCACAAGGCAGCTCTATTTGGTCCCATGCAACCAAGTATTAGCCCAGGTGTTTCACATCCTCTATATAGCTGCCCTGACTCTCCCTTCTGTCTGTCTCTCTTCATAATGTAGCATGAAGTAACTGACCTAGTGAGTGGGTCAGGGTAAGCAAGTGTATGTGAGGAAGAAAGCCCCATACCCACCTTGGCCCCTCAAACAAAACCATGTCAGCCACTTACTTGCGTGTTGAATGGATGACATTAGGAAGATGGTGGCCAGGAAAATAATGTGCAGGCCTCTAGTTAGCCCTAAAGGTGGACATCTGGTCTTCCAGTGCTATGTCATTCTTGACACCTTTTTGCCTTGATATATTGGCCCGAATCATCTGATTTAAGATTAGGATTTGGGAGGACAACATTTTGTGAACCTGGACTGTTATTATCCAGTTGTTCGGTTGATAGAGCCCCTTAAGTCTTAGAGGTGTCAGTCTCCAACATGCACGTTTTTCCTCAAAGGGGCTTCCAGGTCCAACATTCTGGACTCTTTCATCACCACTGGATGTCTTCTCATTTCCCAGAACTCTGCTATTTGTCCTTTTAAATGCTTCTCAAACAAAAGCTAAAGCTGCATTAAGTGTGGTCTTCCTTTTTTCTCTTTGATGACACAAACTTCCACTACAGCATCCCTAGGAAATCCATTACCAGGCTCTGACAACTACGGTGGTCCCACTTTGGAGAGCATGTGGTTGTTGTTGCCCTAGGGGCAAGCTCTGCAAGCACAAGCCTGAATGTGACCTTTCTCTAGTCTCACCCTCACTCATGTGGCTCCCCCAATAAATGTATTAAGGAGAGCAAGGCCACCTACCCAAAGGAAAGGGTAGTCACAGTCACCCCCTCCTAGTTACTCCACAGGCCTTAAGGTAAACCCTAGGCCCAAGCTGTCCACTAAAATAGCTACAAATCCATGTAGCTCTCTCTAGTGGGCATGTGGCTAATGCATACTAAAGTGCATTGCAGGGAGAAAAATGCATGCCAGCTTTCAAAGACTTAGCATGAAAAGAAAGCATGGACTCCATGTTGGAAGGATGATGTTATGGATCATATAATTGAAGCTAATTTCATTGTCCCAATTTAATCTACCAGCAGTTATAAAATTGCATACACAGAATGCACAGAGACCAAAGACACAGAAGGTTCTCCCACTGCCAGTTGGTGGTGGCTACGGGAATCATTCTAGTGTCATCTGCACTCACCGAGAGAACCTGAATCACTAAGAATGTTTTACCAGGCCTGAGAAGAGACGTCTATTCTGGGTTGACTTTAAATGGTGACATTTCCTTGCACTAGGCAGAGAAGGGAGGCCCAACACCCAAAAAGGATAAAAGTGTTTCTCAAAGCCAAGTTACATAATTTCTTTCTTCTTCTCCTTTTTTTTTTTTTTTTTTTTTCTTTAGTTTGACAAATTCACACTGATTTCAGCACCAGGAACTCTGCCAGTTTGGCAGTTCTATTCTGAGTTTTCCCTCTGATCTGAGGTACAAAGTTCCTGGACTGTGTAAGTTTCCCTTCCTGCTATAGGACTTCTGACCTGTTTGGAGAGGTTACAATCAAGAACTTAAAAACTACTGCAATAAGATTGCGGCATGACTAGGAGAAAGTTTGCGCAAGGGAAAACAAAATAGATCGCCCCCCCCCCCAAACAGTCCAGCCAACCTTCGTGCAGAGAGAAAACAAACAAGCAAAGAAAGAAAGTAAGAAAGAAATGCTTCCCTTTGCAAACTTCCTCCTCCTAGGAGGCAATGCTTCTTTCACCCAGACCCAAATTCCAAGGCCTCCTCTGCTCTGTCTTATCAGGTGACCCAGCTTCCACCTAGCCAGCTCCGCCCTGCCTGCCTCCTACTGCTCACCCTTGTACACTGTGCAAATCTCCCTGGCTCAGCAGCAGCCTGGTTCTCTTCCTAAGACTAAATGCCAGGCCCTTGGACAGGCTTCTGACACTGTACTGTGGGAATGGCTCACTGTGCTTTGGGGTTACCTGCAACAGTCTGTGTTCCTGTTGGTGGTGCCTATAGAGTCCCTGGCCCATCACAGGTAGAAGATAAGTGTGTGGAATCAAGTAGGGAGTGAGCTAATGGGTGTTTTGTCAGCACTATTTCTGTGTACAGTCTACTATTATTTTAACAATCAAATTAATCCACTTTTACTTCCCTAACATGAAAAAAAAAACTTTATTTTTGAACTTTTAGCTTGAACAGAGGATTTCAGAGAAAGACAGAGTTCGGATGTATTTATCCATGTTTACTTTCTGCTTAGTTATATTTGCTAGCAAGTGTTCATGAGACAAGATTATGGGGCAATCTAATGGTGTCAGTGATACATGGGCCATCTTGGGTTTATGATCAGTTAGTTCCTTGAACACACACTTTTATATTCCATTATGCATACCCCTGTGATAAACAAAATGCGTTTTGTAGGTTTGATGGGTGATAAATTTATTTATACAATTATGGAATAAAAGAGTGAAATCAAGGGGCTGGAGAGATGGTTCAGTGGTTAAGAGCACCATCTGCTCTTCCAAAGGACCTGGGTTCAATTTCTAACACCCACATAGCACTTTACAACTGTCTGAACTCCAGTTCCAAGGAATCTGACACCCTTATAGCAATGCACATAAAATAAAATTTTTTAAAAAAAGAGTGAAGTCAACTAGTCCAGATGGAGTTGGGGACCATGTCTCCTTATAAAGCCCCAAAGTGTCACTGTATCTGTTATTTGTTTACATAGGGTAAAGCATCTGTCAGTGGAGAAACTATATTGCTCTTGGTCTTATGCCTTCTGTAACAGACTGTAAGCTTCTCACAGGCCAAGTTAACTACCAAAAGGAAATGTCCTAGTTTGCTTTTGATTGCTGTGATAAAATACATGGGGGGGGGGGACTTTGGAGAAGAAAGGTTTTATTTGGCTTACACACCACAATCATAGTCTATCACTTAGGGAAGCCAGAGCAGGAACTCAAGGCAGGAACCTGGAGTCAACAACTGATGCAGAGGCCATAGAAGAATGTTCCATACTGGCTCGCTCATTATAGCTTGCTCAGCTTGAATTTTTATACAGTCTAGGGCTACCTGCTCAGGCTGGGCACTGACTGTAGTAGGCTGGGCCCACATTAATAAATAATCAAGAGAATGCCGTACATACTTGCCTACAGGCATCTCCTCAGACCATGTCCCCTCTTCCTATAAGCCTAGCTTGAGCCAAGTTGACAAAAAACTAATCAGCACAAAAAGTATGCCCTAAACATTTAACAACAATGAGTAACACTTTTATGTGAAGTAGAAAATGACACATTATCAAAATAAGGCACTAACCGGGCAGTGGAGAGAGTAGTTGACTGTTGGTAAGCATACTCTCTTTGGTAAAGAAGGACTGATGGGAAAATATCATTACAACATGGCTTTCTGACCACACCATTCTGGAATATAAAATTCAGAGATGTGCTTTGTTAAAAAAAAAAAAAAAAAAAAAAAAAAAAAAAAAAAAAAAAACAGATGAATGATGGATATATCTTTGATCTCAGAAGCATCAAAAGCCAAACATGGAAGTGCATGTTTCTGCAAAGAGGTCTCACTAGCACACTCAGCCAAGTATCCTTAAGAACACGGGGCACACAGGAGAGAACAATGCCTGGGAGGCTGAGGTGTGGCCAGTTTCCTGATTCTCCATCAGGTCAGCAGGGTCCACAGAAGGTCATGCCATGTTTATGGGATTCTGAGATATTTGGACCCTTCTAACATACTTTGAAACCACAGATTTGAAAGAGAAGCTGTTTCACAGAATGGAAATTTGTGCCCTTAAGGGGACTTGGAGCCAGAGTTATGACTACTTAAAATACTTGTTTTGCAAAGAACAGCATATTTTTTTCCCAAAAGTAACACATCCTCGCTGATGTTGCTCTAAAATTATCCTAGAAAGTAAGAAAAAAAAAGGGGGGGGGGTGGTATGAATCCATTCTTACTAAGTAGGCATCGCTAAACCTTAGGGCATCTTCAATTTATTAACACAGCATTAAAGATTAGAGAGAACTTCCAAGCATTTTACATTTCCTCTCTTTCACAGAAAGCATTTTTTGTTTTCCATCCTCACCACTATCATGACCATCAAAGTGTATTTAGCAACAGTTGCTATGGGATGCTACAGAGTAAATGGTCAAAGCATGTGTGCTCTGCCTTAACACCCAGCCAGTCTTCTACTCATTAGCAGCTTGCTTGTGGGCAGGTCAGTTGACCTCTCTGAGAACGGATAACAAGGCTATCTCCCAACTTCATAGAGCCAACATGAAACTTAGGTAAGAGAGTGGCTTAGTTTCCCTTCTATTGCTGTGGCAGTCAAGGCAGGAACCTAAAGGCAGGAACCAAAGCAGACACCATTGAGGAATGCCGCTTACTGGCTTGCTCGTCATACATGGCTTACTTGTCCTGCTTCTTTATACAGCCCAGGACTACCTGCCCAAAGGTGGCACCTCCCATGGATGGCCTCTCTCACATCTATTGTTAACCAAGTAAATGCCCACACAGACCTTACTACAAGCCAATCTGATTGAGGCTTCACAATTGAAGTCCTCTCTTCCCAGATGATTCTGGCTCCTATTAAACTGACAAAAGGCTATCCCAAACAGACAGTGTATGTAAAGTAACTATAAAGCTAGTAATTGATGTTTTTATTTGTCACTGTCATTGTCATTGCTAACATCATTATCATAAAAATAAATACTTTATATGGTTGTTCATTTGAGGTAGGGGCAACATGTTTGCTTACTTTTCTTTTGTTGGGAAAACCCACCCTGTTTAGCAAAATAAGGAACTAAATAAGTTAGTGGGGGGGAGTACATTAAAGGAGGAAGAAGAAGAAAGGAAGGAAGGAAGGAAGGAAGGAAGGAAGGAAGGAAGGAAGGGAGAAACAACCTAATGCTATGGGTCCACAGTGGTAACGAGTTTGCTTCTCTAATCTGTAACCCTGAAAGACCCCATCTTATCAGCATTTCCTTTAATGTTTTCACGGTTTATTTGTGTCATTCTACTTGAATGCCTTAAACTATGATTCATTTATACCACGCTGTCACATGCTTTTAATCCCAGCACTCAAGTAGCAGAAGCAGGCATCTCTGTGAGTTCAAGGCCTACCTGGAAACCTTCTCTCAAAACCAATTACATTTCATTTAATACGTTCTGAATGTCAAGTTTAATTCTATTTAACCAGGGGACTTAAATAAATGAATTTTCTGAGTATAGTAAGGGAGAGAAGAAAGGTAGGAGAGAGGGAGGTGGAAGTAGGAGAGAAAGAAGGAAAGGATGAAAGAAAGAAGAAAAGAAGGAAGGAGGAGAAAGAAGGGAAGATGTGGAAGGAAGGAAAGAAGAAAGGAAGGGAGGGAGAGAGGGAGAGAGGGAAGGGAGGAAAGAAGGAAGGAAGGGAGGGAGAGAGGGAAGGAAGGAAGGAAGGAAGGAAGGAAGGAAGGAAGGAAGGAAAGAGAGAAAATGAGGCAGAGGAATTTCTTCCACAGATGTACTTCTGACGAACTTGTTACTAGAAAACAGGTATCCTGTGCAACAACCGTTGCCAGAAGAAGATGAACCAGGCCTCCCTGCTAAAGCCAACCTGGAATAGGTGGAATGACTGACAGACCAGGGCCTGTTAACTGTGTCCTTTGTTCTCTGGGATTTCTCAGAACCTCCACACAGTATGAGGGAGCTTCAAATGAACCCTGAGCAGAGACCAGACAGAAGGCCCTGTTATCCAACTCCAAAGTGTTCCTTTTAAGCTTGGATTGGCCCAGTTTAACCTTGGAAACGGGGTTTGGGGTTATAAAAGAGGCTCTTCTCCATTGCTCTCTCCATACTTAAGTTTACGTATTTTTGTTGTCTTATGTGTGGGTGATGGAATAAGAATTAAGTTCTACTAAAGTTTTTTTTAATAGTTCAGCTATTCCATGTTGTATTGGCAAGGTATAGGAATTACCAATATCTAATTGCAGAATGCTACTTCAGCATTACTGACTCTTTACACAGAGAAGAGGATGTTAAATACAGAGCTTTGGCCCCATCCCAGACATTCTGAGCTCAGACTTCTAGAGTGGAGGTGGTGGTATGAGTTCTACATACTAAAGCATGGTCATGTTTTGACTCTTGCCTAGACAACTTTGAGGATACTGTGGCCTTGTCTCTAAGGAGTCCAAAGGGGAAGAGGCAAGGCGCGCTATAAGCACCCCTCTCGTGATTCTCTTTACTCTTCACATCCCAAGAACAGTGCCTGCACATGCACAAATAGGTCAACAAATATTTCAGTGCCTGGCATGGGAGGTGTGCTAGGTGGCCAGCACAAGTCAGAGGAGCCAGCCCTGTGCTGGCTCACTTGAGCATGCCCATGCTGTGATGCTTGTTTTCTGGTATCATTAACAAAGAGGCACAGGGAAGGAGCTACCTCTGCTGCTCTGCTGGGAGAAGAGTGGGGTGGCACAGAGGATTGAGCACAAGAAGGGACCCAGAACTACTTTTTAAAAGAGGGTTTTTTAAATTAATTTATTCAGATTACATCTCAATTGTTATCCCCTTGCTTGTCTCCTCCCATTCCTCCCTCCCTCCTTCACTCTATTCTCCTCCCCTAGGTCTGTGACAGAAGGGGACCTCCTCCCCTACCATATGGTCACAGCCTATAAAGTCTCATCATAGTAGCCTTCCTATTCTTTCTCTGAGTGCTACCAGGCCTCCCCACCAAGGGGAAGTGGTCAAATATGGGACACCAGAGTTCATGTCAGAGTCAGTCCCTGCTCTCCACACAACTGTAGAGAATGTTCTGTCCCTTGGCTAGATCTGGGGAGGGGTTCAATATTTACTGCATCTATTGTCCTTGGTTGGTGAAGCAGTTTGAGCAGACCCCCATGGGTCCAGATCAACCTGTCATGATGTTCTTCTTGTAGGTTTTTAGGACCCTCTGGGTCCTTCTATTTCCCCATTCTCCCATACTTCTTTCACCTAGAGTCCCAATAGGAGGTCCCTGCATCTATCCCAATCTTCTGGTAAGTGAAGACTTTCATGTGACATGCTTTTGGGCTAGTATCCAATTATAAGTGAGTATATACCATGTGAGTCTTTCTGTTTCTGGGTTAACTCACTCAGGATGATCATTTTTAGTTCCATCCATTTGCCCACAAATTTCTGGATTTCCTTGTTTTTAATAGCTGAGTAGTATTCCATTGTGTAAATGTACTAGTTTCTTTATCCATTCTTTGACTGAGGGACATTTAGGTTGTTTCCAAGTTCTGGCTACTACAAATAAGGCTGCTATGAATATGGTTGAGCATATGTCCTTGTTGTGTGGTGGAGCACCTTCTGGGTATATTCCAAGGAGTGGAATAGCTGGATCTTGAGGTAGCCCTATTCTCAGTTTTCTGAGAAAGCACCAGATTGATTTCCAAAGTGGTTGTACAAGTTTGCACTCCCACCAGCAATGAAGGAGTGTTCCCCTTTCTCCACATCCTCACCAGCACATGTTGTCACTTGAGTTTTTGATCTTGGCCATTCTGATGGGTGTAAGGTGGAATCTCATAGTCATTTTGATTTGCATTTCTCTGATGACTAAGGATGTTGAGCATTTCTTTAAGTGTTTCTCAGCTATTCAATATTCCTCTGTTGAGAATTCTCTGTTTAATTCTGAGCCCCATTTCTAAATTGGGTTATTTGTTTTGGTGATGTTTAATTTCTTGAGCTCTTTATATATTTTGTATATTAGACCTTTGTCAGATGTAGGGTTGGTGAAAACCTTTTCCCAGTCTGCAGGCTGTTGCTTTATTCTGTAGACAGTGTCTTCTGTCTTACAGAAGCTTCTCAGCCAAATGAGATCTCATTTATTAATTATTGACCTTAAGGCCTGGGCTTTTAGAGTTCTGTTCAGAAAGTTCTCTTCTGTGCCAATGAGTCCCAGGCTCTTCCCTGCTTTTTCTTCTAACAGATTTAGTGTCTCCAGTTTTATGTTGAGTTCTTTAATCCACTTGGACTTGAGTTTTGTGCATGGTGATAAATATGGGTATACTTGCATTTTTCTACATGTAGATATCCATTTATACTTGCACCATTTGTTGAAGATGCTATCCTTTTTCCATTGAATAGATTTGGCTTCTTTGTCAAAAATCAGGTGTCCATATGTGTGTGGATTTATTTCTGGGTCTTCATGATTCCATTGATCAACTATCCTATTGCTGTTCCAGTACCACGCTGTTTTAATTACTGTTGCTCTATCGTACAGCTTGAGATCAGGTATGGAGATTCCTCTGGAGTATATTGTACATGATTGTTTTAGGTATTCTGGGTTTTTTGTTTTTCCATATGAAGTTGAGCATTGATCTTTCAATGTCTTTAAAAAATTGTGTAGGTATTTTGATAAGGATTGCATTGAATCTGTAAATTGCTTTGGGTAAGACAGCCATTTTTACTATGTTAATTCTCCCGATCCACAAACAAGGAAGATCTTTCCATCTTTACAGAACTACTTCTTGACATAGAAAGTTGAGGGAGGACTGTTCAAAGACAGTGAGATTCTCGGAAATTTATGTCTTTTCCAATTCACTAAAAGTGCCTAGAATCTCAACATTCTCAAGTATAAAATGGGAAGACTCCATTTCTAATTGAGAGGATGTAGATTTCTAGGTCATATTCTGGAAGCAGAAATTACATTAGTGCCTAGACCTTGGTTTCTCTTTCTTAAAATTTGTTTAAGTTTGATTTATGTGAAGGTACATGTATGTACAACACGTACGTGCAGGAATCTGTGGGGGTCAGAAGAGGGCATCAGATCCCCTGGAACTGAATTTACAGATGGTTGTGAGTCACAATGTGGGTGCTTGAAACACATGCCCACGAGCAGTAAGCTCTCTTAACCACTGAGGTATCTTCCTAACTCCTAGACCTTGGTTTCTAAAGATAATTCTCCAACAAAGGGGACCAGGGCTCCCAGGAGAAACAGGTATTCCTAGGATTGGGATAATGAATATGCAAGATGGACTTGTCAAAGGCACACCAAAGTTGATATTAATAACTTTCTATGGGCAAAAGTCCAATAGTTTCAATAAAGTAGTATAAAATTATATTCCAAGGCATGAAATATCTTCCATTAGTCCACACATATGTAAATAATGAGGTAATAAACAAGTGAGAGAAGACAAAGCCCCCATGCTGAATTGTAAATAGTTTATGTAGATGCCATCAAAAAGATAAGCACAAATTCACACTCCTTAAGTAAGGGCTATACCTAGGGAATTCAAAGACAATGGTGCAAACAGGTCATGGTAGCTACAGGCAATCAGCACTAGTGTCATCAGGGAAGAGCCCTGTTGGTGAGAAAGAAACCTCCTTGTGGTCTTCATTAATATATGACCTCAGTATGAACATGAGGAAAACAGTAGAACAACCCCGAGAGATAGTCTACAAAAGACCTAGCCAATCATCCTCAAAATCATGAAAGAAGAGGAAGTCTGAAAACTGTCATAGCCAAGCGGTGTCCAAGTAGAAATGACAGCGAAGTGCAATATGACTTTCAAGATAAAATTCTGAAACAGAGAAGGAACATTAGGTAAAGAAACAAGGGCGTCTAAATAGTAAAGTATGAATTTCTGCTAATGTTAGGTGTCCATATTGGATCATTACTGTGCCAAATGTACCATATAGACATAAATATTGATATCATATCAATGTTTATTTGTATTTAATATTACTGATACTATATCATTATTATAATGATATTATAATACTGAAGCCCATGGATAGAGTGCTTGGAGCTCTTACTGTCTTCCAGCTTTAATGTATATCTAAATATTGTAAAACTAGAAGTTTATTTTTTTAAAATGATCATACCTACTTCCCTGCCTTTTTATGGTTACCATTAGTGACATGTGTGCAAATGTTCTTTCTAAACTATGTTGTGTACCTCAAATATGTAGGAGTTTAAGGGTTGTTTTTACTTAGGGCACAGGAGACATAGCTTGGTGAGTTAGTGCTTTCTTGCCTAGAATGCACAAAGTACTCAGTTCACTCACTAGCACTACTGAAACTGCGTTCCATTGAGCCTACCTGTAGTCCCAACACTTGAAAGATGACATTATCAGAAGCTTGAGACCATTCTCACAGAGTTCCAGGCCAGCCTGGGGTGAATGAGATTTTATTTCGAAAAAAGAAAGGAATTATTTTTATTTACTTGCTAAAGACTTGTTTAATTATGTGGATATGTGCATGTGTGAGTGCAGGTGCCCACAGATTGCAGCAGAAGCCATCATATCCTCTGGACTTACAGGGGGCTGTGAGCCACACAATACATGTGCTGTGACCTGAGCCTGTATCCCTCTATAAGAGCACTATGGACTCTTAGTCCTTAGTTGATAGGACATCTTTACACCCCAAAATATTTAAATATTTTTTGCTTCTAAGTGTTTTAATGTACTAAATTGTGTTTAAATATTTGAATTATCCTTTGTATGAAGCTGAGGTATGTCAGCTATGCCCTGACAATGCTGTGACCCCAGGACTTGGCTGGGACTTTAGATTTGACTCTGAAGATGATAAGCAATTAAAATTGCTTAGCAGAGAAGAATAAGATTAGAGCTGAGATTTAGGTGGAGGAGGCCAGAATCATGGAAGCCAGGGGTATCTCAGAAGAGATGCTAAGGTGGGGCAGAGAGGAGAAGAATGAATCAAGTGAGAAAGTATGAGTGTCTCCTCACAAGAACAGGTTCTGTCCTTGGAGCTTGCAAATTAGACTTCCTAATGAAGATGTTAGTCAGATGTCATTCTAGTATTTTTTTACATTTGTTTATTTGTTTGGTATAAGAGTTGGTACCTACATGTGCACGTGATGCAGGGCACATATGGTCAGAAGACAACTATCAATTGTTGGGTCCTGGGCATCAAACTCAGGTCACCAGGCTTGGAACCCTCCCTGGTCTTCATCTTAGTGTTTTCAAGAACAAGTCATTGGTTGAATAAGCATCCATAATGCTTTCGAGCTTATCAAATCTCTTATAAATATACAAACCACACAGAGCTCTGGCCACATCCCATGTATCTATTTGATTGATGAGATGGTTTTATCCATGTCTTGGCAGCCTAACACAGTGAGTGATTACTTGCCTCAGTTTCCCTTTATATATCCCGGACATCTGGTGGGTCTCTTCCACATTGCTTCAAACTATCAAACATAGTGAGACACACAAATGTCTGTGGATGCCCATGCTACATATTCACATCTACCCCAGTGAGACGCGCTAGATCATTACTGACCTGTCCACCTGGGAGTGTCTTCCTCCAATAACCTCCCTCATGAAGCTCACGTGAAACCACCCACTTTATCTTAATACGCAGTGAACACGCAGCAAGTGTCAGCCAATCTTAAAAGCACTGCCCTGCCAGTTTCTCCATTGCTATGCCAGCTTCTCCACTGCCATGCCAGCTTCTCCACTGCCATGCCAGCTTCTCCACTGCCATGCCAGCTTCTCCATTTTGGCAGCCCTATGGACTGGGTCTACTCAACTTCAGCTGCCCTGGAAGACCAGAATATCCTCCTATAGTGTGCCAACATTAATTCTAGTGAACTTGAAAGTGCCCACTCTTTATGTTACATGATCCCAAATGTACCCTCTAACTTTCCTTCATCAACGTCTGTCTAGCTGGCTCTTGTGTGGCACTGACAGACAAACCGGCAGAAATTTGATGCTGGAAAATCTACGTTGAGGTTTTACTGTGGCCTGCTGTTATGTTCTTAAGAGGCAGGCTTAGTTACTTTAATACTGCTATGATGATAAAAGGCCATGGCCAAAGCCGCCTACAGAAGGAAGGGTCTGTGTAGGCCTCATGATTCTGGAGGGATAAGGGTCCCTCGCCATCATGGTGGGGAAGTGTGACAGCAAACACCAGGTATGGTAGCAAGAGCAACTGAGAGCTCACATCCTGAACCATAAGCAAGAAGCAGAGAGAGACAGAGACACAGACACAGACACAGAGACAAGAAAGATAGAGACACAGAGACAGAGAGATATAGACAGAGACAAAGACAGAGACAGAGCAAGGGACACAGAGACACAGACACAGAGAGACCGAAAGACAGACAAAGACACAGAGACAGAAAGACACAGACACAGAGACACAGAGAAAACTAGAATCTATGTAAGTCTTTTAAAAACTCAAAGTCCACCCCTAGTGACTTCCCTCCTCCAGCAAGGCCACACCTCCTAAGCCTCCCCAAACAGCTACCAAATGGGAATCAGGTATTCAAATGTCTGGACTATGGGAGACATCTCCTTCAGACAATCACAGAGGCGGTAAGCAGTTCAGGACTAACCCCCTATTCTAGACGTGGTCATGGGGCTTGGCCTCCAGGGGGACCTCACTGGAAGCTGGTAGTGACAATCACCCTGTGAGACCTCTCTGGACAGCATCATGTCTCTCCTTAAGAGTCCTTGGGCAGAGGCACAACACACCAGGTCCCACACTTCCCCGTGGTGTCCTTCTGGGGAAACCTGACTACACCAGCCACTTCTGACAGCCTCGTGTAACTTCTAAAACAGATGAAGCTATTTTCTTCCCTACTCCACCATTCCAGGGATCTATCTGCAGACTTTTTAAGGCAAGAACCATCTAATAATGAGTGATTTCACTGTTCTATTTTTAGCACCTAGGAAGTTTTTTCTTTCTTTCTTTCTTTTTTTTTTTTTTTTTTTTAGGTCACTGCTGCAGGGAACTTCTCAAAAAACTGCGCAAGTTGGGAAGTGCCAGCTCCTGACAGTCACAGATTATCTTTCCCTTCTAGAGAAAAAGGCTTCACCCCAGTAGGGACCAGGTCGAAGGCAAGACTAAAGCCTCGGTGTCTTTCCTAGAAAACGGGCACTAGGGTGTGTGCCCCAGATTTCTGTGCTAAGAGCTCAAGAAGGCAAATGCAAAAGCTGCTGTGTGATTGCCCATCTCCATGTGTCCACCTCTCGGCCCGCACAGCCCTTCCCTCTCTTCTGCTAGACAGTCCCCGCGTTAGCCTCTGACAATTCATGTTCACAGACCCCGTGTTAGCCCCTGACAATTCATGTTCACAGACCCCGTGTTAGCCCCTGACATTCAGGTTCACAGTTACCGTGTTAGCCCCTGACATTCAGGTTCACAGTTACCGTGTTAGCCCCTGACAATTCAGGTTCACAGACCCCGTGTTAGCCCCTGACAATTCAGGCTCCTCCCTCAAATCTGCCTTGTTCTTCTGCCTGCTCAGCTCTGAGATGTCACATGGTCCCTAGAAATCCTTGGGGACTTTCATCTACCCTGGGCTGCCATTGCTGGCCTCTATGACCATGCTACTTTCCATAGTCTAGAGCTGGCTCCTTCCAATGCAGGAGCAGTGACTCAGAGCTTCTGGGCTCTTTGTTTACACTGTTCTCTCTGTTTGGATGTTTCTTTCTCCTGATCTTCACCAAGATGCCTGCCAGTCTCCACCTACAGTTCATAGAGTCAGGTACACTATTTCTGCTGCGTTGAATCTTCTATGGTGAAGCTTTCCCTCTCTTTAGCCCTACCACCTTCCACATAGTTTTCTTATGCTTCCCAGCAGCTGTGCCTAGCCATGCTGTTACCCAGGTGTGTCTTCAATCCACTGTTTACCAGATACAGTGTAACAGAGGCTAAGAGCACGGATCCCAGAACTAGATGGGCTGGTATCCGGTAGGCCAGAGTACTTCTTAGGTTTGTACTAGAGTACATTACTTTGTCTTTATCTTCCTGTCAACGAGCTGCAGATAACGAAAACTGAGATTTTTTAAAACTTAAAATGTCTATCACTAAAGGAAAGGGACCTCTCTGGAAGATTGCATACTGTAAGGTTTCAACTATAGGCCATTCTGGGAAAATGGCAACTGTGGAGACAGGAAAAACATCATTGCTTTCTAGAGATGAGGACAGAGCACTAAAAATATTCAGCATGATACTGTTAAAGTAACATTTATGCGCCTGATTTAATTGTCATCTCTGAGGGTTATAGCCTCTGTCAGCTAACCTAAGCCTAGTCCTGGAAGCTTCTAGCCTCTGTAGAATCTTTCTAGGCCTAGAATGTTTTCAGCCTCTGAGACTTACTGCTGAATAAGCTCACCCTTTTTAGCTCTTTCTGAACGCTGGATGTTCAACTCGGCTATTCTGGTTCAAACTCTTTCCCAAGCTGACTGATTCAGTCTGGCTTCTCTCTTGCCTCTGACTGAATTGCTCTGCTTGGCCTCAAACTAACTCTAGTAATCTGTTCTAATCTTCTGGTCCCTTCTTCTTCTGTGGCTCAGTCTGTCTTCACCTGTGTCTAGTTTGTTCTCTCTTCAACCTGGCTCTGTAAAACTCTCCTGTTAAAACTGCCTCTGAATTTCACGAACTGAGCCACCATGAACTCAACTCTACTACACTGACCTCAACTCCCTGACTCCACTGAACTGCCTGAACATCACTGACTAGAACTCAGAGATCTGCATGCCTCTGCATCCTTGAGTGATGAGATTAAAGGTGTGTACCACCACACCTGGACCTAAGTTGTTTTTTTGTTTTGGTTTGGTTTGGTTTTTTTACCTGAAACTTGCTCTATACCAGGCTTGCATTGAACTCAGAGATCTGCTTGCCTGTCTCCTGGGATTAAAGGTGTGTTTGTATGCTAGCAAGATCACACAGACCTAGAAGGTATTTGGATGTGATCTCTTTTCAGAGCTGCCATGTTCTGAATTAAAATTCCTCTACAAGATATGTAGAGGTACATGTGTCATTCACTGTACATGCTTTCAAGTACATAGAATGAACCAAGAGTGGATCCTAGAGTAAACTACAGACTCTGGGGTATTATAACATTTCAATGTATGTAATATACCACTCTTATAACAAAAGTTGATAATAGAAGATGCTAAACCTAAGAATTCATAAAATGTATCTGTTCTTTCCTGCCCATTGTGCTGTGAAACTCAAACTATGCTTTAAAAAATGAATTGTAATAAATGAAATAGCCAGTGTGATTATTTTAAAATATGTACATAAGTTCTTTGGTAGTCTTTCCTTCCAATAATACAGGCTAAACCGGGCATGGTAGCACATACCGTTAATACCAGCACTCAGGAGGCAGAGGTAGGTAGGTGGATTGCTGTGAGTTCGAGACCAGTCTGGTTTACAAAGCAAGTCCAAGACAGTCAAGCTAAGGATACACAGAGAAACCCAGTCTCAAAAAACCAGAAAAGAAGAAGAAGAAGAAGAAAAAGAAAAAGAAGAAGGAGAAAAGAAAGAGAGAAAAAGGAAAAGAAAAGAAAAAATACAGGCTAATTCTCCTCCCCTGAAGTATGACATGCTTGCTGACCTCCTTCTGGTCAACAGCATATCACAGAGGTGACACGGAGCAAATTCCTGCTTCCTTTTTCTTTTCAATCACTTACTCACCACTGGCTGCATTTGAGAAAGCAAGCAACCCGATGCAGAGGCCTCCGTGACAAGAAATTGAGCCCTTCAGGAAACAACTAATGCAGATTAAATGAGATATTCATGTGGAGTCCTAAGACGGGTGGACAATAATAAAGTCTTAACTTTTGAGGTTGTTGTTCTGAAGTATTTTAAGCACACAGAAAAGGTGCGATTATAACAAAGCAAATACTCATGACCCTGACATTTATCTCTATTATATATTAACCATGTACCTCATATTTTTAAAGTCTTTATTACAGTATTTATTTAGTGGCTGTTTACGTGTGTGTGTGTGTGTGTGTGTGTGTGTGTGCGCGCACGCGCGCGCGCGCTTACTCTCTTTGGGGGTGTTCATATTGAGTTCAATGTCAGAGACAAGACAGAAAACAACTAAACAATCACTGTACAGAGGAACGTACACAGCAGAAGGATGGAAATGATTAGGCTAAAGTCCCCATAGAAGATACTGGAAACTGACTTCAAAAGAGATTACAGTGGCCCAGCGTGGCCAGTGAGTGTCACTGGGCTGCGTGCCTCCCATTTGCTTTCTCCAGACTCTTGATACATGAGATTCTGCTAGGAATGTCTGTTATCGCCTCACTGTCCTGTAAGACAGCCCGTGACTAACACTTTATCCATCATGGCACCTTTCTCCTTGTACAATGATTAGCTCAGAAAAGAGGACGTGATCAAAGCTCAGGCAATCAGAACTTAGTCATTTTTCTACACCAAAAATAACATGTTAGGAGTTTGCAGGAAGACATCCCTTCTGTCAGGTAGGGAGGGTCTGGCTCCAACGAGAAAGGGAAGTAGCAGTGACAAGCAGATGTGAAAGGCAGAGAGGGAGCTCTATTTGATCTTTTAATCTCTCGCTTAAGAAATTCGGCATTTTCAAAGTGTTTTCATCTTAAACCAGTTTGGCTTTTTTTTTTTTTTTTTTTTTTTATAACTTACAACAGTCTTCCTCTAGGCTGATCACCCTTCACAGTCGGCTACAGCTGAACCCCAGAGAGCCAGGGTGAGCATGCAGTTGAAAATGATTATTTATCTCAGTAAAGCCATGAGAATGCCTCTAGCCTCAGACTGTGCCACATGCATGTGCCACTTCCTTGCTGGAGGACGTCATACCCTAACCTGTCATCCGTGCATCCAATAAATAGCCAGCATGAGTCTATGTGTGGGGTAGGTGTTATATTACAGAGTATCAAGGACAGGGTGGGAACAGGAGATTTCTAGGTGTTTAGTATAGGATAGTACAATGCTAACTCTTACTAGATGGGCATTAATAAATAGTACACATGTTGCCAGAGAAAAGACTGAAGAGTGAATAGGGGGATTAAATGAATAATTTAAAAATATTTTATTAGACCAACAGAAAATAGCAAAGAACAAACAGAGGAACACAGGGAAAATGGGTGGCAAAATAATACTGACTCACAGTCTTATCAATAATTATACTAAAACCAAATAGATTAAGCTCGTTTTAAAAAGCAGTGATTTTTTTTAAAGCAGCTATAAAAGAAACTTAAGTGTCTATTATCTGCAACACGTGCGCTTTATTCATAGACTAGTGTTAAAAGCACAACAGTTAAAACAAAACAAACAACAACAGCAAAAAAAAAAAAAATAATAATAATAACCACTGTGTAAGTCACATGCATAAAGAAGCCAGCATGGCTGCAGTCTTGTCAGCGATGACTCATGAGGGTGTGCTATTAGGGATAGGGTCAGACATTTCAAAATGACTAAAGGGTTCTCTCTTCCAGAGGACACAGCAAGTTTAGGTGTATGTTAACTTTAAAACAAGCCCAGTGGCTCCCACCTTTAATCCTAGCACCCAGGAAGAAGAGGCAGGTGGATCTCTGTAAGTTTGAGGCCAGCCTGGTCTATAAAGCAAGTCCAGGACAGCTGAGCTCTGTTACACTGTTACATACAGAAACTCAGTCTTGAAAACAAAACAAAACAAAACATCAAAACAAATGAAGTAAACGCTTCTAGAAGTAAAGAAAGAATTAGGCAAATTTATAAGAGTCGGAGACACAGCAAGTAGGCAAGCAGACAGTAATGGATAGAACAGATAATTATATAGACGATCCAAACACTATCAATCACCTTGACCTACATGATATTTATAGGCCAGATGAACCACTGCAGAGATATATTCTTTTCAGGTGTGTATGGTGGGATGTTAACGCCAAGACACACCATACACTAAAATGCAAAATAAGCCCCAATACAATGCAAAAGATTGAAACCATTCATAATATATTCCCTGACTACAATGAAGTCAAATTAGAACTCAATATCCAACAACATCTAGAAAATCCCAAATTATTTTAGAATTAAGCAATTTGTTTTTAAATAACACGTGGAAAAAGGAAGACATTATAAAGCAAATTAGGAAAACATTCCAAAGCGAATGATGGTGAAAATGTAGCTAAAGCAGCAAAGAATAGAATCCACTAATTTAAACATTTACATTACCATCAAAAAGCTCAAAAATGAACCATCTAAGTCTACCTTAAGAAGCCATAATGAGGCCTGGAGACATGGATCAATGTTAATCTTGAGACTGGGCAACAGCAAAGCCAGTTGCACAATTTTGAGCCAAATTTGAAGCAAACTTTAATTAAGAAAAATAGACTCTGGTCAGGTCCACCCCTGGGTTTCCAGCTAGTGATGAGACATATTGTAGGAACTTTTTAAGGGCCACCATATTTCCCATGTGGCTTTGTTATTTTCCAAGAACTACAATTCCCAGCATTCCAAGAATTACCAGGTCCTTGGGCAGGTGGGGCTTACTGATAAGTTGGCTTTTACATCATTTGCATGATGCATGAGGAAATATGAGAAAGACTCAGAAGCATGAGAACCTGAATTCCATGCCCAGAGTCCACATAAAAATTTAGGAGTGGTGGAGTTCTTGTAGTCTCAGTTTAGGAGAAGGTGAAGATGATGGGTGAATCAACAGAACTCAATGGCCAGCCACAGTAGCCAAAATGGAAAAAGCTCCAAGACTGTAAGAGACCCTGTCTCAAAAACAAGATGGACAGCCCTGAGGACTGACACTGGAGGTTGATCTCTGCCCTCCACAGACACGCTCCATATACTTGCAAATACCACTAGGTAGGTGACAGGTGACGTAATCTCTAATCCTAACAGGAAGATCTCAGGTTTCAGGCCATCATGAGCTACATAGCAAGATTTTGTCTCAAAATGCAAAGCAAAATAGAAACAGCAAAACCTTTTAAAAATCAGCAAACTGGAAGGTAAATAAATAGATTAAAAACTGCTATGTCTATACTCTGAGCCCTCAGGAAATGGAGAAAAGACGATCAAGAGTTTGAGTTGTTGTTATTTTTTGGTTTTTTTTTGGGGGGGGGTTATAATAATAATTTTATAATGTAACTTTACTGAGAAACAGTTATCTTGGTCATTGTAACCAGTGTATCTTGGAGCGATAATGGATAATGACAACTGAGCCCAGTGATTCAGTGATTGATTGTATAATATTTTTTCAGTACTGGAGATTTCACCAAGTGTCTTGAGTATGTGGGACAAGTGCTCTACACTGAACTGTATCTCCAGGCTATAAATTAAAGCATGAATGGCTCCCAAGGGTAAATGTTTTTAGAGGGCGAAAGCTCTAAGCACTGGTCTCTAACAGGAGATCTTCACATCATTCCACAGTTGAGTGGAGAGTGTGATATGACTTTCTCACGTACTATGGTGCCTCACATTTGACCATGTCCCCTGGAGGGGGAGACCTGGTGGCACTCAGAGGAAGGACAGCAGGTAGCCAAGAAGAGACTTGATACCCTATGAGAATATATAGGGGGAGGTGATCCCCCTCAGGAACAGTCATAGGGGAGGGGAATAATGGGAAAATGGGGGGGGGGAGGAATGGGAGGAGACAAGGGATGGGATAACATTGAGATGTAACAAGAATAAATTAATAAAAAAAATGCAAAAAAAAAAAAAAAAGAGTTGTTGTTTTCTTTATGTCAACTTAATACAAACTATAGTCACCTGGCAAGAAAGAGTATTAATTGAGGAATTGCCTGCCTCGGGTTGGCCTATGGACACGGCCAAAGGATTTTTTTTTTTTTTTTATTACTAATTGATATGGGTAGGCCCAGCCCACCGTGGGTGGTGCCACCCTTGTGCAGGTGGTTCTGGGCTGCATAAGAAAACAAGCTTAACAAGCCCCAGGAACAGATAATAAGCAGTGCTCCTCCACAGCCTCTGTTTCAGTGCCGGCCTCGGAGTTCCTCCCTCCGTGATGGACTGGGATCTGTAAGTGAAATGAACCCTTTCCTCCCCTAGGTGCATTAGGTCAGGGTTTTATCACAGCAATAGAGAAGCAAATCAGGACAACGCATGCCCAACAGTTTGTTCCTCCAGTCACGAGCTGGGAAACGGTAGTCGGGTTTGGGAGCTTATGAATCATACGCTAGGAACATTACCATACAGACTTTCATTTCAATACCTCATTTGTTTTTGTTTGTTTGTTTGTTGGTTGGTTGGTTGGTTGGTTTTGGTTTCTCTGTGTAGCCTTGGCTGTCCTGGACTCACTTTGTAGACCAGGCTGGCCTCAAACTCACAGAGATCCGATGCCTGCCTCTGCCTCCCCCAAGTACTAGGATTAAAGGCGTGTGTCACCAAACCTGGCCCTTATTTATTTTTATTGCCTTCTCTTGGCAAAAATTTCATTAATACCTTGAACAAAGTAACAATATTGTTTCTCGATGTAATGGTCTATTGAAGATGTCTTATATGGATATATATATTTATTGTGTTAATGAAAAATAACTTACTTTTTAAGTTACACGTGATTTCATACGGCCATTTTCACACTTGTATATAATATACCTTGAACATATTTCCCCATCTTAACCTGAAAAGGGAGGCTATATTAGTCAGGGTTCTCTAAATTAATAGAACTGATAGAATGTGTGTATGTGTGTGTGTATGTATATATGTATATACATATATATGCATGAAGAGGATTTTAAAAAATGACTTAAAGACTCTGGCTGTCTTTCAATGTAAAGATCAAACTCTGGCAATTAATTTTTCAGTCCATGGGGCTGGATGTCTCAGTTGGTCTTTAGTTTGCATTGAAATCATGAAGAAGTAGGTCCAAATATCAGAAAAGAATGTCTCAGCAAAATGACAGATGGTCAGTGAGAGTCAGGACATGCAGGCAAAAAGCAAAAGCTTCCTTTTCCCATGTCCTTTTATATGGGCTGCCACCAGATCATACGGCCCTGATTTCAGGTGGGTCTTGTACCTCAAATGATTCATTCAGGAAATCCTTTCATTCAAGGCATGCCGAACTGTTTGGGTTTTAGTTGGCTCCAGATGTAGTCAAGTTAACAACCAAGATTAACATCACACAGGCATTCATACGGATGTGTTTCCATGGTTTTTTTCCTTGCATAAGTTCCCAGGAGTGATATTGCTAGATTGTATAGTAAGTCTATAAACTCTATAAGAAATGAACACACGTCCAAAATGGGTGTGTCAACTTGCATTCCCATTGACGGTATCGCTAGCCCCAGCTGGTATTTGAGATTTTCAGCTTATGAAATTGTCATGTGGTACATAATTGTCTTATGATTTTTTTATACTCCCTAATAAATACTGACATTGAGTTTTTCAAATAATTGCCATATTTATCAAAACAAAGAGCTTATTTTATGAAAATATTAACAAAACTGATAAATATTAGGAAGACCATTAAGGAAGAAAGAGAATGGAAATTACCAATATCAAGCATGAAAGACAGTATAGCATTATATTAAAATGATGGTGAGAAAATACACAACTATGTACCAATAGTATTTGATGTCTTGTATTAACTGGACAAATTCTTCAAAAGTGTGGCTTATAAAAATTGACATGGGGGAAAAAATAGAAAAAGAGAGCATAATCCAGGCATGGCAACTCAAGCCTGTGACCCCAACACTTGGAAGGTAGAGGCAGGAGGATTAGGAGTTCAATCAAGGTCACCCTTGGGTACATAGTAGGTTTGGGTTCAGCTTGTGTAACCTGAGTTGTGTCTTCCAAAAGAAAATACTATAACAAATGATAGAAAAGCAAGTCAAGCTGGATAGGAAATATTCTTAGGAGTAGATTGCTGGGATAAAGAGAGTATGTACTGGCAATTGGAACAGTCAAATTGTCTTCCTGAAGAGTTTAGCCTTTTTTATATCTGTAAGCAGTGAACAGGAGTATCTCTTTCCCAACAGCCTTACCCATGAATTAGTGGTGACGCACTTCTGTTTCTGCCGGGGCGATAGGGAGAAAGTAGCAACTCAGTGCATTTCCATGTGGTTGGCAGCCCTCGCCTGTGCATTTCCATTGAGTTTGGTCCTTTTCTTGTCAGCAACAAATTATCCTCATGTATCAGATAAATAAATACATTCTAATATGGACTGATGAGCTGGGCGTTTTCCAGGTTATTGTTTGTACTTATCTCCACATACAGTGTTTACTGAGCCAACGCATTTGAATTTTTAGATTTTATTAATCTTTTTTAATGAATTCTAGATTTTGAGGCATTGTGGTTTTGGGGTTTGTTTGTTTGTTTGTTTGTTTGTTTGTTTTTTGTGTTGGGTATAAAATTGCACACTAGCTCACATCTCAAAGAGTGGACAAATTAAATGTAATATTTGAGCCCTTAGAAGTATCGGGAGATAGGTGTGACAATTTGAACTGAGTCTGACTTAACTGACACATTTTGAATGCTTGGGAAAGCTTTGGACCCCTTCTTAAGTAAGAGATGATTTGTCAGTTTGTCCTCATTGTGCCATGGCGGAAGTGCTCATCATAAGCCAGAGATGATGGAGTTGACATGAAGAACTCCAGTGTCTGACTCCAGGTGTGGTCCCCACTTTTCCTCCTTCTGGTTCCCATTTGTTCCTTTCACTGTTACTGTATTCTGTTTTCCCCATGTATGGTGAGATGAGTTGATGTTAGCTACAGTTACTTATGGAGACTCTTTTAATTTGTATTGTTCACCTGTTCCTAAGAGCTAGAAAAATAAAATTTCAATGACTCATTGGCAAATGTGTTTATTAATCAGTCATCATACTGGAGGCAGTTGTGTTGGTGCTGAGAAGAAACACAAGTTGAGAAGGTTCACAAATCATCACTCTCTGGCCCTGCCCCCATTGTGTGTGTATGTGTCTGTGTGTATGTGTCTGTATGTGTGTGTGTGCATGTGTTTCTGAGTGTGTGTCTCTGTATGTGTGTCTGTGTGTGTGTGCGTGTCTATGTGTGTGTGTGCGTGTCTGTGTGTGTATCTGTGTGTGTGTGCGCATGTCTGTGTGTGCATGTCTGTGTGTGTGTTTGTATGTCTGTGTACATGTGTGTCTGTGTGTGTGTCTTGTGTGTCTGTCTGTTTGTGTGTGTTGGGAATTGAATCTAGCATCTTGTGCATGAGATCTACCACTAAGCTATATAGCCAGCCCTTGAAGACAGAAGGCCACTACACAGCTGAGACTGGCCTCACACTTTCCTGCCTCCTGAGTACTAAGATCAAGAAATATATCCAGTACTTAGAATTTCTTTCATTCCCACACAGACACACACACACGCACATGCACACGCACATGCACACGCACACGCACACGTAAATTCTTTGGGAGTTTCACACAGTGTATTTTGATCATTATCGCCCCCAGTTTCTCTCCTTAACTCCTTCCAGATCCACCCCACCCCCAGCCACAGCCTCTGCAAGTGCAGGAGTGCAGTGGACATGCCACTCCGGAAGACTATACTTCACTCAAGTCTTCTCCAACTTTCTGCTCTTAAGATCTGTTCACTCCCTCCTCGGCAGTGGTTTTGAGCCTTGGGGAGGGAATGTGATATAGACATCTTATTTGTGTCTGAGCACCCTGTGATTCTCTGCACTTTGACCAGTTGCTAGTTTCTGCACTAACCACCATCCACTGCACAAAGAGTCTTTTTTTTTTTTTTTTTTTTTGATGAGGTCCAAGAGCTGCGTTAAGATATGAGTAGAGAGAAGAACTTAAGAGAGCAGCTTGAGACTATGTCCGTAGCAGTAGGTCCACACCTGGGCACTGTGTGCTCCCCAACCATTCATTCTTGGCCAGACTTTCCGTACCAGACATGTGTTTCCTCCAGTAGAGAAAGCCTGGAACCCAACCAGGAATCTGTGATTGCCCCCATAACATCTGTACCGCTGTTGCACCCATTAACATACCTTGCCATGCTACTGGGCAACTTAAAGTAAGAGTCAGAATGATAATGATAATGGCAGCAGTATTGATTATGGTGTAACATGATAAAGCTGCAATAGGTAAGTCAAACACAGTGCTTAGAAGTAAGGTGACCCAGAGGGGAAAGATGCTTGCCATCAAGTCTGAGGACCTGAGTTCAATCTCAGGACTGTTATGGTGGAAGGGAGGAACTGATTCTCATGAGTTCTCCTCTGACATCCAGAGATATGAAAACACACACACACACACACACACACACACACACACATACAAAGAGAGAGAGACACACACACACACATCTATGTGTGTATTTGTGATGTGTATATTTTTGTCATGTGTATATATATGTAAGTACATGCTTGTGTGTGTATGTGTATGTATTTGTGGTATGTGTGTATTTTTGGCATGTGTGTGCATATGTTTGTGTTTGTGTGTGTATATATTGTGGTGTGTGTGTATACTTATGGTGTGTGTGTGTGTATTTTTGACATGTGTGTGTATGCGTTTGTGTGTGTCATGTGTGCTTTCTACCGTATCCTTTAAGACAAGGTCTCTCACTGAACCTGGGATTTCCATCACTTCAGCTAGGCTGTTGCCCAAGCTCCAGGCATCTTCTTGTCTCCCTCTCACCCCAGCCTCTAGCACTGAGCTTACAGAATCCTGGCTTGGATGCTGGGGATCTGAACTCAGGCCTGCAAGGCTGTGAGGCAAGCTTTGCTCAATGAGTTATTTTCATAGACCTAAAGTAGTGTCAGGGCACTATCCCTTTTATTTTCTAGTTAAAATAATATTTATAATCAAGTAGTGTCCACAGTATTTCTTAGCCTTCCATTATAAGCCCTCTCTCCCCCAAATTGCTCAAGAAGTCCAAATAAGACTATGCCTTATTTTAAGAAGCACAGACAAATCCACCCACAGCCTTGCTCAGTGAAGATGGTAGGTAGAAGGTATGGGGAAGGAGAGTATGGCTCTCTTTAGCACTCCAAATAATTGATGTGGAGTGAAATGTGAATATGACAGAGAATGCCCTATGCTTTCATCCTTTCCATGTAACTAGGGTAAATTATATATACCAGTCAGAAAGCCCAGTGTGACTATACCATGTGAACCAAAGTTCCATTTTTTTTTCCATATGAAAAAGAGACTATCGCATTGCAATAGCCAGAAAACCTTTCAGGAAATGCAAGAATAGGGCACATTGTCTGGGGTTCCTGGCTCCTATCCAGAAGAAATCCGACAGTAGCAACAGAAAGAGAAATAACTTAAAAGTCATACAAGCCTGGAGTGACAGCTAACTGACACAAACGTCCCTCTCTTATAATTGAGAAGGAGGGAATACTAAGAACAAGGCCAACAGGAGGAGCAGCCAAAATGTTTCTGAGGGCTGGAAGCGAACATGAAAGCAAGCAGGAGCTCCAGGATGGTCTGTGCTGCCTGGAACACACTTTCCCTGGGCTGCTCATTGCCCCTGCCCATCTCAGTTCACATGCTCCACACTGAAAGAGCTCTCCAGCTGCCTCAACGCTACCCACTATTCTCCATCCTCATCCTCCATCCCTTTAGAGCTGGATCATCCTCCCAAACACACCCACCACAAGCCTTCCAACAGGTACCTGTGAGGTTGTGAGCTGCGTCTCCTCCCCAGGCTGGCTGTAAGCTCCGCAGAGCAGAGACCATCTTTTCTCGTTCCTCCTCCTTGTATGTGCTCCTGTCTGGTGAAGTTTAGGAAATGATTCTGGACCGATTTCGCAAGCAGAGCCTTTTCTCTGCTCAGGACACAGGCTTGAGGAGAAGGCTGAAGTGAAGACTGGGACGCAGAAGGAATGGACTACCGCTGTTGAGTCCCAAGTCCGTGAGCAGGACTGAGGGGTGACTAAGCCCAAAACTCCAAGCAGGGACATTTCTCTTCTTCCCAATGTGTGTCTCAGGGTGCTTGGGAATGAAAATGATGACTTCTTGGTTATCCATGTGTGTCCCCACAACCAAGAGTGAAGAGAAAGAAACAGGGATGAGGGGCCATGTAAGTGATGCTGCTCAGAGCCTTGGAAGGAAGCTACTAAAGCAAAGGTTTACATTAACCTCATATTTCTTACAGTCCATAGGAAGTTGTTTCTATCATGCTCATGCCCATCTGTTTGATGCTACTGTTCTGTTCCGAAAGCAGAATGCCGGGTGATTGTTTATTAATCGTGGTATAAGAATTATTTTTTAAATATCCATTGATTTTTTTCATTTATGATACTGTATAGTCCTTTCTCTTTGGGAGTGAGGGAAATGATTTTTAAAGAACGTCATATTCAAATAAATAAGTAAGCCCTCTCCTTTGCTTCAGGGTCCTCTACAACTTGTATATGTGATTTAGACATCCTGCCTGTTCAAAGGTCTAATTCTTATATTTTTGGAGGCATAAGGATGTTTGTATGAGAATTGACAGAACATAGCTTTAAAGCAACATTTCGTGGACCAATTAATTCTTTGATGAAGAGAATCCTATTCATGGGAGGATGTTATCAACACATCCCCATCCGCCTACCTGACCCCCACCACTACCTCTGCTCACAGCCGGTAGCAGACACCCAGCCCCAATTTATTAACCACACAGAAACTGGCTCTAGGCATTATCAAATATCCTGGCTAGCCATGGGTTTAGCAGGAGATAGAAGCTAGTAGGCAGACTGTTTCCCTCACAACCTCCAGGAAAGCAGACCTCGGTGAGGCTAACTTTGTTATCTCTTTAATCATTAATTATTCTACTTGCCGGTTTGGTACCCTTACAGCATTTTGGATGGATAGAGAGAAACCATAATGTACTGGGGACAACATGGAATAAAAAATGTCTTTCTGAAGTTCCCAGACTCTCCTTCCCCACACAGGAGAGAACAGTATCATCAGGCTGTCTCTCTCACCACTGTGACCTACTAGGGGCTCCAAGTTTCTCATTCACACAATAGGGATATAATACTTTTTAGGTCAGTGACAGATTGGAAAAATAAATCAAAATGTTCACAATTTTGTTTCTCATAAGTGACTGAATCAAACTACTTTTTGATGTGTTGCTTTTTCCTGACAAAAATGGCTTTGTCCTAAAAGAAGGATGACAGACATAACAGGGCATGTTTGAAGGGTTGGTCTTTAAATTCTAGCCAGCCAGAGCTCAAAGCAATTATTTCCACTTACCAGCCATAGAGTGTATATGACAATAGGGCACATAACCTCTGTGTTCTGATTTCTTCACCAATAAAATGAGAGAAAACATCTCGTATAGGGAATTGTGAGAATTCAATTATAGAATATATGCAAGGCACTTCGTACAAAGCTCAGACTAGCCTAAGCACCCATAAGCATTTGTTGGTGCTGTGATCATTGTTACCGAACAGAGAAAACACCATGTGCTGCCAGGCTACTGAAAGAGGCCTCAGAGAAAGTGTTGCCCCTAGTATCTCTAACCCTGTCTTTAATAGAAACTTCTATTTCTATTGCTTTGTTCAAAGACAACAGTACCCCAGACAGATGTTTTTTAATATTGCCCTTTTATCCAGGGCTCGGTGGAAAGAGCTGTGCTTCATTCATATCCATATTCAAAGTACCCAGCACAAGGCAGGGATGGCCATTCCTTGCTTGACATGTAGAATGACTGAAGATCACATGCACCTGTTGACTCTGCAGGTAGGAGCAGAGGTGGCCTGAATCAGGCACAGTCACAGAGCTCAGAGAATCTGCAAAGACCCAATCAAGACTCATGAGAAACAGGCCCAGGTCAGAAAACTCTACCCAACCTTTTGGTCCTTCATAATCCTTCCATGGTGATAGAGCAATAAATTAACTGTCAACCTTAAGAAAACTAACATTGCATGAATGGTACTGAGTGACAAATGGTGCAGCTTTAGTTTTGGAGAGATGGCAGAAGCTAACAGGAAGTATGAGACACTGGAGAGAATGCCACTGTTGATCCAGGACAACTGTGAAGACGCACATTCTGCAAAGAGCTGTGAGATTCCCAGCTCAACACCAGGGGAAACAGCTTTCTTTCTTTGTTTTGTTTTGTGACAAAGTCTTGCTATGTATCCCCTGCTGGCCTTGAACTCACTATCCTCCTGCCTCAGCCTTCCCAGTGATGGGATTGGAAGCATGCCCTGCCTTACTTGGCTTATGAACTTATTTCTGCCAGTCAGATGCTTATCGGCAATGAAGGATGGTGGGTTGTCACAAAGGAGATGGGCTGGGTAAAGAATGGTCCCCAGGACACTCAGCTGGTCAGATTCCCTGAGCCTCTGAGGCCCTAAGTCTCAGATATATGACATTGTTGGTGATGTCATACAACTAGGCAGTGACCTCCATAACTCTCAATAAAGGACTTCTAATGGGTTGGGGCATGGATCAGCCAGGGAAGTTCCTGTTTTGCAAGCACAAGGGCCTGGCTTCCATCTCTAGGACCCATACTAAAAAACAAAAACAAAAAACAGTGAAGCATGTGGGAGGGGCTTATAACCCCAACTCTAGTGAAGAATAAATAGAAGGGTAGGTCCCTCTAGCTTACTTGGCAAGCTCCAGGCAGTGAGACCACCCCCTCTTCTTTCCCCCTTCACCCCTCTCTTTATCTCTCATACACACACAAAGAACTTTTTCGAAAATCTCAATTGGATTCTTCAGGTTGAGTCAGGTTGAGAAAGCCTACCTTTTATGTTCTCTCAGCTCCTGAAGGGGAAAAAGAAAACACCCCCACCCCAGGGTTATTTCAAGCATTTCATTACTGCAAGAAGCAGCTAAGAGATGAACACCATTCTACATCGTCAAAGCCTTTAGAGACACTCTCTGGAGGGCTTGCTAGCTGACTAGAGCTTAGCCTCTGAGCGCCTGTCCTTTTGTCTTGTCTTTGGTGACTTGTGTGATCCAAGAGAGACCCGGATTAGACTAGACCCAATTTCCCTTGTTTTGATTTACTCTTTGGAGGAGGCTGAAGAATCCCAAAAAATTCAGAGAAAGATAAGGAATAAACATAAGTGGGGGAAAGGGGACATGGGGAAAGGAGCTAAAGGGAGACAGAAAAGGGAAGGCTTTAAAGATTTGGAGGATGGTGAAGTCATTAACAACAGATGCAAAACAGCATTCCAAAGTGTGCCTTATTTACTCCTACACTGGACAATAACTGAGGAATTTTTAATAAAAGGTCTGGGATATGTTACACAATCAGATATGCATGGCCTTGTAGCCTTTATCATATGGATTTCAGAGTTTTCTATTTCCCTCTTGACATACTTATAAAAACAAGTATAAATTAAACTCTATTTTAACAACCTTCGTGGCACAGTATTATGAATTAAATTCAAGCCTTTGTATCTACCCCATATTTATTTACCACAGAATATCATTGCTCTTGCATTAGTCTTCCCTGGGTGGGGGGAGGGAGAAGTTCTAAAATATAAAGCAGGCCCTTTCTGCAGGCATCCTGTAACTAGCTGAGGTTTCCACCTCCACAGGGTGAGATCCCACAGCACCAGCAGAAAAGTTTTCTTTTCTCGACAGTCTTGCCAGATGTTTCCACCAAAAACTGTGAAGTTTTTCATGCACTTCTGGCATAGGTGACTTCATCTACAGTGATGATTTAACCACCTCCTCCCCTTAATTAACCTAATCAGTCTTCCCAGCCTCTTTGTGGGGAGCATCTATTACCTTTAGGTCCCGCTCAGCCATGCGTAGCCTCAGGACGAGCCAGATTTTGTTTGTCTTCACACTCTTACGCCATCTTTCCTACCCAATAAAACTTCAAGTGAACAAACACATTAGCAGTCTCAGCAAAGCAAACGGAATCACAGGCAGATTTACATGGAGCGCCCTTGCTATGTCTCCAGTTAGTTGAGCTTATACGTATGTATGATTAGGGAATGATTCTATGGCTCAGTGTTGAAAACATGATCATCAGTTTTCCTGAGCACAAACAGACAAGCATTGTGTTTTTATTTTGTTTGGGAATCTGAGTGTTTGAGATTTGTTGCAGAATATTTTCATGTTAAAAAAAATTTTTTTTTCTTCTCTACGACCTTACCTTACATAGAATATTGTATGCCTTAGAGTGGCTGGTTCATCTCTTAGCTGATAATTAAAACAAAAACTGAGAGGAGAGAATTTATCTTATCCCCGTATCGTGTGTATGGCCAAACAACTGAGAATAATCCTATATCTAGTTAGTAAAAGATGATATGTACATACACACATTCTTGCACACACACATACACACTGGTATATATGAGGAACTGAGTTCAAATCCCCAGAGCCCATGAAAAAGCCAGGTATAGCAGTACACATGTATATCTCTAGTGCTGTGGGTGGGGGCTGAGGCAGACAGATCCTGGGCTTTGTTGGCCACCCCAGTATAGCCAAAGCAGGGAGTACTGGATAGAGTGAAAGATTCTATCTCAAAAAAATAGGCGGAGAGGCTAGGTATGTGCAGAGGTTTGAATGAGAACAGCCCTCCATAGGCTCCGATGTTTGAATATTTGGTCCCCACTTAGTGGAACTATTTGGAAAGGATCAGGAGGTGTGGCCTTGTTGGAGGAGGCGTGCCACTGGGGTGGGCTTAGAGGTTTGAAAAGAGCCATATCATTCTACGTGTGTTCCCTACCCTCTGCTTGTGAACCAAGATATGTGCTCTCAGCTGTTCCTGATGACATCCTCTGTTCTGCCATCACTGACTCTGTCTGAAACAGTAAGCCCATGAAATGCTTCCTTACCCTTAGCCATAGTGTTTTTTCACAGCAATAGAAGAATACCTAATGACGTAGGCAAGAGCACAAGTATAAGGGTGTGACTTCAAGTCCCCGTTACTCACATAAGGAAGCTAGGCGTAGCTGTGCTCACCTGTAACCCTAGCGCTGCAGGGGGTGGAGAACAAGTAAAGAGTGATAGAGCGGGCCACCTGTTGTCCTCTTCTGACCTCCACATTCTCATGAGCATGCGTAAGCACGTGTTCACTGTGCTGGCTCGTTGTACATGAACCTCACACAAGGTCATCAGAGAGGAGGGAGAGAAAAATGCCTCCATAAAGCCTGGGCTGTAGGTGAGCCTATAGGGCATTTTCTTGATCAGTGATTGATGGGGGAGGACCCAGCCCATTGTAGGTGGTGTCATGCCTGGGCCAGTGGTCCTGGGTTCTATAAGAAAGCAGGCTAAACAGGTCATGATGAGAAAGCCAGTAAGCAGCGTGTCTCCATGGCCTCCGTATCACCTCCTGCTTCAGGGTTCCTGCTCTGTTTGAATTTCTTGTCCTGACTTCTTTATTGACGAACAGTAATGTGGAAGTGTAAGCCAAATAAACCCTTTCCTCCTCAAGTTGCTTTGGTCATGGTGTTTCATCACAGCAATAGTGACCCAAACTGGGACACACATATACACAACAACAACAATAATAACAAGTTGAGGAACAATTGAGGAAGACGTTCTAACATTAACCTCATTGCTAAATGCACTCACATAGGCAAACATATATGCATATTTATATATGCATATATATATACATACATACGACAGCAACAAAAATCACATTTTACCGGTGACAGGCTTGAAGTCACTGACAATGAGGCTTCTATATGCTTCTACCAAGTTGTCAGACAGCACTTTTTGCTCCAACTAACTCACTGGGTTGGGCTGGTTCAGTAGATGTGGAATATAAAATGTGTGTGAGCTCCCACCATGAGTGTGCCATCTTTACCAGATATGAGTTCAAATCTTAGCTTTACTTGTTGTGAATGATGATCTTGGGCAAATTATTGAATCTCCCCAAGCCTTGGTTTTCTCATTTGAAAATCTAGAGCGTCTTATCCTTGGCACATCCTCAAAGCAGTTACGAGAATGAGTAGGACCTGACCAGTAGATGGTGTGTTGTTCACTTCTCCTATTGCTGAGACAAAACACCGAACCAAAACAACTTAAGGAAGGGTTTTTGATGATTTACAGTCTAAGGGAAAAACTCCATCATGGCTGGAAAGGCACAGTGGCAGGGGTGTGAAGCTACTGTTCACGAGGAGTCCTCCGTCAGGAAAGAGTGAGAGGTGAATGCGCATGCTCAGCTTGCCTTCTCTCACTTTTTTATTTATTTAAGTAATTTATTGAGATTACATCTCAGTTGTTATCCCCTAACTTGTATCTTCCCATTCCCCACTCCCACTTTCATCCTATTCCCCTCCCCTAGGTCTGTGACAGTAAGGGACCTCGTCCCCCACTATAAGATCACAGCCTAATAATAATAATAATAATAATGATAATAATAATAATAATAACAATAACAATAATAACAATAATAACAACAACAACAACAACAATAATAATAATAATAATAATAATAATAATAATAATAATAATAATAAAAATCACAGCCTATCAGGTCTCTTCCTGGTAGCCTGCTTACTCTTCCTCTGAGTGTCACCAGGTCTCCCCACCAAGGGGAAGTAGTCAAGTAGGGGGCACCAGAGTTCATGTCCAAGTCAGTCCCTGCTCTCCACACAATTGCAGAGAATGTTTTGTCCATTTGGTTAGATCTGGATAGGGGTTCTAGGTTTACTGCATGCATTGTTCTTTCTTGATACAGTAGTTTGAGCAGACACCCTTCCCCCCCAACCGTGCCCCCCCCCCCCCCCCGCTTGTACAACCACTTTGGAAATCAATATCAATCTGGTGCTTTCTCAGAAAACTGGAAATAGGGCTTCCTCAAGACCCAGCTATTCGACTCCTTGGAACATACCAGGAAGATGCTCCACCACACAACAAGGACATATGCTCAACCATGTTCATAGCCTTACTTGTAATAGCCTTCTCTTTTTTGTGCGAGCCAGATGGCAGCCGTCTGAACAGTGCCTCTGTGCTTAGAAAGGATCTCCCCACCGTAATGATCTTGATCTAGATGAGCTTCCACAGACACGCCCAGAGCTTATTTCTGCGAGATCCTACGGTAGAAGTACAAGAAACCATTTGTTCTTAAAAGGAGCCGTCCGGTGGTTGGGTGGTTGGTGGTGGTGTTTAGCGGTAGAGTATGTGCTTAACATACGAAAGTCCTGGGCTCAAACCCCACCATTAAGGGGCAAAAACTACAACCCTACAACTGTATGTCTCACAAGGTAAAAGCCTCATAGAATTTGATGCGCTAAAAGTGTACTTTATTTGGCTCACCCTGATCTCAACCTCAAGTGGGGCCACGTGACAAGGTCTGACCAATGAGCTGTAGACACCCTTAGATGCCGATGGTACTCCAGGGCCAGCGCTGCATTCTCTGAGCTCTACTTCTCTGCCGCTTCAGTCAAGGCAACTGGGGGGCAGCGATCAGCGCTCCGCGGATCTCTGCAAGTTTCCCCGAATATATTCATGATTGAGGCAGAAAAATGTGTTGTTTGGAGACTGAGTGCAGCTGTAAGAACACCTAGCCCGTTTCTTCTTATCCTTATTGCTGGTGCTATTGCCGCTACAGCATTATACCAATCAAAATCAATCACTCCCTCTCTGCTGACCCAGCATGGCAGCTGCACAGCTAGAGTGGCATCCTGGTTGGTTGTGAGTGGTAGCGTCCTCCCTGGGAAACTTTCTGCTGATAGAGATTATCGACCTTTCCCCAGAGCCCAGGGCACTTTCTGGATGTACTATAGGCATTTAATGGATGTTTGTGGATTAAGCAAGAGTGTTTGGTCTACATGTTATAAGGAATTTTCCGCAAAGTAAAAAAGTATAAGCCAGCAATAAGCCAAGAAAAATAGCTCCTATTTTCTTCTGTGTCTGTCTGAATCTCTCGGTCTTTCGGTGCCTGCATCAGCTGGGTTGTCATGGTTACAGCTCATCATCTTTGGAATATTATTAGATGCTGACCCACATTGTATCAAAACTGTACATAGACCTTGATGTGTGTTTGCCTCTCCTACCATTCCAACTGTTGTTCTCTTTTCTGGTCTGCCTCCCTCATTCTACTGTATTTAAATTTATAAAAAGACTTTACGGCTGGCCTATTCACCAGAATAAGAGCTCATTCTCCATTGTACTGACTCAGTGGGACTTCCAGGGATCTGGATTCACACTGAGAATAAGTTAGAAAGTTCTTTTCTTACCAACGCACATGAGATTATGCATTTTTTTTTAAAAGACAATGTTTCACTATATAAACTAAGCCGGCCTCAAATTCACAGAGATGGTCCCTGCATGTGCCTCCTGAGCACTGGGTTTAAAGGTGTGCTCCACCATGCCTGCCTAGACTTCTTTTTAACTGTGTGGCTATGGGTGGTATAAGAGTTGCCTCTGCATCCTGAAAAGTTCTTTCGTTCTGCTCAGCTTCCATTACCATCTTGACTGGCCCTGCTAGTTATTGATCTTACCCTGTGAGGTTCTTTCTCATGAAAGAGGTCTCGTTATCAGACCTGTTTTTCAGATGAGAGCATAGAGGTTTCAGGAGCGTTAAAAAAAAAAAAAGAAAGAAAGAAAGAAAGAAAGAAAGAAAAAGGAAACACAACTTATTTAAGGACCATAGGGTTAAATACCAAAGCTAAGACAGAGCCCAGGTTCAACTTGACTATAAATCCTGTGTGCTTAGTTTCCCGTGGTATCTTGAGAGAGAGGTAGGGTGGGGTAGATCTCAAAAGAGGCCCAATTCCGACTCTAAATGAGAGATGCATGGGAGAATAGCAAAATAAAAGGATACAGAGGGTCCTAGAAATCTACAAGTAGAACAATATGATAGGCAGATTTGGGCCCAGGGGTCCCGCTCAAACTAAGGCACCAGCCAAGGACAATACAGGAGGTAAACTTTAAACCCCTTCCCAGATCTAGCCAATGTTCAGAATATTCTCCACAGTTGAGTGGAGAGTGTGATACGACTTTCTCACGTACTCTGGTGCCTCACATTTGACCATGTCCCCTGGAGGGGGAGACCTGGTGGCACTCAGAGGAAGGACAGCAGGTAGCCAAGAAGAGACTTGATACCCTATGAGAATATATAGGGGGATGTGATCCCCCTCAGGAACAGTCATAGGGGAGGGGAATAATGGGAAAATGGGGGGGGGGGGAGGAATGGGAGGATACAAGGGATGGGATAAACATTGAGATGTAACAAGAATAAATTAATAAAAAAAAAAAAAGAGGCCCAATTCCTTCCAGTTTTACAGCAAACACTTAAATAAAAGCAATGCTACCACTGTTCTGAGCATTTCAGGACTTGGGAGTAAAGAGGAAAACTGGTAATCCAGTCTGGCAGAATCTGGATACATAAAGCTTTACTCTTTTTTTTTTTTTCTTTTTTTTTTTTAATTTTATTAATTTATTCCGATTACAATTCAGTTGTATCCTCATATTCCTCCCTCCCTCCAGCTTCCCCCCTATTCCCCTCCCCTAGGTCTATGACTGAGGGGGACCTCTTCCCCCACAATATGGTCATAGGCTATCTAGTCTCATCTTCATAGCCTGCTTATTTTTTCTTTGAGTGCCATCAGGCATCCCCACCAAGGGGAAGTGGTCAAATATGGGGCACCAGAGGTCATGTCAGAGTCAGTCCTTACTCTCCACATAACTGTGGAGAATGTCCTGTCTATTGGGTAGATCAGAGTAGGGGTTCAATGTTTACTACTTGTATTGTCCTTGGTTAGTGCAATGGATACATAAAGCTTTACTCTTTAAATACACACACACACACACACACACATACGCACTTCCCAAGATAGACAGGAAGAGTGGGCCCAGGTGTTCTGCAGTGCAGGATGGTGACTATAGGTTACAGAGACTTGTTAATAAGCTAACCTTACTGATTTTGTCATTACACCGTCCATTGAAGTATTGAACCATCATGCCAAATGCCAAAGATATGTGTAATTATCATCTCTCAGTTTCCAAGGAAAAACATTTTATACAACCCCCAATTTCTCTATACCCTAGAAACTAAAATAATTTTTAAGATCACATGACAGTTATTTGGCAAAATGTCTTCTTGTGAGAAAACATTTTTAAATGTTCATGATAAGCTTAAATTTTAAAAGAGGAGATATGTGAATGACGCTTTTTTTTTTTTCAGCTAGTCTGAAGTATCATACTTTGCTAAAAGTAATACATTTACTTTCAAAAATGACTTTTGAGTCTTTTATCTTAAAACGTAGTGCATATCAAGTTCAAAGCCAGCCTAGGCTGTATTTTAAGACCCTGTTTCAAATGGGGGGGGGAGGAAGGACAGGGGAAGGTCGGGGGGGGGGGAAGGATGGGGGAAGGAAGGATGGGGAAGGAGGGAGGAAAGGCAGGAGGAAGGATGGGGAGGAGGGAGGAAAGGCAGGAGGAAGGATGGGGGCAGGAAGGAGGTAAGGCAGGAGGAAGGATGGGGGAAGGAGGGAGGGAGGGAGTGGGGAAGGGCCTTTTCAAGTGGAAACTCTTTCATTGTTCAGCTTGAAGACCTCTGCTGGCCGCTCCCCCCCTCTTTTTATGAATTATCTATGCACATTGTTGTCCATTTCCTATCAAAGCATGTATGTATACATAAATCATTTGCAACCGTTTTCTGCAAGTCATGGAATATTGATTTTCTATTTCATCATATTATCAATATTTTCCCAATTTAGAAAGATAGCTTTGATAATCCAATAATTGAGGAAAAATTGGATGTCAAAAGCTAGTTTCACAAATTCATTTCATGCCAATGAGAAGACATGGGAAGCTTCCTGTTTGATCTGGGAATCATTAAGTAATAGCCCTGTGCAGATTTGGCTACTGTCCTTGCAAGGCCTAAAAACTACGTTATCAGAGCTCACATCAGGTTGCCATGCCCTGCTGGTCTTAAGGGGTGTGAATGCCAGCCCATAAAACTGCTGCCTGTTGAAATGCCAAGTGACTTACTGCTGGATGGGAGAACAGGAGAGGAAAGGAAGCTGGGAAGAAGATAAAACTTAAAATGAGAAAAAGAAAGGAAAGAATAAAATTTTAAAAAGGGAGAAAAAAACAAGAAGAAACAGAAAGATGTGAACAAATACATGGTTAAAAGAAAAGAAGAAAAAAGTAACACAAAATACAATTTTTAAATAGATCAAAGGGAACAGCTTAGATGCCCATTAACAGACAGGCAGGTAAAGAAAACGTGTCACACATGCACAATGGAATTTTATTTAGTTATAGCAAGAATGAAACTGTGATATTACAGGAAAATGGTTAGAACCAGAGATCATATGACATGAAAATGGCTCTATTCAAAAGGTCAAATACTTCATGTTTTCTCTCATATGTAGAATTTAGATGTAAACACAAATATACATAATGACATGAAAGTATAAGGGGAGTAATATGAAGGGAGGAAGAAATATAAAGATGACAACAAAGGAGTAACAGAGAAAAAACCAAAATGTTGCTTATTTTTATATATGCACACATCTATCCATTAAGATGTGTGATATATGCATACATGTGTATTTATCTGCATGTACACACACACACACACACACACACACACACACACACACACACACACACACGAGATAAGGAGGGCAGAAAGGAGCACTGTGGACGGTGTGAAACGCCACCAGAGTCATTATCTCGTATGCTAACTAAAAACTAATTGCAAGCATGCGTTCTGAGTGGGTGGCAGGAAGGAGGGTGGACACGGGAGGGGTGAGTAGCAGAGGTCAACAGTCTAGAAGACTTTACGCTAAATCGATTTCAACCACACAAACCCTGGGAGTGGAGAAGAACAGAGAAATCCCTCGTCCCAGGAGATTCCATTTTGCAAAGCAGTGGGCTAGAACCAGCACATCATTTGCCTGCTGCTCACACGGCAGCTTTGTACCAGGCAGGATTCCAGCCCTGTCCCCTGTGCACTGTCTCACCTACCTCCTTTCCTACTGCAACCCTTTTAATTTAGAAAAAAATCTTGCCATTTAAATCATATTTCTACATATCCAACATAAATTATATTTTCAGAGGAAAATAGGCCTTCCTTGAAACTAGAAACTCTTAACTGTGAAAGTGCTGGGGGTTGTTTGTTTGTTGTTTTGTGCTGTATCAGAATCTGACCTGCTGTGTATAAGCTTGCAATCAGCAGATGAGCTAGGAGTTACTTCCTAATGAAATAAAACAGGAGGCTGTTGGTGCCTTACAAAAGAAAGTGTATGGCAAAGAAAGTTAGAGTAACTTCAGCAAGGGCTCACAGCCTCAGCATAGTTGGTGACATTTCCAGGGTTACTGTTTTCCTGGCCTGCCCGGGGCCATAGAGTCCAAGGGACTCCGGGATCTGCACAGTCAGCCATTTTCCTCTCTGAGTGATTTAAGGCTGTGTTTGAGAAGGAAATCGAGTGTGAGCTATCTAGTATTGAAAAGGGAAATTTCCTGACCGACCCTGGAGAACACCATGCTTCTGACAATTCCCCTGAACACAGCAAAGGTCCACTTTGCAGGGTTTAATCCGCCCATCATTCTTTCAGCCAAGAGGCAGGACCGAGCCTGGGCTCCGACTTTTTTTTTTTTTTTTTTTTTTTTTTTTTTAATCCCTTTTATTCCGTAGGATCCTATAACAATTAAAAAGCTCCTTTGTACTAACTTACTGGTTATTGTTGTCTTTTCCATTTTGCTCTGTCTGTGGAGGCCGAGTTTCATTCCGTTCGTTTATCCTGGATGACACTCTGCTTTATCCACTTAGCTGTTTAGAATTCATGCCAATGAGGCCAGAGTAAGTGATTCATTCAATCACTCTCATTGAGCTACCCGCACACTGGACCTGTTGTGAGAGCTGTGCCAACAACACAGATAAAGGAGCCTGCCCTTGAGAGTTCGGGCTCCAGTAGGTGTGGAAGGCAGAAAGAAAATAGGTAAAATAATAACTTGGATGAAGCATTAACCCTTCAGGTAGTGGGCAAAATAAGAGCTGGACAGAGCATGCGCAGGGTGAGACAAGGACCCTTGTCAGTGGGGTGAACAGGACCGTAAGTAGGATAATCTCTCTGATGGCACAAAGCTTGAGCAAAGACCTAGAGGTGACAGCGAGGGATACAAAGATGGCAGAAACATTGTGTAGGCAAAGGGACTATGCCTGAGGATAGACCCGGGAGTGGCGGTAGGAGGGGAGAGGAGGAGGGTGTCCAGGACCTGCAGGGCCAAGTGGGTGGAGGTGAGCATTTTGCTTTTCACTGAGAGATGCAAAGCCTTCCTTCACCCCTGGGGTGAATTTTCAGGCTGTCACACTGGCTGCAGGGTAGGAGGATGGCAGACACTACAGAGTGAGTTAGAGCCCTAGGAAAGAGATGGTCGTGATTGATCATGACACCAGCAATAAAGGGAACACATGGTAGTTCCGGATGTTACCCTGAAGGTGGAAATAACAGGATCCACTAATGGATGGGGTGTGAGATATGAGCAAAAGAGAGGAATCAGGGTAATTCTAAGACTTTTGGCCTAAACAGCTGGAAGGATGCAGGCGTCAGACTTCCGAACTGAAATGGAGAAGGGCTGGATGACAAACAGGGTTGTGTGTTTGCTAGAAGTGGAGATGACCAAGCGGCGCCTCTGAGCTGCCTCTGGGCACCCTTCTAGGGTGTGAAGAGTACACAGTTGGGAATCTGACTTTAAAGTTCAGGAGTGACATTCAGGTCACTGATACACATACCAGATTTTGGTGAAGAAATTTTATCTAAAACCCAAAGCTGGGTTGTTTATGGAACAATGAAGTGCCCTAAGGACTGGCCTTATAAGGGGTTCCCATATTGTGGCTTGGGAGAGATGAGGACCTAGGAAAGGACACCTACAAGCTAGCTCTGTGATTCTGAACACGACAGCCCTGGACCACAAAACTGCACCTCTGGGAAGTTATCTGGCCTCACTCCAGCCACACTGATGTGGAGGTCCCAGGAATGAGCCCTGCACTCTGTGCATTTGACCAAACTCTCCCTGTGATTCTGTTGCAGGGATGAAGTCTGAGATCCACTGGGCTTGTGAGGCAGGGGATAGACTAAAGGCATATAGTATAGAAGAAGCCAGGTAAGCAGTGTTCCTAGGGGAGTAAATCAGCAACGTTCACCATGGGTGATGAGCAGGCTGGGATAGGCTCATGAGCTGCCCATTGGGTAAATAACCCACGGTGTTAACCAATCCAATGGAGGTTCTGCTAAAACCAGTTTGAGATGAGGATAGAAATGAGTTATGACTAGGTTTGTTCATGTTTGTTTGTTTGTTTGTTTGTAGCTCTGGCTGGCCTAGAACTTTCTGTGTAGACTAGGCTGGCCCTAAACTGACAGAAATCAATCTGCCTCTTCCTCCTGAGTTCTAGGATTTAAAGATGTCCACCACCATGTCTGGCCCCAAAGGCTAGTTTTTAATGGATTCAAGAAAGAATATGAATAGAGCAATCAGAAACTATAAACATAGGCAACTCTTATCATAGGTTTAATTCTAAAATAAATCTGGTTATCTTTGTTCTGTCTTATGTTCAAATGAACCACCATTGTTCATTACAAATTTCTCCACCTTTATCTACCCCAGGCCAGCTGTATTTACAGCCAACTTGTCAATCTAAGTTTTCTGCAATTAGGACTTGCAGAATCCATTCTGCCCTCTTGAAGGGAATGTGGGCAGCCCAAACTGAGTTAAGGGTGACAATCCTAGGTGGATTTCTGTTGCAATGATTATTTTTTTCTTCCTCTGCAATAGTTCCCAAAACTTCACGTAGATTCTAACAGCTCATATGCAAGTCTCGCTGTTACTTTCAAACCTCTGGAGAAGCTCAGATGAGGAGGAGGAATGGGTCGACTGTCGGATGAATACAGGAGGGATAAAGATAGGCAGAGTCTAGAGGTGGGAGAGGGGGCAAGCAAGCAAGAGGAGGAATGAGAAAAGATATGGAGTGGGCAAACAATAAATAATTATGATGGGTTAGACAGTGAAAAATAAATGCAAGGACACAGTCACTGGGCAGAAGGGAAGAGCATGATGAATCTGAGGAGATTAATCAGGCCTCCCGGAACTGTCAGGACAAGAGATTCATCATGACCGAGGCTGTGGTATTCATCCCTTCGATGATAACTAATAGAAGCTAAGGTCATAGTTCACATTCATTCTTGTTTAGCTAAAAGAATTTAAACAAGAAGACACACAATGCAAAAGGCTCCGGGAAAAACTCAAGTTTAGTAGAAGAGTTTAGCTGCTTCGGAGCATAAAGAGGGAGGACACATCTAAATGGCTTGTTCTGCAGCGTGAGGAAAAAGAACCCCGGGGGCTACCTTTAGACATGTATCACTTTAAGACCAGGCGTGTTTATATAACTTGTATTCCATCTCCTGCTGCGGCAGCTCTTAAGAACACTGTATAACAGGAAAGGGAAAATAAAACCATCGAAAAGAACCAGAAGCAAAGAGGAAATACTGGGATGAAAATAAAGCCAGAGGCAGAGTTAATGTATACCTTCCATATACTGCCCTAATAGGAAAGAAAATCAAGATCAAACAGACACTCTGTAGTCACTGGAGAGAACCTGTCCATTGGTGTCGCATCGTCCTACCCATCAAGCCTAGAAAGACAAAAATGACCACAGCTAAAAGCCTACAGTTTCTCGAAACTAACACAGAACCTCTGTGGACATGAAAGTCTAAAGACAGTCTGGCAGAAGCACATGATAAGGACTGTGCCAATATTCTGTCACCAAACAGAACATCTACTTTCTTAAAGTCTGAATCTTCTGTTCTTGCTAAGTTGTAAATGGTCTCCACTCCTCAAGCAACAATCACTACGTGATCCTGATAGCTTTTTGTTTCATAGTAAATGTTTGAGAACAATTGCACATGTCCCAGAAAGCGATGCTTGCCAGCATGGACCAGTTCAACACAGCAACTACTTTGTGTCCCCCAAGTTACTGTAGCAGCAAGTTTCTGTGTAGTTCCTACAGATATTTTATGTAAATCACTGGGGTGTGTGTGTGTGTGTGTGTGTGTGTGTGTGTGTATGTGTGTGTGTTTAAAAACTCTGCCATTTAACTGACCTGGAGAAAATGTTCTGTAAACCAGTCTGTTGGGAGGATTCTACTGAATTTAGAGTTCAGTATAACTGGATGGACTGGGTGAGGCCCTTCTGGTGGGACGGTGGAGTCATGAGCAGTGGCTCAGCTGTGAGTGCTCAAGCCATCCCACACCCCCCATCCCGGCATGCTGCTTCTGAAGGCCACTGTCACTCTTACCACGTTGGTTACGTAATACATCTCTCACTGCTCAACTGTTAAGGATGTACTTAAAATGGCACACTTGTTTACAACCCAAATGTCGACCAAGACCCTGAACTACCTTGGGTCTTATGTCAGAGGTAACAAAAGGCGCACTAATATATTTCGCTCGTTTTCAAATCAGCAGATTAAATTGTGCACCCTGGCATAAATTCTCTTCAGGCAAATGAGGAAGTGCCAGTTAAAGGTAATATGTAAAATCAAAATGAAAGTTTTACTGGCATCTGCTTGACGGCAGAGGATTATAATCAATGATAAAAATTGTCTGAAGCTATTTTCATTTCCTTCCACCAAGTGGGCAAAGCTGTGAGGTTTGGTCTTAACTCCTCTCTTGGGTCCCCCTCTCTCTCCTTTCTGGTTCCTTCTTGCTCTTTTTAGGGCTTGCATGGACCCATGGGTAGACGCTGCCCACTTTCACTTCTGCTGAGGAAATTACAGCATGCTTCTGTAAACGGTAGAGAGAAAGAGAAAACAGATGTCTGACACCAAATGGTTGGACCTCGGAGGGTTAGCAGTATTGTCAGGACCAGCAGGACTGTAAAATGTACATGAGTCTGAGAGGAGCACTGGGGTGTGAGTAGGGATGAAGGAGACAAGTAAGTTGAGGAGGGAAAAAGGAGGTGGGTGGACGTCTGTGAGTTATCTACTCTACCGATCCCTCTTGAGAGTGATGTGGCACCCTACTCTAGTCCCGTTGTGATGGTTTCTATTCGAGTCTGACTCGACTGCTGACTCAGTATCTCCGTAGAACCCGGAAGTTCGCCCCAAAGAGGAGAGTCACTGTATTAGTCAGGGTCTCTCAAAAAAGTTAGACTCAAGCGGCAGAATTCTCCAGTCTGAAATTCTCTGCTTCGTACTCAAAGGAAGGAAGGCGCCAGTAGGAGCTTGCACATCAAACGTGGTGCTGGCTTAGCTTCTTCTAGAAAAAAGCAGCCTGCGTCACTTCGAAGCCAGATTTGGTTCTCTGCTCTGAGAGCGGTTAGCCCAGTGGAGGGGCGGGCTTCCGTGACAACTGCTGCAGGGACAGGTGCAGTGTGGGTCCCACAGATATGAACCCTGATAAAGAGTGCATGTGCACTTACTCTGCCCAAGAATGGAGAGGAGAGAAGCCCAGCTCCCACCCTCCTGGGGTTCCATTTGCAGCCTGATCATCTGCAGTCTTCCTGGCAAGGAAGACGTTGCAGAGCCTGCTTCATTAAAGTGTCTGGGAGGAAGGTAAGTGGCACTTTGATTCGCATTCTACAACTGGATAATGTGAGTTCTAATGACATTAGATGAAGGTCACACAGAGGTCAGAGCATCTGAAAAAAGGATCACAAGGTTTTTTGATGTGCCCCGAACAGTCTGAACAGAGAAATGAAGAGGGCATTTTTCCATGGGTTTATCTAAAAAGAAGTGTGTTGCTCTGAATAGCTTAGTTTCATTTATTCAGCAAGTATGTACTGGGTGCTACTATGACAATGAAAACAACAAATAAAATAAGGACTAATGAGGCATTTGTGTGTGTGTGTGTGTGTATGTGTATGTGTGTGTGTGTGTGTGTGTGTGTGTGTATGTATGTATGTGCACGCATGCGCATGTGTGAGATGCATCAGATGGAAAGTACCCTGAACAAAACCAGGGGTGGCTTTTGTGAGGAGACACAATTTAGCAGAGCTCCGAGTAAAGGAGCAGGCCATGTGTTTGTCTAGGGATCCCCAAAGAATATCACGGGTAAGGCTGCGAGATGGGCAGGAGTAGAGAAAGTCTGAAGAACAGCAATGCAAGCACTGAAGCAGAGAAGCAGGGCAGAGGGAAAGACGCGGGGGGGGGGGGGCGCAACAGACAGCTGGGAGAGGGACAGCCCTGGCTTTCGCACCAGGTGAAGTGGGTATCAAGGATGGCTTTACCCAGTGCAGCTTAGAGGCTCATGGGATCTCTGTGGCTGGAGGCAAAGCTTAGTCTATCCAGGCAAGCACGCATGCATGCAAGCAGAAGAGCTGTCTAGCTGGGGAGGGGAGGGAGGGGGCTTATCTGAAGGGGAGATGGAGAGGTGCTATTTTGTTTTGTTCTAACTTGTTCTAAGTTTGTTTCTGTTATGCCTTTTTCACTTTATGGCATTGAAAAATGGTGAAATGTGATATCAAAGTAATAAACTGCTTTTCTTCACATCAGTTCAAACCATCTTCCTGATACCTGAGTGGATCTTCCTAGCTATGGGCTGTTTAATACAGGGCTGAAAAAACAGCAAGCAATCAAATACTCCCCAAAGCATGTATATCCTACAGTGTGTTCAGGTAGTTGAATTAGCTCATACAAAGTACAGTTAGCTGGATTTTGTTGATTATCCTTTCTCTCTGCTGTACCAACTAATGAATAACTTATTAAAAATCAAAATTATATGAGATTCTATGACATATGCTTGGGCCAGTTTTGGTAAATCCCCTCGATAGCTAAATTTTAAATAAATTGTTTTTCATGATTCTGTGGCTCTCATTGGCGTCCTCAAGCATCTCTATCAAACAGCAGATGTCCAGTGATGGAAAGAGTGAAGACAGGAGGCCAAGGGGTTGACCTGGGCATGAAGGGAGGCAGATCATTTAGCTGACCTTTAAGCCCATGATTGGATGTTTGTTATCCCAGACACCAGTCCTGGTATCTGTTATAGATAACGGCCTTTGTCTTTCTAGGGCATGGCTTTATTCGGTTTGTGCGAGATGACAGTTATGTTTCCTTCTGGTTCACCAGTTACTGCCTGAGAGATGGGCACCTGAGGAGGGTCTCCCATCCTCCATATGTTTGCTATGTCAGCAATGATGGTTTCTCCTCTGTCTCCCTCCTAAGGATGTGTTGAATGAAACGATGATCTTCAGGCTGAATGGCTTGAGGCTTATTAATAAGGGCATGAGTCACTGTGCTGCCTTTGAGATATATTATTAACAGATTCCGGGAAGTCCCCCTGCCTCCCCTCAGTGGCCTTTCATAATTAGCCTTTCTACTAAGGCACAGTGAACGCGAGACCTCCTCCACAGACAGAAGCCAAATCCAGCTGCTGTCAGTCACTTATCACCTTTGGTGAATTTATGTATCACACGTCTGTCTGCTGTTCTGCCTCACACAGGAGGAAAGAAAGACTAAATATGCATGAGAGAGGCCATAGTCAAGCAATGGCAGGTGGAGATGGTCCCCAGAGCGAGTGCCTCCAAGCATGGCAAATGCTACGTGTGGTGTTTCTTGAATCTAAAAAGGAGGTGGGGGAGGGGGAGGAGGAAGAGGAGGAGGAAGAGGAGGAGGAGGAGGAGGAGGAGGAGGGGAAGAAGAAGAGACGAAGAAAAGAAGACGAAAGAAGAAGAAGAAGAAGAAGAAGAAGAAGAAGAAGAAGAAGAAAAAAAGAAGAAGAAGAAGAAGAAGTCCTTTCAGGGTAGACCCTTGGAATTGCTACAACCAGTAGCCACAGAGGTGACATTCTTTAAAGAAGAGCATTGAACCCATGGAACATCGTATGCTTTTAATAACCTCCAGCCAGAGTTGTTTAAATAATCTCTTCCCAAACACCTCACATTTCGCCAGTTACGCATGTCCCTGCTTCACCTCAGCCTTTCATAAATTCTTTTCCCTTAAGTATTTCTGGAAATGCCCAGGGATGCTAACATGTGGCTAGACACACTTGTGCTGAGTATCCTCACCAAAGCAGGTGCCCACAGGGCTGGGCTCACATGAGTCCACTAAGATAGTACTCAGGACTAGAAATCTGTCCCCATGTCTGTTGCCACCAGTCACTGCTACCCAAGCTGGTGAATTCAGAGTGCCTGCTCAATGTCTGAATTAGAGCTTCTCACCCCCTACACCCCCACTCCCTGTCCCCCCCCCACCCCCTCTCAGCAGAGTGGTGCTGCCCTTAGCAGGCCCATGTGCTCAGTCTCAGGTGGTTCACAGCAGGCCGCCCTTAGACAGTCCCACTCCTAGTCAAGGACTATGTGTTTCTACTCTGCTCTACTTGTCTTTGCTGCTACCATTCCCACCTCAGGGACAGCTAATCTAACTATTATTCAAAGCTAAGTGTAATTCCTGGAAGCCAGTCTAAGCTTTCTGCTGAAAGGCTGTGTGAACCCCAAAGTGTCACTACCTCATATGACCTATCATTCTTTCAAATCCTACACACTCTACTTTTTCTCAAGGCTGTGGAGTCAACCTTTGCTTACTGGAACTGCACTGTCAATGTATACCTTGTCCATGGGGTGCTCCTTTCCATCAGCTCTCCACTTGGGAACACCCCAGTTTTTCCTACAAAAATTTGCAACATGTCAGTGAGGAGGATTTTGGTCTTTCTCTGGAGGGTCCAGAGCCCTGTTGGAAAGCAGATACAAAGAACAGCACCAGGCACATTTGGCCTCATTTTGGTCCCTAGAGACTCTTGAGCCATAGTTCCTACCTGGTCGTGACACTCTCTCACTCCAAGCATTTCTTTTCCCCCTCTTCTCTCCTGAAGGGACCAAACAGTACACCTTATAAGACCACAGAGAGATCAAATGTTCTCCTCTCCCTTTGTGTCTTAGGGTTTTTTCCTCCAACTGCTGTGACAAAATACCCTGACCAAAGCAACTTGAAGGAGAAAGGACTTGGTTTGGCTCACAGTCTATCACAGTGAGGAAATCACCACAAGAACATTCAAGAACAGAGCGTGGTGGCTAATGTATATGTAGCTGCTCAGATCCCATTATTTACTTAGACAGTCCAAGATGCCCTGCCCAGGGAATGCTCTTACTCACAATTAAGATGGCTCTTCCCATGTCTATTGATAGAATCAAGATGATTCCCCCACAGGCATGCTCAGCATCCCCTCTCCCAGGCAATCCTGTCAGGTTGACGGTTAATACTAAACATCCCACCTCTCCATTTCTCTGGGAAAGCAAGCTGATAGTTGGGTCAAGGTGCACATAGCAGGTGGTGATGGCAAACTGGGAACTGCAAATTAGTGTTCTAAATCCAAAGCCAGTGCCATGACTCAGCAGGTAAAGATGCTTGCTGCCAAGCCTGATGACCTGAGTTTGAATCCCCAGTGCCTACATGGTAGAAGAAGAGAGCTGACTCCCATGAGTTAGCCTCTCATCTCTCTCTCTCTCTCTCTCTCTCTCACACACACACACACACACACACACACACACACACACACACACACACACATAAGTAAATAAACATAATAAGTTTTTAAAGTATGTCAAAACTGGGGACATCTTGTAAGCAGTTGTATTTAAAGGCTCTACCCCAACCAGTATGGGCCCTTGCTGAGGTTGCAGACCCCAAAGAGTAGTGTACCAGCTTCTTGCCCTAAAACACTTGTGTCTAAATCTCTGCTGGCTGCCATTACACCACAGACTGGGCCCTTGAACAACATTTTGCTCACAGTCATAGAGATTGGAAGCCAAGGACAAAGAGGCTAAAATATTCTTAGTCTACTCATGGCCACTTTTTGGTCATAGCCAACTGTCTGCCACGTGTCTTCACATGACAGAAGAATAGGGGAGCTCTCTGAAGTCTCTTTTATGAGGACACAAATCCTACATGTCAAAGTTCCATCCTCCTGCCAATCATCTCCCAAAGGCCTAACCTTCTTCTAGTCTGTAATAAGTTAGGGCTGCAACCTATAGATGTGCGGAGGGGCTGCAAATGTTTAGTGTATAGCAACACGCATCATGAAACTTTTCTTCTCAGAGAAAAAACATATTCTTCAGAAAAGAAGGATTGCTTGAGTTTGGTATTTCAAGATCAGTCTGGGAAACAAAATGAGACCTTGACAGAGAGGGAGGAGGAGGGAAAAAAAGAAGGAAGGGAGGAAGGGAAAAGAAATGAGAAAGAAAGAAGAAAGGAGGAAGAGAGGGAAAAGGTAAGAGCTAAAGTGACACTGGAGAAGGGTTTTTAAAAGGGTAAAGAAAAATACAGAGGAAAATAACAATCCACCATCATCCTCCCTCCCACAAACAGTTAAAATTTTATGTTTTCTGTAAATTTATTTAGTATATATTAATACTTCACAGGAAATATAACCTAATATAAAAGCGTAAAAACAGCAGAGATACCTAAAAGAAAGTTGACTTCATTGTACATATGTATATATAAGTACGTACATATGCATACATATTATTTTTCTGTGAGCATTTCCAGATCATGATTTTTGATGGGATTGTTCCACTTAAGGATAAGATAGACTTAAGTGACCTTTGGTTAATAGTGAGATTGTCTCTGGTGTTTATTATTATTACACTTCCTCTTCTTCCCTCAGGACATATTCTCAATAGAATTTCTTTCTTAGAGAATGTATGTATGTGATTGACATATATGATGCATGTGCAGTCTAGGGCATCCATGATAGCATGCTCTGATTCAGTAGGTTCCAGAATCCTGGGTACTCCATTGCAAAGAAGTTGCATACAGCTCCATTTCACCTCTTGTTTGCAATAGGAAGAGCAGAGAGATACAAGCCCTGATAGTCTTCTGCCTTATAAATGTTTCTATAACACTGGAAGCTTCTTAACATTTCATACCTCGATTTACTTGCTTAGAAAATGAGGATTCTCTCACCCAGTTGATAAACTATAAACTTCTCCCCAAGGATGAAGCATTGGTGTGACCATATGAGGCAGATATATCACTAAGGCAAATTTACTGGTGCGTTGCTGTCAGAGAAAGTGTTTAGTCCTAGACCAGTCACTCATTCATTATTGCACCTCACGGACAAATTACATCATTTCTCTTTTCCTTAGCCCTTTTATCTGTAACATGGATGACAAGTGCTTTCCTCCTCATGGAGCACTAGACAGGACACTGCTACATGTGAGTAGTGTGTGTCCACTGCAATTATCATCATTACTTATGATGAAGAAGGTGGCACGGGTACAACGCCAAGTGCTTGGCTTCTTATTATGTGTCCCTTAAGAACTGTGGTAGGAAAATGTCTGCAGCATATAAATGTAGGCGCAATCAAAAACACAAAGTCACCTTAGCCAAAATATCAAATCAGAGTAGTGAGGTCAGTCTTTGCAAAATATGCTCCCCGAAGAAGTCATAAGCCCTGCAGGAGTGTGTTCCAAGGATCTTTGGTGGTCACAGGAGGAGGAGGATCAGATGGGTAAGAAATTTAGGGTTTCAGTCCCCCCCATACATACAGCTTTCATTTAACAGTAAAAATTCTTAGCTGATGAGCCATACTATTCCTCCTTGCACCCCCAACCAGACCTCATTTCCCAGGTTTCATTAAGTGTTACCATGTGCTCACATTGTGGGCCATATGGTTTCTGTCTGTATGGTCTAGCTCTTCCATTGCAGTGTGGAAGCAGCCACCTGAGACATATAAACATATGGGTGTGTTATGTCCCATAAAACTATATATGTGTGTGTGCATGTGCGTGCGTGCATGTGTGTGTGTGTGTGTGTGTGTGTGTGTGTGTGTGTGTGTGTGTCTTGTCTATGGTTTGCCAGCTCCTGGATGAGAGCACAATAAGCCAAGGGAGGTTGCACAATGAAGCTGAAAGACAGACAGGAGCCAGTCGGGAGGCACCCTGGGATCAGAGCACCACTTCATTTCTACACCAGCAGGAAGCAGGCTGCCAAGCATTTTAGAAAGCAGTGTGTCTCAATGTCGGAAACTCAGCTCTGGAGAGCCAACCTGCAGCTTTCATTCACGGTGTGGGCACAGGGGCCCTTTTGTCCTTTCCTGTGTGGAGTTTCTCCCTAAAGCTCGTGAGGTAGCATCTCTAGGGAAAGACCAGCTTGCAGGGGCCTCACAAGGCGACATTTGTCACTGGTGAACTTGCCATGGAAGCAGCTGTCATCTACAGCCTAGTGGACCAGGAACCCCAATCTGCCAACACACTGTCCTCATTCTCGGCCAGACTTATACTCCAAGTTCAAGTGCCTCCCACCTTAGGTTAAAAGCCCAATTTACTAATTCCGTCTTTAATTTATTTTATAATTAGTGGGTGGAGCTTCATTATGACATTTCATATATAAATATAGATGTGTATCATTGTACTTTGTTTGCCCAAGTAATTTTCTATGACAAATACAGATGCCAAATGAGAGCAGTTCATTTTCTCATCTATAACATAAATTACATCCTTAGAGAAACAATAGCAGCAGCCATGATGGTTAACATTTATTATTATTTGTGCTACCAAGCACAGTATAGATCTACCTATGCAATTACTTAGACCTTAAAATAAGTCTATTAGGTCAAAACTATAGCTAAGTCCTGTTCATATACAAAGAAAGAGATTATGTAACTCCAGAACACACAGCTAGTGAGTGGTAGAAATAAGAGCTGAACTCATATGGTGTAAGCCAGAGTCTGGCATTTAACCAGTATAACATGGATAGTCAAGCAACAGAGGCATAGGGAAAAGGCAGATGGATATCTTTCTGATTTCTCAAGGACATAGCCTGATACATCCATCTCTGCTAGGAATGGCACAACAACAGATCCATCAACTTATAATGCCCTTTGGTTACAGTGGTACCCGCCTCCATATTGACCATAGCCTTCTCACTAGCAGAAGCATTCCCAGGCAGCTTAGTATGTAGCTCAGTGGTAGAGAACATGCCTAGTGTGCCCAACGCTCTGCATTCAAATCAAGCACCGCGTAGGAACACAAAGCAGAATCCCCAAACTCTATACTCCCATCCGGTGCTGAAAGGTAACTAGAATTATACAATATGTTGTCATTTATGTTTGGCTTTACCCCACTCAGAACAGTAGTTTTCAACCTTCCTAATGCTGCCACTCTTCAGTGGCAGCCCCTCGTGTTGTGGTGACCCCAAATCATAAAATGATTTTTGTTGCTACTTCATAACTGTAACCTTTCTACCGTTATGAATTGTAGGGTAACTATCTGATATGTGACCCCTGGGAAAGGGGTTGAGGACCCACAGGCTGAGAACCACGGACGGAGAGCAATGTGTTAAAAGCCTGTCCCTGCATGCTACTGGCCGCACATCACTCCTTGCTGTAGATCCAGAGCATCTAGGGCGTCTTCTAGGGCATCTTGCTGTAGGGACCACATTTGTTTTCTCATTCATCACCTGACAGGCATTTAGGTTCTAATCATTTGACTAATAGGAATAATGGCATTGTAAGCACTCAAGTATAAAGTTTTGTCTAGAAATGCATAACTTCACTCAATAGACTTTTTTTTTTTTTTTTTTTTTTTGAGGGGAATTTTGGTTTTTTGAGGCAGGGTTTCTCTGTACAGCCCTGGCTGTCCTGGAACTCGTTCTGTAGACCAGGCTGGCCTTGCACTCAGAGATCCACCTGTCTGTGCTTCCTGAGTGCTGGGTAAAGGCATGCGCCACCACCACTGCCCAGCTAAGCGACTTCTTTTTTTATATTTTTCCTTAAGTTTTTAAAAAATATTTCATTCATGAGTACTGTATGTGCATATGTGCATCATTTCACCTCCCTTCCTACCAACTCATTCCCATACCCTCCCACTCTTACTCAATTATTATTACATATGTGCACAATCATACACACATGTATACTCTGCTGGCTAGTCTTATGTCAACTTGACACATGCTATAAATATCTGAAAGGAGGAAACCTGCCGGGCATGGTGGCACACACCTATAATCCTAGCACTCGGGAGGCAGAGGCAGGTAGATCACTGTGAGTTTGAGGCCAGCCAGGTCTACAAAGCAAGTCCAGGACCGCAAAGGGTACACAGAGAAACCCTGTCTCGGATTAAAAAAAAAAAAAAAATGCCTCCATAAGATCCAGCTGTAAGGCATATTGGCATATTTTAAGTTAGTGATTAGTGAGGGAGGGGCCAGCCCATCATGGGCAGTGCCATCCCTGGGAAAGCAGGCTGAGCAAGCCATGGGGAACAAGCCAGTAAGCAACACCCCTCTGTGGCCTCTGCATTAGCTCCTGCCTCCAGGTACCTGCCCTGTTTGAGTTCCTACCCTGGCTTCCTTTGGTGATGAACAGGGATATGGAAGTGTAAGACAAATAAGCCCTCTCCTCCCCAACTTGCTTTTTGGTCATGCATTCCATCACAGCAACAGAAACCCTAAGACACAGTTCATTTAGTGTTGCTTGTACATTTGTGTGTTTGAGGCTGATCACTTAGGATTAGCTAACCTGTCCATGGCCTTGTCCCTAGAGAAGATTGATTCTCCCTCTCTCGGTTGCCATTACTTGCCTGTAGCTCTTTCTCTAGATTTGAGGGCATGTGAGAGTTGTGCTGTCCATGCTGACATGGACATTTGTCATTGTTCAGAGCTTCTTTGAGCAACCATACTGTTGAGATTTCAAGGACGCAGCTCCCGTGTCACGTGTGAAAGATGCTATCTCACAGGAGACGCCCTCATTTCCTTGGCTCTGTCAATCATTTAACTTCCCTCTTCCAGGATGTCCCCTGAGCCTTCCGTGAAGGGGTTGTGAAATGGATACACCAATTGGGATTGTTCTCTGTAATTTGACCAATTTTAGATTTCAGTAATGCGCTCCATCTGCTGCAAAAAAAAAAAGTAGGTTTTTAAGTGAGGAGTGAGAGCTATACTTAATTGTAGATATAAGAATATATATTTAGAAGGTAGTTAGAAATTACAATGGCCTAGGAAAGTGGCAGTAGTAGACCATCCTCTAGGGTCCGTGACCTCACCAGTCACAGGGAATTGGGTAGGTTTACAGGACCAGATGTAAATTCCCTCCCACTGAGAAGATATTGAGTCTAATTAGACAGTTGTTGGTTACCCCAAGACATAAGTGCCACTATTGTACCTTTGAGGACATCTGGCTACTCTTGTGGTTTGCTGGCTTTATGTGTAGGTAGGCTATCGATTGCCCTTCTCCCTGAAGCCTGCATAACAGCTTCTGATGCTACCAGAGCTAGTCCTCAGGGAAGAAGCTTCCAGATCAGACCCAGCCCGACTCCTCCAAGTCCTGTTCATGACATAGAGGTGTCTTCAGTTATACTGAAGTCTTATCTTCTAGTTCTGGGAAGCAACAGAGGGCAATGGCAGTAACTTGTATTGTTTTGGAGTCTCTCAAACTGTTCAGGGAACTTCTTAAGATCACACAGTAACTCTATGTTTAATTTTTTGAGGGAACTGTGATGTGTTTTCCATAAGATTGAACCATTTTGAACTCTATTATTGCTGTGAGAAAGCTTCCGTTTCTCCATATCCTTACCAACACATTATGTTCCTTTTCTAAACATATGCCTAACCTAGTGGATATAGAGCAATATCTCCTATGTTCACAGCTAATGAAGTAGAGCATCTTTTAGCATCTTTTATATGTGTATTAGTCATTTGTCTCCCTTAGAGAATTTGATGCAAGTCACTTGTTGTCTTTTCATTGTTGAGTAGCAACAGTTCTTTATATATACTAGCTCTAGGCTTTATCAGATACATGATTTGCAATAGTTCCCTTGTTTACTTTCTTCATGCTTTCTTTTGAGGTAGAAAAGATTAATTTTGATGAAATTCAGTTTGGCTCTTCCCTTGTTTGCCTGAGCTTTAGTATAAGATCTAACCATTATACGATCCAAGGTTACTTACCTGTATGTTTTCTCCTAAGAATTTTATATTAACACCATTTGTTGAAAAAGGTTGGATGTCTTAGCATTTTTGTCAAAAATCAGTTGGGCCAAGACCTATGTTTCTGGACTCTTAATTCTGTCCCATCATCTAAATGCCTGTTCATATGCCACACTATTTAGATCCATGTAGCTTTGCAGTAAGTTTTAAAGTTGGTAAGTGTGACTTCTCCAATTCTGCTCTTCAAAAAAATTGTTTTGTTGTTTTTGCTTAATAACGTCTTAAGACAACAAGTTAAAGATGAAGCTGCAACTCAACAAAGGAAGGCAAGGCCAGGGAGCGTGGAGACCTCTGCTCTGTGTGTAGTGATTTATTTTGTGGACTAGCTTGGTTTCCTCTCTGTTCCAGCTCTGAAAGCCAAAGTAGCTTCTCTTTCAGAGCCAATTTACAAATGAGGATGGGACCACGAGACAGTTAAATAATTTGGCCACACAACTAGTGAATGGTTTCTACAGCCTGCTCTCTAGGCCATGTTCTTAGATACTAAGTCACACTGCTTCTGATAGAGATTCCTGGACTCTGCCCTTAGGCAGGAAATTTGAGGTGGGCCTTGGAGAGCTGCACTTCAAACAAACTCTCCGCTGCTTTGAATGGAAATCGGTGTTGAAGGGATGGCCATGCAAAGTAGCATGCAAGTTCAAAGCAAATCAGGGAAGGCCTTGGCGTGATGGTGGCATGTTTGGGAGAGATGCCAGGCAAGTGGAAAGAAAACTGTGCACAGGTGAAGGGAAGGCAGGGAGGGAAAACACAAGGTATTGGCAGCTAGCAAAGGGGCAGGGCTGACTGGCCATCAGGGACCACTTCAGCTCCCTACCCTGGCCTTTCTGTCCTCACCTGTGACCATGTCGCCTGTCCTTCAGGAACATGTACTTCTCCCTAGCAGCTTAGGAGAGTATGAGAGTCTCATGGGCAAGTGACTGATCCCTCAAAGCAAACAGGAATGACTCGTGAGGGACAGCTGTCAGTGTTCTAAGTCTGGGCTACTCGTATTTTCCCCATTTTCACATGACCCCAGGTATATAAAATATGTGCACAGAGCAAACATTTGTGGGCATGAAATTATAAAGATATCTCCAATTTTCCGTACATATATAATTTCGTAATTTGCTAAAGAAAAGCATGTTTGCATGCTAATGGGATAAATGTGCTTATTTTTACCTAAATAATTCAACCTTAGCTGAATATTTGAAAAATGTATAAAATGCCCAAAAGTAAATGCTTATGCAGGTGAATGATGAAGCATTCCTGATAATTCTTGTTTCTTGATGACTGTTGAAAAATAAGTGGTGAATGAGCTACATCTAGGACAGGACTCAGCCTCAACACTGGCTGGTACTCAGATAATTCTTTGCTGCAATGGACCACCCTGTGCACTACAGGTTACTTAGCAGCATCCCACTGTATTAGTCACTCTTCTGTCACTGTGATGAAATTCCATGACAGACAGAGAGCAACTTGGAAAGGAAAGGATGTACCTTCAGGCCAAAGGGAAGTCAGGGCAGGACTCCAGGCAGGACCTTGGAGGCAGGAAGTGAGCAGGAGCCATGGAGGAGTGCTAGTCACTCTTCCTGTTTCCCATCTGATTTCTCCAACAACCCAAGGCCTCCTCCCCAGGACTGACTCCACCCACAGTGAGCTAGCTCCTCCCTCACCAATCACGAGCTAAGAAAATGACCCACAGACTTGCCAGTCTTATTAAACCATTTTCTCAATCGCGGTTCCCTCTTCTCAGCTAACTCTAGCTTTGTCAATTTAGAAAAGGGACACGTGGCAAGCTCTCTACCTCAGTTTACCTGCTGAGTCATCTTGCTAGCCGCTTCTTTCTTTCTGCTTCCTTTTTAACTCACAGTGCTTCAAGGACTTGAGTGTCATTAAAAATATTTTTAAGCACTAGCTATGAAGAGTTCTTGCTGCTCTTGCACAGGACCCAGGTTCAGTTACCAGAACCCACATAGCAGCTCACAACTGCTAGTAACTTCAGTTCTGGGGGTTCTAGCACCATTTTCTCTGTGGATAATTGTAAAAACATGGTGCACAGAGATATAAGCAAGCACGTGCATACACGCGCACGCGCGCGCACACACACATACCTTAAAAAATAACAAAAATGTGATACCAGGATATAAATGTATCCTTGACTCTGGAAGTTAAAGGGATTTTTGAGGGCTCTGATAATAAAAATAAACAAGTGAACTTGTGGATTAATGTCACTGCCAATAAAGTCATTCTGAGTAAACAGAGACATCTGAAGATGTGTCACTCTAGGCCCCGTGTAAACTGCTTGGCAAGGAATTAGAAAATTTTCATGTTCATTTTTGGTCTTTAGTAAGTCGGTGAGAAACCATTCCATTTCTCCATGATTCCCCCCCCCCCCCCCCTTTTAGCTGTAGCACTTTGCTGCTTACAGAGGACAGTGATCAACTTCTGTTTTTAAAAAATATATATCTGTCTTTATCTGACCATGCTCAGTCAGATGATGAAATCTATAGTCCTCTTAGGTTTCATAACGATCAAACTGCAGAGATGTGTAACTGTGTGGCTTCTAGACCTACAGGATCCTGTGGTTGTGATAGGCCTGGAGAACCATATAGGGACAATTAGGAATTCCCAGACGGTACCTGGACTTCTTTTACAAAACCATCAGCAGGTAGGCAGCAGCTTCACTTGTGGCCCACGATATGAAGAGGACAGAGGCTTCCTGTGAAGGAAGCTGATGTCATGCACATGTGTCTATATATGGGGTATGTGGTACTAGACACCTCACATTTGCTTTACTCCGCATTGCTCCATGCCAGCAACTGCTAAAGGCTATGTAAGGAATATCTTGTTCCTTCTGTATAAGTATCTTTTTAGGGCAAATACTCTTATCACATATATTTCTCAGATAAGGAAACAAAGGACTCAAAGAAGTTCAGTGATTTGTCCAGGATGCAGGCCTACCAAGATACCCAGTCTGAAGACTTCCTCAGATTGAGTCGTAGCTGTTCATAAACAAATAAATGTAATCACCTACACCACATGCTCCCGTTACAGATATAAGGAAATGTAAAGTTTATGTACATAAAATATGAATAGTGTTTGCATAAAGATTGCAGATAGAATTAAACTGTGGTATTGATTTTCATATCAGTGGAGACTTCAGGCTTTGGTTTGAAGTAAACAAATGCTGATGTTTTATTATATAATTCCAGTAGATTAAGTCTACAGATAAAGCATAAGTTGATGTATTATCAAGTCCTCTGTAAATAGAGCAATCAAATATAATCCTGGAATGATGCATAAGGCAGAGTAATAATGTAAGAGTTTGCATTGAGGCTAGATAACCTATTGGCATGGGCTGCCATGGTTTTGTTTCTGCTTTTTCTTTTGAAACACACCCCTAATGGAGAAGCATTTCCTATATGATTTCGTTTTAAAAGTGAAACTCTGAGGCAAATGTAGCCAGAATCAGGAAATTACCTTCAGGGTGACAGCCTCCCTATGTACACATTCTAAATAAAGCAGTTTACCCATCTCACCCAATTAATCATTAAGAGGAAACTCTAGTCCAACCAGAGGTCATCTTAGATGCCTAGCGACCTTGGCCTGCCACTCTGCTCCAGTGGCAGTGGCGCTCTTGTGTTCTACACCATTGCTTCTGCAACCAGTGTTTGTTTAGAGGCAAAAACTTAGACCTAACTCTGACTGGCTAGAGTAAAACAAACAAACAAACAGTTCAAGAAAAAAAAATAGAGAAGAAAAACATAGGAAGGTAAAGGGGACAGGAAACAAAGAGAAGGCGAGGCATATTATTATTACTTATTGAAGTATGTGACACGGAAGTCCAGAGCTGTCCAGACTCAGGATACATAGATATTCAAACTAGATAATGCGGGTCCCAGCTATCTTCCAAATTTCCATCCCCTCCCCCTTTCTCTTTATTTCATTGGTGTCTCTAAGTGGTAGACTCCAGCTGTTTCAAACTTGCATGCTATCTTTTGTTTTTACTTTTCTTTCTTCCTTTCTTTCTTCCTTCCTTTCTTTCTTTTTTTTTTTTTTTTTTTTTTTTTTTTTTTGTAAGTGGTCCCAGAAGACCTAGAATAAGGCTCATATGCCCCCTACCCTGTGCCCATCTTTGTGATAATTCCTGGGAGGCTGAGTCTGCCCCACTCACAAGGTGAGAGACAGTTACAGCACCACAAACTCATGGACTGATGTTATGAGACTTTGCAATAAAGATTTGGGAAAGGATGGTTCTTGGCTGGAAAGCGACACTGTCTCACCATGTGGCAGAGGCACCCTGACAGATCGAAGTTTGCTCAGCAGGACCATTATGCTGCTCCTTTAAAAAAAAAATCCCCTGTGGGTTTCTTTTCCCAGCCCAATAAACTAATTTTCTTGAGCTTATCTTTAACGTAAGGATAGTTTTAGCAAAAGCATGACTAAGGCAGATGTGGGGATGTTTAGGCAGAGCTTGTGCTGTACAGCCATCTGTAGCTCTACTAACTGGATTTTGCAAGGCTCTCCAAAGGAAGATTAGAGTAAAGCAGGATGAATGAGCATTTCCATCAGTGTGGCACCCTGGGTACTTAGTCACTCCATGACTAAGTACTACCAAAGTACTTGCATAATGATATGAAAGTATAAATACGAGGATATTCATCTTCATATGGCTTGCAACAGTAAAATGTGGAAATAATTGAATTAGGCAGTAATAATACATTGTAATGTGCTATGCCACAGTTACCTAGAAATATTGACATAACCCCCCCCCACAAACATTTAATGAAATTGAAAAGTGTATACAATAAAACCCCACTTTTCTTTAAAAGAAAAACAGGCTATTCAGATAAAGATTCTTTCCAGGCAAGCCTGGTGACCTGAGTTCAATAATCTGAACTCACCCACATAAATATGGAAGGAGAGAGCCATTTCACAGAGCTGTACACGCGCGCGTGCACACACACACACACACACACACACACACACACACACCATAATACATATGCCCACACATTATGCACACATATACACACAGTAATATTTTTAGATTAATACTAAACTATAGGAGTACATATGCATGAACCCATGACCTGGCAAAAGGCTGAAGGAAGTAGCAGCTCTTACACACTGGTTACATATGTAAAACGGGACTACAGAGGGGAGGGAATTTATGTATCATTCTTTTATACGTGCCTGGGATCTTATAATAAGTGTGTGCCATTTTCTAGAACCTATTACTCTACATTTTTTAAAGATAGAAGTGGTCTCTAAAGTGACAGCTCATCCTTCTAGTGACACAAACACAAAGGTAACTGTTTTGGATGCCCATCATCTCCCTTCTAGAAAGTCTTCTGACAGAAGTTACAGTCATAACTCAGAGCCTCATCTCTGCTCTCCGTTTCCTCCACAGATCAAGCCCAGTCAGAGATTACAGCCTTGTGGCACATCATTTCCAATAAAAGTTCCAACTTACAAAGCAGATATGGATCTACTAATACAGCAGGCGTACAGAGCAGCTATTCAGTCACCTACGTGATCTCCTCACACATACAATACATTGTCTCACTATTTCCATTGAGCCATTTTATAACAAAGATAACTTATATTGGTAGACAAATGATAGATTATATATATATATATATATATATGATAGATAGATAGATAGATAGATAGATAGATAGATAGACAGACACATAGATACATAGATAGATGATGGATAGATAGATAATAGATAGATAGATAGATAAAAGATAGATAATAGAGATAGATAGATAGATAGATAGACAGACAGATAGATCGATAGACAGACAGACAGGTGAGAGATACAAGTTATGTAAATAATCTCATAGGAGGGATATAACTGAGTCCCTACCCACTGTTCACGGGAGACTCTTGGTCTGATGAACAGAAATACGTGTGATGAACTCACACTGAGAGGTAAAATAGAAAAAGAAAAATTAGGACCAAAGAAAGGAGAATAAAAATATGCTGGACATCATTCAATAACTATTTGCTGATGATAATTATAGGGATGGAAAACCCATCAAGCCTATGGAGCTAAAATTAATCAGCAAGCATTCAGACTGCCTCCTGTTTCTATTACTGGTCCTGGCGGCCTGCCTGTCTAGTGCCAAGGCTGGAGACATTTGCATGACATTCAGCCTGTCAGGCTAGAGAGAGCAGAATGGGCAGGCAGAGACTCACAGCAGCCTTCTGCACCCCTTGTGTTTGTTAAAACCATAGTCAAAAAGATGAATTCCTTCTATGGAAGACTATAAAGCTTTCTTAAGACATCACTACATCACTTGAAAAGAGCCCAGTGATATGCAGGCACTCTTTCTCTGAAGCAATAGTCAACTCATTTGTGCACTATCTGAAATTTCAAAGTACAAAGGAGCATCTGATTGCTATTAGAGTCAGCAAGTGAAACCAATAGCACTTGTAACAACTATTACTTAACTTTCAGGGTGGATTTATTCTTTTTCCTTTTTCCATTGTGACAATCATTTTAGGTAAAATGTTAAGGATGTTTATGTCATTGTTAAGTTTTGATAAATAACTATAACTGCAAAGATGGTCATCCGTTGTATTCTGCATGCTCAGCATCTCTTTTATTCCTGTTTTTTAAAATCCCAATAAAAGCTTGGCATGATGGTGCACCCCTGTAATCCCAGCACTCAGGGAGACAGAGAGTTCAAGGCCTGTCTTACAAAAAGTGAGTCCAGGATAGACAAGGCTACACAGAGAAATCCTGTCTTGAAAACCTAAAAATAAATCAATCAACACTCCAATAATTATAAGATACCTCTCTATGTTTCTATCGTTTTCTTTCCCTCCCTCCTTCCTTCCCTCCCTTTCCCCTCCCTCCCTTCCTCCCCTCCTCCCTTCCTAACTTATTTCTTTCTCTCTCCCACTCACCCCTCAGACATTGGTAGCTGACCTAGGGGTTACCATGCAGAATGCACATGCTGCTTATTCTTTGGTCATAGTTTTTGGCTCATGTGGTCCAACTAAAGCAATAAAGCCTCTTTCAGGAAAAGGACAAGGAGATCATTGCAAGAGAGGAAACTTCGTCACTGCTGTAGCACATGTTAATGTAGGCATCACCACAGACCAGGCAGAGAAGCTCTTCCTAAGAATAAAACCAAAGTAGGGAAATAAAACTAAGAGATAGAACTCAAGCCCTTTTGACAAGGAGCCTTGCTTGAAAGCAAACTTTATGTAAACTAACCAACCGACTCTTGCTTTAACAGTTGGGTGTCTTATAATTGTGTGTGTGTGTCCCCTCATCGAATACAAATGGCAATCTTCTATTGTGAATGCCTCTCCTTGAGAAACAGCCAAACCACTGGAAGGCAACCCTACCTGTCCACCCGCTCCGTGTTCACACCAACTCTCCTACCCCTGACGCTCAGATGACTTCCTGATGCACATCAGAGTGCCTGTGTAGCTACTGCCACATCCCTACAAAGCCACAATGCGGGATAAGTTGTCACCCTCTCCACCTCCCTTTCTTCTAAAGCAGGGATTATAGCTCAATCTTTTTAATTTATGAGCATTTACATGTTTTGGGTTTGGTTCTGTAGACATAATAATTAAACCCATAATCATTTTTTATGTTCTTGCAGCCTTAAGCTGGGGCTTAACATTTAATTATTGCTACTTTGTGGAAGGCAATGGTTGCAGGAATGAGTAGAAGCATGAATTGAAGAGGAAATGAGCTGAGAAAAGCCCCTTCCTTCTATTAGATTAGTCTAAAGGAAATTTAATTATGCATTGTTGAAGATTATCTTGGTCTTATACACGATAAGAAAATACTCAGCCACGACACTACACCCCTGCTCTGACCTTCTTCTATTAATATCCTGTGATTCATTGAAGATACCTATAAAGTATCTATCAGAAAACCGAAGTAAACAAGCTAGCGTAGTTAAAGGGGCTCTTCAACGTGTCAGCCCTTGGTAGTTAAATAATTGAAGTTCTTTCTCAGGTCACTATAGTCTTAAGGTGAGTGAATTAGGAAAGGCAGTTCTATTGTGAAAACATTTACTACTTTTAAAAAATTCCATAAAATTGATAAATTTCCTTATATATGTTAAAATGCTAAAATGACAACAACAGTTTATAATATAGAGTAGTGTCGTTTAGTTATAATGAATGAACCGAGGCACATCATGACAGCCAGTCAGCAGCTTGCTGATAATTGTTAGGTAGGACAACCATGTGGCCTGTTTGTTTGTTTCTTTGTCTGTCTGTCCATCTGTCTGTGGGTCTGCCTGTCTGTCTTTCTTGTGGCATAGTTAAGAAATACTGGGAGTAAAGTACGAGCAATTTGCAAAGATGCAGCACTGGCTGTGTGTGCCAGGGAGCTGCAGACTTTACAGTTAAAACAAGCCAACACTAGAAAACTACCCACCATAGATCTGAGATGGGATCAAGGCACAGGGTGAACTAGTAACTCCTGTGGACGAAGGCCCAGAGCTTCTCCTGTTTCTTCCTTACTGCATGCCTCCCTTGGACTTCTTTCCTACCCCACCTACCACTGGCCTTCCTTGGACTTTGACAGACTGTACCCCACTCAGCACCCCCAGCATAAACTATTTCTCTGAGTCTGTTTCTTTTCTTTTTCTTTTATTAAAAAATACATCTTTTTCATTCAATATATTCTGACTATGGTTCCCATCCCCAACTCCTCTGCATGTCTCCCGCCTCCATTCCCACACAGGTGTCGCTTTCACCGTGACTGGTTTGTCCTTTGGTTCATCTTCCAAAGGCTTTTCTATCTTAGACAATTCCACTCTGTTGTCACTTCCATTGCCATTTAGGTGAGAGATGAAAATCCATTTTTAAAAATAAATTTATTGATATAAAGGACATATATCACACAACTTATAAAACACAATAAGGTATAGAAAACTCTTTAACTTCTGTTGTATAGACAACTGATTTTCAAAGAATGATTTCAATAGTCTTTCCCAGACTGGTGTTGATGGCCAATCTATGGTTTAATACAACTTCTTTGGTAAAGTCAGACTACAAATGAATATTTGATTAATATTCAGTTCAACAAAATAGATAGATACTGTTAGACTTCTAACCTGAATGTTGGCTGAAAATTTTATACTAATGAGTGCACTAACAGCAAAGCAACAAAGATATGTATTGGGACTAACATCCCCCATGAATATGAACCAGATAATGGTTTTCAAGTACTGGAAAATAATTATTCATAAGATTATATATTTTGAAATATGTATCAAAATATCATCTAGCACTGAAGTCTGGATATCAATAAAACAAATAAAGATCTCATTTACAGTTCTTCCAACTTCTACGGTGCAAAACCTTCACCATGGTTGATTTCAAACTACCAAAGCCACCCTTTTGAATGCTAGGGGTCCATATGCTATGACACACCAGAAGATGTCCGTGATACCGCAAACATATCAAACCACAGCACAATAATCAGAAGGCGAACGGCTCCTGAGCATTGCTGTTGAAATGGTTAGTTATACATTTAGTAATTTTAGTAATGAATTTAGTAATGAACATGGTTGGTAACTAACAAAATCTTTGAAACATTAATAAGCATATTTTACAAGCTGGTATAGATAGCTCTAATACAAGACCACATTGGCACTCTCTTGCCTAAAACTCTATCTCCCAGGGCACTAGAGATCTGGGACATGAGTGAAGAGGGGTAATAATAATGGGTACTTTTGTTGCAACTTACTGATGGTGCAAAAAAAAAAAGTACTTGTATGCCTCTCCTGTTTTCTGAATACTTTTTGAAGTTTAAAATCTCCTTTTCAACCCCATTTCCTGTGAGATGCACGGGTAGGCATTACCTCCTGCCACAAACTGAAAGGCCACGTGACTGACCCAAGCTCGTTCAAGTGTATAAACTGTGAGTTAGGTTTCAAATGCAGACCTTAGGTTGAAAATTAAACAAGAGGATAGAAAAAAAAAATCCAATGTGGGGCCTATTTTATAACATGTAGCAAATGCCATTCGCAGCACTTTAGAATATGGTTTGAAGGACTTAGATTCTGCTCTCCCTTAAGAAGCCCACATCTGCCTTGCATGCTAAACTGCCCTCTTACATGTGTCTCTTTTTAACACCCGTGCTTAAATAGATTTTAAAACACGTTGGTAAGCCTCAGCTTTGCTTGAAAAATGAAGTGTGTATAAATCTGACCTCCAATTTAACTTCAAATAAAACACACATATGCATAATTTAAATAAGTAAACGATGTGGAAGGGAACCAAACCTCTCAGAACTGAGTGAGCAACGCCAGCCACTGACAAATGGGGCAGACTGACACACTGCCTACCTAAGGAGCATGGAACAGAAGAGATTAAATCAGAAAAGGAAGAAAGCTAATGACATAATGGCCAGCCACAAATGCCACAAATGAAAAACAATGTACGTAATAATCGTTGCAACTATTCCGTGTGCTTGTTCTAATGTCTCCAAACGCTGAAAACATTAGATCTTTGCTTATGGCAACATGCATCTAATTTGTCAGCTGATGTTTTATCTCCTTTTTAACTCCTGATTGCTTCAACCAAGTTCTGCTAATATAGAGGATATAGGTTTCACCAGGGACAGCCACAAACACTTGATACACAGGAACAGAAGCTGGTCTTTTAAGTTGCTTATGATGAAAGCAAAAAAACAAAACAAACAATGACGAAGGGAAGATGTAACCAAGTTCCTATGTTAATTCCAACGGGGAAAAGAAACATATACCAAAGCAGAACTGATTCAGGTCAAGAGTTTGATACACCCAGGTGAATATATGTGTGTGTGTGTGTGTGTGTGTGTGTGTGTGTGTGTGTGTGTGTGTGTGTATACATATCATGTCTCTTGTAAATGGAAATATTAAAACACACAGAAATGGGACTCTCAAATTTAGCTCGGTTTTCCTCCAACCAGTTACCTATAAAGCACAAAGAACATGTTTCCTAAAAATAACAATATTAGAGGAATTTAGTAGCTATGACGGCTTCAGGAAATATTTCAAAGTAAGTTCTGGCAGCCAGCAAGAAAAGTCGTACTTGATTACCATATAGTTAATATTTTCAAAACCATCCATTAACAAGAACATTTATTTGACTTAAATTTACACTTGACATCACAAAGTTAAGGGAATGGGTAAGAAATAAATAAATGGAAGCTGAACCATGAAAAGTGATCATAGGTATAGGAAAATAAGTTTCAAAGTAGTGTCCTTTTATAAGACAAAATGTGTGGTAACCAATAGTGAAGGTGGTCCTGAAAGTGCTAGGAGGGGCCTTTTCTTGAATGAGATATTTTCAAACAAAAGCCAGTCAATTCATCCCAATAAATCCAAATTATGTAGTCTTCGTGCAACGTTTACGCTTGTGTCCAGGAGGTGATGAAGCCAGAGCCAAGTTTCCTGCGTAGATTTCCCTACCACCAGCTAAACGATCCACAGCGCCCTTGTGCTTTTCCCTCAGAAGTGTTTCCATATTAAGAATGAAATGTGAGCATGAAAATATATCATTATTTCATAAAATCTAAATGGAAAGATGCTACAAATGATTTCAATCAATAGTGTGCATGGGAGAGACTTCAAAAAGACTGGAGGGAAGCAGGAAGAAAGAATCATAAGCAAGTAGAATCTGACTTACTCTATAAATGCCTTTAATTTCTCTCTCTGCTTCTTAAGAACTAGGGAAACTTGAAATTAAAGGGATTAATAAGTGTTTTTAGAAGCTTTATATTTATTTATTTTTATTTGTTATATATGTTTATATTATTGCATACACAGAAAATGAACTATATATAGCAAGAAGAACCACATAACAATTAGGAATTATAGAAATGTTACATTTATAGTGTTCTGGCTATTTGAATTTGGCAACCTTGAAGAAAACAAGCTGATAGAGATGAGATATGATAGATATTGACTTACATTCAGAATTTTAGGGACTAATAATTGTTAATGATATTTGAATACTTAATATGTCTCATAAATTAATGTATCTCACACATATCAAACTTGTTTAATCTTTGTAATTTAAATCACCATTATTTATTCCAATTTTACAAAGGGTCAAAACTAATGTGTAGTGAGTTAGGGAGATTGATCAAGACTACAGACCCCTATGTAGATACTGGCATTAGTCCCAGTACACCAAGGGAATAGACCACACAGGGAAGATGAAATGGAACTCATAAAAAAAATTTTAGACCTTCATCCAAGGTGAGGCCACGAAATGATCAATGATGATGAGTTTTAGGTTTCGGAAGATAAAAATCTTGCAAGTTATCCCTAATTTTATCAAGTTTACATGCAAGACTAATCACAACTGCTAGAGCGCTGTGCCTACTCTAAAGGAGCAGACAGAAGATGATGGACTTAAACAGCCGAATGGGACTTGGAACCATCCTAGTGCTGTAATGGAGCCACTATGCACCCTGGAGCAGAGCTTCAAAAGATGCATTGATGTCTTTTGAGGGGATCATCTGGCCCTGTGGCTTGGATTATTCCTTTGAGAATAGAGATAATAAAGCAGATAAAAAAGAATAATTCACTTAAATAATATACCAAGTGCTATATAAATGCCTTCCTTGCTTTCTTTTTCTCCTCCTTCCCCTCCCTCCCTCCCTCTTCCTCTCCCTGCCCCCCCCCACCTTCCCTCCCCCAATCCCCGTGTCAGGTACATATATCTGTGAGATTACATGGAGACCAGAGGAGCAGTTTTCTTGCCCTGCTGTACCACTCTCTATCTTAATCCCTTAACATGGTCTCTCACTGTATCTGGAGCTTAGAGACTAGCAAGTCCCAGTTTATTTCACTATCTCTGTACCCCTGCCCCCACATCCCTGTGGTGAGGGAAGGTGGGAGGGAGGGTGAGGGTGGGTGGGTGGAGGAAGTAGTTACAAGCATCTGGTGCCATATTCCAGAATTGTTATGTGGGTTCTGAGGACCTGTTTGAATCAAAAATGCTTTTACTTTCTGAACAATCTCCGTAGCCCAAATGCTACGGTGATCTGGTTGCAGCTTGGGCTTCTTAATATTTTGTTTGTCTTAGGACATAATAGTCAATACATATTCATCAATTCACTCAACTAACCCTCACTAGCATCAAGTATGCACTGGAGATACGGTGTTGAATAGGAAAGACTCAGTCTCTGTCTTTCAGGCTTATATTCTAGTGAGGAGAAAGAACATAGCAAATGCACACACAACAAATGAACTATCTTGTAATACACTATCAAACTGTGCAGGAAGCTCTCACAATATAATATGGTCTACTTGTTCTGGGTAAAGTGGGCCCAGAAGTTAAAATCTCTGGAAGCAAGCATAAAGATCTTGAGTAATGTTCTTATATTTTTTTTTTTTTATTAAGTCTTTAGCCAACCAACCTGAAGTGATGTTATGCCCAGTTGACTGACTAACTCAGTGTTCTCATAACTCTGTAAAATATTATCTGAAGCCTGTTACATGTGTTCCAGGGACATAACATAATGAAAAAATATAGATTAAGGCTTTGTTAGATAAAGATAGAATATGTCAACTTTATTCTCATCTCTTCTTAAGAGATAATAAAATACATGATCTCTGAGGTAAGAATTAATCCTGTTTCTTACCTTGCAGTAATACTAATTTCCTAGGGTTATTGATGAGTAAGCACCATGTTAATAGTTAAAATATACTGTACAAAAACATTTGAGTAGTGTCTGGCAGGCAGTAGATGCTTAATAGTTATTAACTATCATAAGAAATGTGTAATCAGAATTTTAAATTTCACCTCTGTACACTGAACATTCGTTTTTTTAAAAATTATTTATTTGAAGTTCATCACCTAAATTCCATGAGCCCTTAAGTCTTTCAAGAATTGGTAATGCTACTTCAAGTAAATTATGAGATCAGTGAGGAAAATCTCTTTAACACTATTGAATTCCATTCTTAACACTGAGGAACTATGTGACATTGGATTAAGGTCTGTAAGTTTCAATTCCTCATATTGCATAATCAAGTGTGCTGGACAGTTTTGTGTCAACTTGACAAAAAGCTAAGATAATTTAAGAGGAGGAAACCTCAATGAAGAAAAATGCCTCCATAATATTGGGCTATAGGCAAGTCTATAGGGTATTTTCTTAATGATTGATGAGAGAGGGCACAGCCCATTGTGAGTGGTGTAACCCCTGAGCTGGTGGTCTTGGGGTCTTATAAGAAAGTAGACAAATGGGGCTGCAGTGATGACTCAATGCTTAAGAGGACTGGCTGCTCTTCCAGAGGTTCTGGGTTCAATTCCCAGCACCCACATGGCAGCTCACAACTGTCCGTAACTCCAGTTCCAGGACTTCTGACACCCTCACACAGACATGTATGCTAGCAAAACACAATGATCATAAAATAAAAATAAGTTTAAAAATAAATTGAAAAAAGAAAAAAGAAGAAGAAAGAAAGTAGGCAGAGCAAGCCAGTAAACACTATTCCATTATGGCCTCTGCATCAGCTCCTGCCTCCAGGTTCCTGTCCTCACTGCTTTTGGTAATGGCTGTTTATATGGAACTGTGAGTGAAATAAATCCTTTCCTCCTCAAGTTGCTTTTAGTCATGGTATTTTATCACAGCAATAGTAACCCTCACTAACAAAACTAGTGGCATAGCTCGTTAGCCAAGCGCTTTCCTAGCATGTGGGAGGCTAGTACTTCCCAAGAAGTATAATAAAATAATATCTATTTCATTCAACACTTCCAGCAAAACTGGGCAGAAGAATCAATGAGTATTAAGCAAAACTCATAACTACTTTATTACTATGCAAATGATTAATTATTGAGAGTTTAAGCATATTTTTAAATAAATATGACAGATTAAAGCATGGGGCGTTTTTCTATTAAAGTAACAAACTAGGGCATAATTGGCCCACTAAAGAGAGAGAATAAGAAAAGTTCATATTTTTGGTCAATTGAAAATATATGCAAAAGATATTCAAAACTTAAAATGAAGTGTTTGTCTACATTAAAAATTGTTAAACATGCAAAAAAAAAAAAAGGAAAGGGAAACTGTTAAGTGTGAATTCTTTTAAATTATAAATTATTCAAAAATAAAAAGCACCTACCATTGACAATTCAAACATACAAGACAAATGAAGTAGATTCTTTCAATGAGTGATTCAGCTATTTAGAATGTTTGTGGTATGGAAACACGCAGGTGAATATGGTATATACGCACGATTCCTAGCTCTTTTTGAAAAGGCAAACATCAAGGATAATCATATTATTATGAAACTTATTATAGGATCAGGTACACTCCCCTCACAGGAATCTGTTGGAAGTTTGGGGACCAAATTCACAAGATATCTGATCCCAATACTTGAGCCTCAGCAGGTGGGGAAAACAGGCTCGCAAGAAATGTAGAGCCATGGGTCTAAGTTCTCAGTGTCCCCTATGAGCCTGGTTGACTCTCTCTTCTCGACTTAAAAAGGTTTGTTTTTGGTTTTTTGTCAACTTCAAGTGGCTCAAGGGCTCTTCATAAACACAGGTACCAGTTTTCCTTTTCGAGGCGCCAAGCTTCTGCTCCTTTGCCAAGATGTCATCAGCCCTGGATCCCGTAGAGGTAGCCACTGTGGAGCTTCTCTGTACAAGGCTCCTGCTTACAACCACGTTCTCCCTTTGCATAGCAGACTACACACTGGGCAGCGTTTATGCTTTCCAACCAAGGAGGGGCGACTCCGTTTTGACGGCATTGGGCACCTTTGCCAAGATGGTGGCAGCGCGGCGTCACCGCTCTTTACCAAGATGGCGGCGAGAGACTTCCGGCACGCGCTTCCCCAATCAGGGATCTCCAAGAGGTCAGGCAGAGGCGGCTAGCTTCGGAGTCCAAGTGTGGTGCGAAGGGCTGTAGCGGAGCGCCCCGGGAGGGGATGAGGTGGAGTCACCTCAGCCTCCGCTCTTGTCATAAGTACCAAACGCTGGCACCTGTGGGGACGTAAAAGTTATTTTCCCGCACCCCAAAGCAACACCGCAACACCTTTCCCCCTGGTCTCCCAAACCCTAGCAAGTGTGGCGCGAGGAGGAGGTGGGGTCCCGGCGTCGCCCTAGCCTGCCCAACGCTGCGGGCACCAGAGGGGCAGGTACTGCGGGGCGGTACTGTCACACCACGCCCCTCTCCTGTCCTGGGGGACCGGCCACGTGTTTCCCTTGGAGACCCGGAGGAGCGTACCGGGAACAGCTGGTGGGAGCTAAACGCTGACGTTTTAAAGCTGCGTGTTGTGTTGTGTTGTGTTTTGTTTGGAGGGGCAGAGGGGTCCCTGGAACTCAGAAGGCAAAGCAACCGCACTGAGCCCGAGACAGCAAATTTCAAGATTCGCGGGGGAGGGGCCCCTGCGGGGAGCTTGGATGTTAGCCTCGGAGGAGTTGGAAGGAGAGGTCAGGAGTTTGGGGTGAAAGGAGGGCGGACTTCTCCAGCAACTTACTATTCCGTCTGCAACTTGCTTCTAGGCCTGCACACGCACACACCTCAGCCCCCCCCCCCCCCCAATGCTTCCTTAATCGCAATTTTTAAAGTGCAAAGAAATCCAGCTCGCTAGAGGTTTTGCATTCGGCATGCAACTTCCTCCGAGTGTGAGCGCGCTGGCAGGCAGGGAGGGAGCGGTGGGGGTTGAACTTGGCAGGCGGCGCCTCCTGCTGCCGCCGCCGCCGCCGCCGCCGCCTCCTCTCAGACTCGGGGAAGAGGGTGGGGGACGGTCGGGGCGCGGAGGAGGGTGGGTTCTGCTTTGCAACTTCTCCGGGTGCGAGCGCGCGCGGCGGCGGCGGCTGCAGACGGGGCCGCCCAGACGATGCGGGGGTGGGGGACCTGCCAGCACGCGAGTCCCCCCAGGGCTCACAGTACGTATGCACTGACCCTCTCTCCTCTGCCCCCCCCCCCCCCCCCGTCCCCAATCCTCCCTAGAGGGCGTGTCTGCCGTCCTGCCCCGAAAGCGGCCGAGGCGCTGCGGCACCGTTTCCGTGCCATCCTGTAGCCCCACCGCCAGTATGACACACTTCGCGCAACTCGGCAGTTCGCGGGCTCGGACCACCCGTGCGGCTCGGCCGGCTGGCTGGCTGTCACCCTTGGGGGTTCTGGCGGCAGACCCACCGGGCGGGCTCCCGAGCGGTTCCAAGCCGCGGAGCTGGGCGGGGGAGGGAAGGAGACTAGGAGAATAGAAACTAAAGAAACTCGGTTTCCCTCCCAGGCCAGGTCGGCACCCGCCGCCGTACTTTTTCTCTTTTCTTGGGTAGGGAAGGTGAAGCCACGCTCGCCCTAGGGGAGGCGATGCCTGGAGCCCGGGGCTTGCAGGCGCCGTCGGGGCCGGGCTGGCGGGGCCCGCGCGCTGGGCGAAGGGGGTGAGGGCCGCGGGCGCCCTTGCAGTTGCCGACTGTCACCAACAGGTTGCACCGTTCCCCGCGGCCGCCGAGCGGCCCCTCAGGCGGGGAGCGGCCGGGGGTGGAGTGGGAGCGCGTGTGTGCGAGTGTGTGCGCGCTGTGGCACCGCCTCCGCCCGCCCCTCGCTCGGTCCCGCTCGCCTGCCGCGGCCGGGCGGCCCTTTCGCGTGTCCGCGTCTCCCTCCCTTCCTACCCCCCCCCTCCGCCTCCTCCATTTTGCGAGCTCGAGTCAGTGCCTAGAGCCCGTGTCGCCGCCCGCCCGTCGGGGACGGATTCTAAGTGGGTGGAACGAGACGCCGCAGCCCGGCGGCGCGGCGCCGGGACGGGGGACGCGCTCTGGAGACGGGAGCGGCGCGGGGCCCCGCGTGTCAGCCGGGAACGGGCGACTTTCCGCGCTAGGGGTTCTCCCCTCCCCCATGGAGAAGAGGGGGCGACTGTTGACTTCCTTCTCCGTGACACGCGCG